>NC_140351.1:20271028-20681720 GCF_963514085.1 Chelon labrosus | reverse complement strand
AAGAGGTCGTAAGCAGCTACTCACTCTTTCCCCCACATGAGGGGTAATGGACAAATAATCTGATTCGCACCTACATTTTTTTCAGCCTACCCCCCCCCCCCCCCCCCCCCCCCAGACGCAGTTGGTGTTTGCGGAAATGTTGTGGGGGCTTATCTTCTTATACACACATATTTGATAATCCAATACCTGCTCCGATGCTGCTGGGCTGATTACCTGATCTGACTGGTCCATAAGCCGGATGCTCACAGTGACTCATATCACGTGTAAAATGTTTGACACTGATAAAAACGGCAATTGTTTTGACATGTTTGGGATGTCTTGGCCATGCTTGCAGCGACTGTTAAATTTGTCCTTTAGTGGCACCGGTTCAAAAATGTATTTGTCCAGTTCCTGCGTAAATGTCATTCCCATGAGCTAAATTGGATGCTAAAACATTAAACACATCCACTCGTACATTCATAGACCACTGGGAGCAACTGGGGGTTCAGTGTCTAGCTTGAGGACACTTTGGCATGTGGCTTGGCCTGGAGATTGAACCACGTGACAATCTGCTCTACCTACTTTTTAGCAATTCTGTTTTGATTGTATTAACTGGACTTTGATATGTAACTCAAATCACTGCTGTGTCTAAACATGGCTTTAAACTTGTGACTTTATTTTTATTTTTTTAATTCGTACTCACTGTCCTATCATCGTCTCCCTCACCGCAGAGGGGATGATTGCTGCAGTCATCCGTGTTTGCATGTGTGCAAATTGCTAGCGGGCTCTCATTTGGATTAATTAAAGGAAATCTCCCGTGAAGAGTGGGGGCGTCCCAATCTGGCCTTCTCAAGGACAGGCAACCTATCAATAATTCCCCAGGCTCCACCCCAACCCACACCGCCACCACCCACTCAGATGCACACACACACACACTTATACTGTGTGTACATATATATATATATATATATATATACATACCCACACATAGGCATACCTCTCTCTAACATCATGGAAACGGTCACCCCAGTGCCGTTCCCAAGCCTGGTGATCATCAAACTCATTTGCAGTTGAACAAAGGCCGTAAAACTCTGTCTGATATCACAGCTCCCTTATCAGCGCTCCCTGCTTGCCTCTGCCACGAAGCAGCACTGAGCTCAATTGCTCAGTCATTCATACCACCTTTTTTTTTTTTTTTTTCTATGTCACATTTCTATTGTGGTCTGTTGGCTGTTCTTTTGTTGCTGACAACCGCTGAGTATGATCCAGCATGAGTCATTACTAAAGTAAACATCACGGCACATTGCGAGGGAGAGAGCAGCATGTGTTGCTCTGCGTAAGGGGTTGCCCCGGCTAAGATAATTGCTGAAATCACTCTGCGGTGTGTGTCCCCACATGTGCACAGATGTAAGTGTGTGTTGCAGATGTTTGGTTGCAAAAAATCTAGCGCTTCAGTTTTTTTTTGTGCGATGGATGCCACTTTTCAGACATAAGGAGGGGGGATTCCACTCACTGGTTTCCATGGTTACGGAGACAAGCGTCAATGTGTTATTGACACCATGTTTGTTGAGCTTCTCTCTTTCCCCAGGACAAGACAGCAATGTCAATGTGTGCGGTAATTGGGATGAAGAGGACCAAACTGAAATTACAGTACAAATTAGAGCTGAAGGGAAGCACTGGAACAGGACAATGCAATTTCATCTTTTAGTTATTTTGGGGTTTTTTAATTAGTTTTTCTCAGCCTTGTTTTGTGCCTGTCGGTTTTAAACCGTCTGTTTTCTCACTGTTTATTTACTCACTTGGCTGCTCTTGTGCCTGTCTCGTCTCTCCTCCCGTGTCAGTCTCTCTCATGAATATATTCATGCCAACATCATCAGGGTGAATCTCATTTAAAAAAAAAAGTGTTGTTAGTTGTGGAACTTGTGGTAAACAGTTTGGTTCGTGCTCACCCCAGGTTCCCGGAGGAAAGACAGAAAAAGATGAGGCAATGTGAAAGAAAGGGAAGGGTGTGTGCATCTTTTGGGTCCTTGATTTTTGCGTTTTCCTTGTATATCATAGTTGCTTTACCAACTTTCGTATGTTAGTGTTCTTTTAAGCCGAACCAACACAGATGCCACAGACAAGATGTGTTTTAATCAGCACATTGATGTCTGTTTTCAGCAACAAAGAGCAAAAGGATACGACTTATGATGCTTCATTTTCAATCATACTGAGTGATCAACAGTTTGCAAAATTGCTGTTCCGACTTGAGGCGGCACTTGTATTTTCCCACGCTGGAACTAATTTTTGAACTATCCCAAGAACACCACGCGAATGCACAATTAGTGCAGTTAAGTTGGATAAGTGGTAAAGACAAGCCGGTGATGGTGGCTCGGGTCTGTCCTTGGAAGTGAAGCTGAATAACAATAAATCAGCCGAGAGTTTCTCACCACCTGCACATCACTTGAAAGGGAATTTTCAGTTGAGACTGACACAGTGTGCACATCTGAAGCCAGTAGTGTGCCTTTTGGATTGATGGTGTCAAGATAAAAGTTGGATGCAGATGGAATGTGAATTAAAAGCGAGTGCTTTCTTGTTGATTCTTTAGGATCAGCCGACTCCTCAATGACCATTAGTCCTCCTGCAGTCCCAGACTGTGAGAGACAGAGGAGACAGAGAGAGACAGATACTTTGCTTTTCATTCTTTGCATAAAAGATGGAGGAAATAGAGGAGGGATTATTATTATTATTGCAACTCTTCCTTTGAACATTGAAACTTCCCCCAAAAACGATCTCGCAACAAAGTGTGACCACCAAGTCACACAAGAAATTCACCAGCCGAGGAAGAAGTAGCTCCCTCTTGCGTGTAGAAATCCTCTTAGTCAGCTAAATTACATCCCAACAGCAATCCCTCTAGGATATTTGAGGTCATTTACGGTTCAGAGAGTGGCCACTGGAGTATTACTCCCAAGAGTCGGGGTTCTCTTCAGCTTGCCACATCCTAAAAGGTTCCCAATTGCAGCAACACGGCCGCGCTAAAGTTTCCTCTGAACTACAAGTGTTAGCGTTTGTGATGTTGGCTGACAGTCTTTCCTTTGAATTCCAATGCTCCAAATAACCTCACTATACCCTGAAATCTGTCTCCGTGGCTCAAAGGCCTTTGTGGATCGCTCAGAATGGTAAAAAGCTCTGTGTCATAGAAAAAAAAAACAATGTTTTCAGTCACAGAGCTGCTCGCTACTCAACATGCGTTAGGCTGTGCTGGGAGACATCTCCATGGTTACACAGTTTGACTCAGACAGCAAGGTGACGCGTAGTCATTGAGGATAACAGATAGAGGTACGAGAGGCGAGGGGATGGAGAGAGAAAGGGAGAGACGAGGGGGAATTCTCTTTTTCATGTGAGGGTGTAGTGCTGAGAACTATAGGAGCCTGCTGAGGGCAGAATATGTGACGGTTTGTGTTTTGCAAAGAGAGATCGTGAGAGCAGGAATTAGAAAGGGCTATTTTTCAAGCATTTGTGCTGTATGCATTGGTGTGTCTGTGTGGTGTTGCCTGTGCAGCTGCCCCGTGTGCATAATGTGTGTGGGAGGTGTGGAGAAGAGTGAGTTTTTTCCTGTGAGGTTTTCCCAGGCTTATCTGCGCAGGAAGAGCGCCCAGAAGAGGTGACAGGAGAGAATTCTTCATCTGAGTACATTTCTGAAAAGCAACGAACGCACTTAGGGCCTATGCGTCCTCACCGCTAGAAGAACCCCACCTTCCCATCCTCCCCCAGACTCCAACCTCAGATGGATGATGTTATCAGGAGACTCGGGGGTAGAGGGGAGGGGGGATATTGTAAGAAATCCTTCCCGTGTTGTTATCTGCATGCATACAGGCGGGCTCTGGAACAGCCGAGCTCCCAGCGAGGTATTGGAAGCACTCATGAATATTAACTGTTACACGGCCCGCGCTGCGTATTTGTTTCCCCTTCCTTCCTCCGGTCTGTGGCTCAAGGAAGTGTTGATTATGGAGCCTTGGCCGGTGTGATTAACACAGCGATCACCGCTCAGGCGCAGGGGCTAGCACACTTAGCAGTAATTACTTAGCCCAGCTGGCTGCTCTCTGTGGCTCTTTCTCCGTCACACATGAAGACACAAACCCCTGCAAGAAAGCCAGAACTATTCAGCTATGTAAGGAAGTGATCTATTTTAATTATGCTGTTTTCCTCTGATGTACCAATTTTGCCGCTTGGCTCTTCTTAAAAAAAAAAAATAGATTTTGCTCATGCAGATGCAGTGAAAAGAGCATATATGCAGTTTTTGTGCACTGGCACATCCTTAATGCACATGTGCATCACCTTGAGTGCAATTGTTGTGAAGTGTCCTGGCTGCATCACTGGTCGGCTTTCTCTTTTCTTCCGTCCAGGATGGGGTGGCAGAGGGGTTATCAGAGATACATAGATTAATAAGGGTGTCACGCCATGAGGGTTCGAAGGCTTGTTGTCCTCTGAACTGCACACAAATGCAGAAAGCATGCACACACCAGAAAGTGCAAGCAACGCACACACTGTTTTCAACGTCCAGTCAGCAGGGAAGCCATTGTTTCAATTGGTTTCTAATGTAAGTATACAGAGGATACTCTACACCATCTTCAGAGGGATTTGTTGTCAAGGAAAGACATTGCCAAAGCAGTTATGCAGCAACAAAGTAATGAAAGAAGACAACCGCACAGAAACAAGCAGACTTCCAGCTCCGTCTGTCTCATCGCTCACGGCGAGTTCTTACATATTTTACCACTAGTGAAATTAATTTTATTGGATTTTCCCCCCACTAGAAGTAGCATCTATTGCTTATTACTGCAGGTTTTAAACTGAATTTGCGTTATTTCCTAAATGAATCTTGCTCCCATGTAAAAGGCTCAGCAGTGCGTTCCCTCCCAGTCAGTACAGCCTGCTGTTTCACTGCCAGGTTCGCCTGCCTATTCTCTCTCTATCTGTTTTTCTTCCTGACATTTGTGTTGTGAAAGTCATGGGCCGTGATTGGCTGCAAAGTGGCTAAAAGGGCAATGGTGTTTGGACAGATTACAGAGGAAGGACAGAGCGAGCCTGGAGAAAAGTGCAGCAGAGATCGGTGCAATTTGAAGTTTGCCATGAGTGAAAGAGCTCAAAGTGTTGATCTCATGGAGGCCAATCAAGACCAAGTTTTTATTTTCACTAAATTCTTTGCAGCGCATTGTGCGTGACTTTCCTCTCTGTCCTTCCTGGGAGGCCTAGTCTCAGCGGGAACCTCTTTTACCGCCAACAATTAATTCACAAAACTGCTGAGTCGTCGACAGAAATAGCACACTGTGGGATATCTTTTTTTTTTTTTTTTTTTTTTTTTTTAAATACACTCATGAAGTCTTGTTCAGCTGCAATCATATCTCTCCAGAAGGTGTAGAAATCTGATAACATGCATCGAGGGCTATGTTACAGGATGCAGAGTACGACGGAGCAGGAATTGGGTATCTGTTTCAGCGGGCAGATGGCTCAAGGATCCGATCAGAGCTTTAAATAAATGAATCAATAAACTTGATTGAGAGCGGGAGTTGCCAAATTTCCCTCAAGGTTGAGCCCAGAAGTGGCCCTGCTGCCCCTTTAGCATTTAAATCGCCGCTGCTGCTGCTGCAAGTGTAATTGCATATTTGGATTGCATCAGCTCGTTCATAAATCTTTAAGTTTACCTGAGTGCTGTATCTAAGAATATAATGTTTATTAAATTGATCAAGTGGAATGGAACAGAAAAACCACATTAAATCAATAGTATAATTGCGTTTTGTCATAATTTTTTAGACCTATAACAAAAAGTAACATAACATAAGCCCATTGTTAGCAAACCAGCTGATTAGCCTATTAGCTGAAGTAGCATCAGCAATTCAATACTTCACAATAATACCAGTCTTTAGCTGCTCGTAATATTGGAAAATATCTCATATTTATTGGCCGGGACATCCACTGTGTGGGAACTAAAATGTTACTATAGCAGAGTTTATCATTAGAGTAAATACATGAGGCTGTTCTGCTCTGTGTTTAGTTTCTGGATGTTACACTCCTGCAACTGCAGCCAAGCTTGTTACCAGAGTGCGTTATATTTAAATATTTCGTCAGGGGGTTTCCAGGAGATCCTTCCCCTGTTGCTGTCTGCTTACATCCAGGCAGTCTCTGGAACAGCCGAGCTCCCTGCAAGGCGTTTGCAGCACTCAGCACATCTTTAATATTACTGTTGCGTGGCCCACGCTGCGTGTTTGTTTCTCCTTGCTTCTGTGGCTCAAGGAAGTGTCGATTATGGAGCCTTGGCCGGTGAGATTAACACAGCGATCACCGCTCAGGTGCAGGGGCTAGCACACTTAGCAGTAATTACTTAGCCCAGCTGGCTGCTCTCTGTGGCTCTTTCTTCATCACACATGAAGACACAAACCCCTGCAGGGGATTCACAACTACTCAGCAGAAAGTTATCTGTTGCAGGTTCTTCTTGAAAAATGTATCTTATGAACATGCAGAAAAAGGAGCGTGTGTGTGTGTGTGTGTAGTGGAAAGGCCCTCATGCTCAAACACCTGTGCATCCGTGCGTGTCTGTGTGGGAACGCTGCGGAAGGTACGGCTGAATCCCTCGTCAGCCTTCTGTTCTCTTGGGGGATTGGGTGTCAGAGGTTCATAGGTTAATAATGGTGTCACGCCATAAGGATCCAGGGCTTGTTTTCCACTGAAATGCACACACGTGCAAAAAAAAAAAAAAACATGCACACAGCATGAAGTGCATACAACACATGTACATACACTTTTTTCCATCTCCAAACAGCAGAGAAAGGGCATTGTTTCAGTTGCTGTCTAATGTAAACATATGCAATACATTCATCTTAATGATAAGAGAAGACAATTGCATAGGAACAAGCAGACTTCCAGCTCCGTCTGTCTCATCGCTCACGGCAAGTTCTTACATATTTTACCACTAGTGAAATTCATTTTCTTGGATTTTTCACCACTAGAGGTTCCTCCAGTTGTTTATTACTGCAGGTTTTAAACTGAATTGGTGTTATTTTCAGAATGAGTTCAGCTCCCATACCTTTGTAATTTTGAGTGTGTAAAAGGCTCAGGAGTGCTTTGCCTCCCAGTCAGTACAGCCTGCTGTTTCACTGCCAGGTTCGCCTGCCTATTCTCTCTCTATCTGTTTTTCTTCCTGACATTTATGTTGTGAAAGTCATGGGCCATGATTGGCTGCAAAGTGGCCAAAAGGGCAATGGCGTCGGACAGATTACAGGGGAAGGACAGAGCGAGCCCGGAGAAAAGTGCAGCAGAGATTGGTGCGATTTGAAGTTTGCCACGAGTGAAAGAGCTCAAAGCGTTGATCTCACGGAGGCTAATCAAGACGCCGACCAAAAATTCAGTTTGTTCTTTGCATTGAAATTCTTTGTGGCAAATTATGCATGACTTTCCTCTCTGCCCTTCCTGGGATGCCTGGACTCAGAGGGAACCACTTTTACAGCCAACGATTAATTCACAAAACTGCTGAGTAGTCGACAGAAATAGCACCGCCACACACCACAGATAATTTTTTTTTTCTTTTTAATACACACATGAAGCATTGTTCAGCTACAATCATATCTCTCCTGAAGACCGTGCGTGGAAATCTGATAACATGCATCGAGGGCTATGTTACAGGATGCAGAGTACGACGGAGCAGGAATTGGGTATCTATTTCAGCCGGCGGATGGCTCAAGGATCCTATCAGAGCTTTAAATAAATGAATCAATAAACTTGATTGAGAAGGAGATTTGGTGAAGGTTGAAACTTGAAACAATCCAGCGATGTCTGAGGTGACGTTTAGCATTCGAAGCGCCGATGTTGCAAATGTGATTACGTATTTGTCTTGCAGGGGTTGCTCATAAATGTTTAAGTTTACCTGAGTGCTGTTGTGCTGCATTGTGACCTAAAAATAGGTCAGCATAGCTGGCTGTCACTAATCAGCCTGTCTATTTACTCATTCGTTGTAAAATATATTCAGACTTATAACTACCTTATTATCTCACTGGATACAGTTGTAACTTAGCAATACTTAACAGTCCTTGTAGTAGATTATTATTAGCAAGTTACTTTGAAATCTCCATTTTATGGCCGAGGACATCCACTTTAATGGAAACAAATTAAATATAGTTTAATATGGTTTTATCGTTATGCAGTACATTCAAACTCAGTCACTGCTCTGAATTTGGCAGCCAAGCTTGTTAGCAGCAACTTTTATATTTAAATATTTAGTCCTAATCCTTTTAGCAAAAGTTTGCAAAAGTCATCTTTTGTGCACTAACTATAAAGTAGATGTTTGACGTCTTCTTCATACCACCACACTGCAGCATCGCAAAAGAAGCCAGACTTATCTCTGTGCTGTCTGCCAGCTCTTGGGCCTCACAGGGATTCATACACTGGCGCACTTCCTCCTCCCAGTGTTATTACAATGATTTAGAAACAGACTTAATGGGATTTGGGTAATGTGTCATTTGAACAAACACCAAAGGAGGAATTGTCAGTGCATTGTGTCGGCTAATATGTCATTTTCTATGTGTGTTATTTCAGTCTGCTAATCATGGGCACGTCACTCAGCCCAGACTCCTTCAGGCTGTAAGGGAACACCGCACGCTGACACACTATACATAACATGTACACGTATAGGCGTGTTTTCCGCGACTGCCGGCCCGACGGACCAACGCGCTCCATAAATATTTCACACTAGCCCACTTCCCTCCGTGGCTCCTCAAAAAATAAACGAAAGAAAGTAACACACAAACAAATGTGACTCCGATATAAATAAGGCCTTGAAGAGAAGTGAAAGCCCTTTTGAGGGGGAGGCTGACAAGCATGAGAACACTGTGTTTTACAAGAATGAGAAGAAACAGGGGGCACAATGAAGTGTAGTGAAGAGATAAAGAAAACATTGCAGCTATGCAGGGAATAGACTCTGTCAGCAATGACAAAGCCTCATTAAAATGTTCATTTTATTATTTATTTATATTTTCAGTGCCTAAAATGAACTCTGCTGCAACGAAAGACGTCCGTGGCCTGCAAGTAGATGAGAACTGGCCATTGATTAGGGTTCCTCTGTCAGCCTGTCAACCCACTCATCCATTTCTTGCACTACTGTGTGAACCCTTTACCCTCATCATGTACAGCGACGCTGGCTGAAATCCTCGGCTTTTATGCTGTCGCACACCTCCAGCAACGGAAGCATGAAAGGGACAGAGAGTTGAAGCTTTACGAAACAATCAGGTAAAATAATTGGCATGCAGAGTTGCTCTCCTCTCACTGACTGACGGCACCTCACAGACACTGACCCTGGAACTGTGCCTTTAATCACATCGTGACAATACTCCTGACAAAGACTGCCGAGCGCAGAGGAGGCAAGTAATACAGTCTGGCTGACGGAGGACAAATTAAATTGTAAGTGACAAAGTATGGCAATGCTGCATTATCCCAAGACAGATGGGTTATATCCACTGCAATTATTGACTGTGTTGAGGAGCTGGTAGATGAGCAGCTCGATTTTTTTTCTTGAAATAATATGTTCTCAGTGTTATGCACAAAACACTCCCCCTGGAGTCTCCTAAGATGGCTCGCCAGATGGACACCAGAGAGATTTCTCTTTATCCGATTTTGTTGCCGAGCTGGAGGGATTTGTGTTGTGCAGATACTGCAAGGATTTCAAAGAATTCATATTGGATCAGTTTTGTAAATAGTCTTTATATATATATATATATATATATAGCACTTTACAGTCACAGCGACACATCTATCCATTCGCTCACACAAGAACACACACATTCACACACCAGTGCCAAACACTGGGAGCAACTGGGGGTTCAGTGTCTTCGGCATGTGGCAGCTTCCAGGGGTCAAACCGCTAAAGCTCCAGTTCCTAGACAACCTGCTCTACCTACTGAGCCACAGCTTCCTTCTTTTTTTTTTTTTTTTTTTGAGCAGTGCTTTATGAACTCAATTACCTTGTCTGTAGACTAATGGCTTTAGAATTGAAGCCCGAATTGTATAGCCATGGCATTCTTCCAAACCTCTCTGAACCTTGGAGGATCACAGGAAAAAAAACAACAACCAGTGACCATCAAATATCACAATCCCTTTTTGTTTCTCTCTCTCTCTCTCTCTCTCTCTCTCTCTCTCTCTCTCTGAAGCCTTTGGAAACTGGCCATAGTAAAGGCATTCAGTGGTGTGGGAAGGGTGGATGGGTTCACCCCTCCTTTGTTATGGATTAATGTTTGGCCTCTCTCAAGTCATACTCTAACTATCCATGCCTTATAAATCTTGCCTGCAGGATCCGAGCCAGGTTCCTTAATAACGTCATATTTGCTCAGTGCCGCCATTAATTGTTGCTAATGGCTCCCTAACATAATTTGTGCACATGTAGGAGCCGTACCTTACCATTTGTGTCCACCTAAACCAATTTCAGCAACTGTGGTCATTGATCTGAATAGTGAGGTAGGATTTGAAATTAGAATGTTATGTTGAATAAAGCAGTGTTATAAAGCGCAACTTAATACCAGTGCATGCCTTGATGGGGTCATCACACTGGAAGAAATACAGAGATCCCAGAAGATGAAATACCACACAAGTCCTGGAATCAATCCACATTACCATAGCCATAATCACCTGGATTGATTTCACTGCTGAAAATTATCATACCTGAGGAATGGCCTAATTTGTCCAGCGCAGTGTGGGCGAAGGGAGGGTCAGTGTGGGTTGCCGAGGTGGATCATGGTCCATAAGAGCTCCGGGCAGAGATATCAATAGGGGCTCACTGGGCTTGGCTCGGTGTCCATAATGTGATGTATACACAATCAATACGCTCCCTCTAGCTGGCAGATTGGCCGCAAGTGTGGTGCAGGTTGTTTTTCTTCCCCACAACATCGTTCCTCCATCAGAGTAAGCAAACGAATGCAGGCCGACAAGATGATGCAAGGCGTGGTATAAAACTGCGCGACCACAGCGCTGTCACTCCTGACAGGACATTTAGAGAGGACTTAGAGCCCCTATTGACTGCTTCTTGTGGGAACTAAAAGAGGACGGGGAAAGGTGATTTTCACAACTTCAAGAGTTGTGGTTGAGATGACAGGCGGCTGAAGATGGATCTTAAGAGAGGCTCAGAAGAGAGAGACTCAGGATGGCTATTAAAGCCATGACTCTTTTCTCCTCTGGATCAACTTCCTGCTGAGTTTGTGCATCTAATATTACCTTAAAGGAGGTGTGGATTTATATCATAAGGGTGGGTGTCACTGGTTAAAGCACACCCACTTCTTTCATTTTTGCTGCCTAAAACATGTTTTTAGGCTGTGCCCCTACATGAACTGAGCTGCGTGTTTCATAATGTGCTCAGGATTGAAAAGTATTAAGGAAAGTCATCAGAGTATTGCATAAATATAAGTCATGTGACATTCAAATATTCTCTATCTTCATCCATCTGTCCATATTTCTAAGTTTTCTGTGCTGCTATAAAAAAAGTTGGTGTGGAGACTGCACGGCACCCAGGACAGCAACGGGCAACTGGAGCATGTTACGCCTCACCAACACATCTGAAGACTTTGCCCTGAAGTCTAAGCCTTCAGAGGAGAGAGAGGGAAAGGAAGTTACATACAGTTTATTTGAGGCAATTCAAATGGTCCTGGTCGGATCAACCTGCCCAGTCTTCATGGCCTGCAGTTATCCACTCCTACCTAAATGCATCATTCTTCAACCTGAATATGATACCTCGTATATTAAATCATTATAGCAGCTAACCCTCTGTAATAGAACTTCTATTGTCACTAACAGTTTCATGCCCATATGCTCTTTATATGTTGTACTTGTATCACAATTACATTCTATATGTACCTTTTAGTCAGATGTATGTTCATCTCATTCCTCCTGCTGCTCTCTTCTCTCTGTTTTTCTAACTCCATCCAGTCAGCCTTAGGCAGATCCATATGAACAGGGTTGTGCTCAAGGTTTCTTCCTGTTAAAATGGAGTTTTTCCTTGCTACCCTCCAACTTAGTGCTTACTGTGGGGCTCTCAGGACATGTTTCAGACCGGGTTTTGTAAAGCACCTTGAGAAAATTTGTATTGTTACTGACGCTATATAAATGAAATTGAATTGAATTCTTAAATGCGAGAAAGCATCTAATTTAGTTGTCTATCTTCAAATTTCATTTTGATGGAAAGGACTCATTTAAAACTGTGTTCCATAAAGACAAAGGCCACAATCTTTTCACAGTAAAATGCTGCACTCTAGTCCAGGTATGTCTGCATTCAACCAGGTCAGCAGACAACAATTATTTCCGTAAAATGATCAGGCCTCTGGTGACATTTTAATCTCCGCCGTTTTTACATTTTGAACCCCTAGCCAGAGCAGATTAGAAAGTGTCCAGTTCAGTGAAATATCTTGTTTCGTTTCCTGTCTCCATTTGCATTCGCCCTCTCAGTTACTTCCAGGTCACCTGGCCTTACTGAGCTCGTTCCTTTTTAATGTGACGGTCACAGCATTTGCTGTGATGCTATACTTAATGCCGCCACACATGCATATCAGGGGGGAAAGAGGAGTGAGTCCCAAGTAATTGATCCTCTTAACTACTCCCACTCAATTACTCTAGGTTAATGCAAGCCACCTCCGGGCCGCTCATCCCTGCGCTCAAATGCCGCTGGTGGCGTCCGCGAGCAGGGGCTGCAGATCTGGTGTGTGAAAGTGAAACCGCAGGGGTGTGGGTCAGTGACAGCATACATCACTGTGCGTGTGTTTGCGTGCATGCCCACACGTAAATTCATTCAGCTGTTCATAGTGTAGTTTTAAAGTGTGAAACAGTACAAGATCAACTGTCTCTCTTCTAAATAAAGAATAGTTGACCTCTGAAGAATGAGTTACCCTTTGCTTGTATTTCAATAAAGCACAGGTATACTATGTACACCATCTAAAGATTCTGCTTTGTAAGCTATGCGGTTTACCACCAGTAAGCTTACAAATTAAGTGAAACCATCATCTTATGCTCTCGTCTATTCTTATACCTTGCAAAGGTCCTCTGATTGAGTAGCTTGGCAGCAGGGGTTTAGGCTCAAATGAGCTTGCCAAGAGGTTCAGGGGTATGGAAGCAATCTGCGTCCTCACTATGACTCTACAGTCTTTCAGCGCAGTGCCAGGCCTGCCCAGGTTGCCGCACTTAGCTGCTAATAGGTTCAACCTAATCAGCACCAGCATTCATTTAGTTATAACACTTCCTCTGCTGAGCCATGCCACTTCGCTTTTTGCTCTCTGGCTGATTTTATCTCTGCATTTCTTACTTAACAGAAAGCATATTCCAAAATGTGTGCACATGTATTTGTGTACTTCAGGAAATGTCACCATGTTGAGCCACTGTGTCTGTGCTGGCTGCCAGCTAATGGATAGACTAAAATCCTTGAGCTTTAGCGCTACATATTGGCTACTATGTGATATTTGCTAAATTAATGAAGTCTCAAAGGAGATATAGTGAGTGTCTCCAGACTGCGGAGTGCAAATTTATGAAAGATCATCAGTCTGTTCTGCAACTTAATGTGGTTTCTCATTAGTATTCAGGATGCCTTGTTTTCCTATCTGGAGTGAGACTCTTCAATCTTTGTTCATTAGATTTTAATAGGTTTTATATTGCTCAGGTCATAGAGGACTTAGCATTAAAGAATGCAAATTTTTCCATGCGCTGGATTTCAGTTTAGGTTATGATGCAGTGCAGCTCTGAGTGCAGGACTTGAGACGTTTCACCTGTGTGGCTAGAGACACTGAGCTGAGCAGAGCTGTCGTAAAAACAAGTGAGGGGTTTATCTATGGAGCAAGGCAGAGGCATAGATGAATATGCACTTGGTGAAATTCATGAAAGATGAAATATGCACATTCAGCTCATCGTGCAACATAGTGAGTTGCTCACACACTCACTTATAAACCAAAAGAGCTCGGTCACAGCATCAGATGCAGTTGAAAAGCAGCTTCATGCCGTGCTGGGATTACGCAGGATGTTCTTACCGATCCATTTGCCGAAAGGAGGGCACTGGAAAAATATGTTCCTTGTAAATTTCCAAACTTTTCTTGGAAAGCAATAAATATTTTTTCTGGCAGGGATGAGAAATTTTAGACTGCTGCCAACAGGTGGAGCCAGAATTCTTTTATCCTTTTTATCTAGTTTGGATGAGAGCTCTCTCTCTCTCTCTCTCTCTCTCTCACACACACACACACACACACACACACCCATTTATTTCAAAACTAGATTTCTGACCTAGTTATTTTAAATGTACTTCTTATTCAGCAATCCCTCTTGCAATGCAGCATTCATCCAAAGTTTAATCACTGTTCCTCACATTACTTTTCTACCCCGCAATGATCCTAATGTGCAAACCATGTCTTACGTTCTTCATATGCAAAGTGGAGTACTTATTTATATCGTCATTATATATCATTAGCATTAGCACCAATGTCCTTATTCTGAATATGTATCCTCTTTTCTTTCAGTAATGACTCAAATGACAGAAAACATTTCTAACCTGAACTTAACATGGAACTATTTTGGTGTTAAACTAACATTTTATTCTTTTCTGTGCTCTCTTTTCAGATCCTTGCCATCATATCAATATTGTTTATTGTCCTATCCACCATCGCCCTGTCTCTCAACACTTTGCCGGAGCTCCAGGTCACAGACGATTTCGGCCAGGCCAACGACAACCCCCAACTGGCCCATGTGGAGGCCGTGTGTATTGCCTGGTTCACCATGGAGTACCTGCTGCGCTTCCTCTCCTCTCCTAACAAGTGGAAGTTCTTCAAAGGCCCACTGAATGTCATTGACTTGCTGGCCATCCTGCCCTACTATGTCACCATCTTCCTGACAGAGTCCAACAGGAGCGTGCTACAGTTCCAAAATGTGCGCCGTGTGGTGCAAATATTCAGGATCATGAGAATATTGCGAATCCTTAAGTTGGCCCGGCACTCCACGGGGCTCCAGTCTCTAGGATTTACTTTGAGAAGGAGCTACAATGAACTGGGTCTGCTTATTTTATTTCTTGCCATGGGCATCATGATATTTTCCAGCTTGGTCTTCTTTGCTGAGAAAGATGAAGATGCCACCAAATTCACCAGTATTCCTGCCTCATTCTGGTGGGCCACTATTACAATGACTACGGTGGGCTATGGTGACATTTACCCACAGACTTTACTTGGAAAGATTGTGGGTGGACTCTGCTGTATTGCAGGAGTGCTGGTCATTGCCCTACCGATCCCAATTATTGTCAACAACTTCTCTGAGTTCTATAAGGAGCAGAAGAGGCAGGAGAAAGCCATCAAAAGGAGGGAGGCCCTGGAGAGAGCCAAGAGGAATGGCAGCATTGTGTCAATGAACCTAAAAGATGCCTTTGCTCGCAGTATGGAACTGATGGACGTGGTGGTTGAGAAAGGAGAGGACAAAACCTCCCTTGACAACCACCTGTCACCTAACCGTTGGGGTGGCTCACCCAGGCTCACCACCTCAGAAACCAATCTGAAATCGCCAGATAAAAGAAACCCAGAATCTCTGCCGCAAACCTCCCCCCATCGTATAACCATCACCACCACTGGAAGTCCACAGAGGACAAACAGGACCCCACAGCACCTTAACGTTCAGAAACTGGAAGAGATGTACAACCAGATGTCCAAGTCACAGTCCTTCACCAATCTCAATACAACAAGCTCCATGAGCACTCTGAGCACAACTATGACGGCCCCTGCCTCACCGAAGAAATCTTACAGCCCTGACTTTACATTAAAAGAGGAGGTGGAGCTGGAGATGAAAGAAGTCCAGCCGTCCTCAGCGGATAACTTTGCCAGCTGCTCAGCAGACTGCAGAATACAGGGGTCCAACTCAGGTGAAGAGACGCCCAGGCACCGCAGAGCCCCACCGCCTCTGGATCTCAGCCAGCTGAGGGACCGTGATGACCAGAGTTCCCATGGCCTCACAATCAGAGACGGCCTCTATGAATCCTTCCACCCAGGTGATGGATCAGAGCTCCACATAGAGGAAGGGGAGAGCTTTAACAGCGCTGTAGAGAACATCCAGAGCTCTCCAGTAGGAAATAACCCTCTAAAAATAAAAGGGTTGAAGGTCAACTTCACCAAAACTTCTGCTGAAGGCCCTCTGACACCGCCCAGCACTACCTCTCCTGGAGACATCAGCTCCAGCATCTTGGAGGATGAGTCCCCAGAGGGAGAGACATCACCCCTCATCCCCAGTTCAGAGGAGCTGAACCCAGTCACAGCAGAAAACAACTGCCCCCTTTCCCCGAAGAGGCTAGTGGTAGACACCCCACCTGGAGATGAAGATCAATCCACAGAGAACCACGAGGAGAAGCATCTGATGGAGGTTGCGGGCGCAGCGGTCGCGCCCTTGTCACCCAAGACAGCAGCACAAAATTGCACCCAAGGTGTGGTCGGGGCAGGCGAGGAGGTTAAGGCTGACAGCAACCAAAGCGGACACAAAGTAGAGAACCACATGTTTACATCCGATATCCACCTGATACCCGGAGACGGCAGCCTCTCTCCGACCTGTGAAACCAGCATGTGAATGGGAAAGCTTTGAGGGACAACAGACCTACTACAGCCTCAGTTTGGTGCGTGGGAGAGCAGGGAAGGAAAGTCAAGGGTGCTGTTGTAGTGGAAGATATTTTTGCATGGCATGACAAGTCTCTTTTACTTGTGTTGTTGTGTATTGCTGAAGTAGAAACTGCAGTGCTCCGTGCAGATATGAGGATGACTTTGGGAAAAACAGTGGGCTCGGAGAGGGGGGCTCGTGAAACACAGGGGTCCTTCCAGGCCCTCCCAATGTACATAACGACAGTCTCCTTTTTCTAGCAAAAGAAGGAAATGCACAGAGGGACTTATCTGTAAAAAGCATGCATTTAAAAAAGACAGATATTTTACGGTGCTTAGTTTGCTGAAAGCGCTCCACTGTAAATACTAGGACATCTAAGGCAATGACAATGCACAGGAATGCAAAGGAAGACTGTCACTGATTTGCAATGTGAAAAGGGATGGGTGTCTGACTCCAGAGCCCTCAGACCGGGTGTTGCATCGTAGCGACCTATTTAAAAAAAACAAAAACATATCATTACCGTTTGTGGAGATGCAAAGTGTTCCCATGACGACCCTGTAATGTTTTCTTTTTTTCCTTGTGAAAAATGGTGTATGAAACTGTAACGTTGACATTATTATTGCTTTCGGTTTCCATAACAACTGTTGAACTTTCACTCTGAGCATCCGATATTCAGTCTTCGAATTAACTAACGTGGGCAAGAAGGGACGAAAACACCTTTTTCCTCTAAAGCGCCTGTAGTTGCCAAATATATATGTAGAAACAAGAACTATCAGATACTAAAGTTACTGAGAATATTTATCACGCAACGTTGCAGGAGTTAGGAGCCTTTCGATTCAATCCGGATCATGGGAAAGAATCTTATTTACTCTCCAACATCAGATATTTAAAATTAGTTTTAAGGTTAAACTATGAAATAAGTAGGTCTAGATTGGTAGTAGAGAATTCTACAGTAGGTAAGTGAGATTCCATAAAACAGAGTTAAGGCTATTTATAGATTTAGCACAGTAGATCTGGTCATTAATACAGATATATGCTATTTTTTTTTTTTTTTTGATAATCCAAAACCACAAAAAAGAAAAGAATATTCCTTCAGTTATCAACGGACCAAATCAAGCACACTGACAAGCTTTCATCTATCTCAGCTGCATCATAACATATATGGTAATAACATGTATTACGACAGTAGTTTTTTATTTTCCTTTACGGTTGGTTTACCTGCATTGTGTTCACTGTCCTGTCCTCAGCGCCCTGATGTCATTGTTGTTCCATACTACTGCAACTTTATCCAATCCTGCTGAGAAGTGGTTTGTTTTTATTTGTTTGTTTTGTATATCTGTGGTGTCTTGGACTGTAATTTATTGTGTTTTATCGTGAACAAAACTATCTTCAGTCAAACTTAAAACCCAAAGGAGTTTCTTTCTTTGTCTTCTCTCTCGCTTTTCGTTTTACACTGACTGAAAATTATCCGTGTGTATGTTCCCTTTGATTCCAATGTACTGCTGGACTATACGCGTATCGTTTCAGCATGACCCTGCGTGCGAGGCGTTTGTGGAAGCCGCACAAACCAGAATGGCAATGAGAGGAAGAACGTGGGGTGAATTATTTGTGTGTTGTCTTTCTTTTATCTTGTTATTATAATTATAATTATTATCATGTTTTTTTGTTTGTTTGTTTGTTTCACAGAGAGGTGTGGAATGTGCAATACCGCATACTGCAATCTATGCAGGCCAAGAATTGTGGCACTTTATTTTATGTCTATGGGAATTTGTAAGTGTACAGGCAGAAATTACTTGTATTTTTCAAATGTTATATCTTTAATATGAGGCGGAACAGTGTTACAACTACCAGAGTCTCGCAAACAATGCAAATGAGAATTTGACTTTTACTTTTTCTTATTCAAAGCCTGGCAAAAAATGCACCTTAATGCCAGGCATTTATGGACCCCAAATTGACCACCAAGGCCTTTTATATCGCTGTTAGATTTACTTAAAAAAAAAAAAATCTAACTAATGTCTGTGGAAGATATTAACACGATTTGATTTCACTGGCCACAAACCAAGGGTTTTATGTTTTTTGTGAATTAAGAATGATTCTATTTTTTCTAAACCAAAATGGAGCACGACCACAATTTCCTGCCATATATGGTGGTTGAAATGATGCGTGCCTTTTCATAACACCGCCGTTTATGAGAAGGTAGCAAGTCATTTTGCTTTGTTCATATAGCACTGTACAGAAAATTCTAATTTTATAGGAAAAATCAGGTCTTTATGTAATAGATACAAGTAATGCTATTGAGTTCTCAGGTTTTCTATAACTCTCTGATGTTCTGATTGGATAGATTATCTGTTTTTTCTTTAACAGCTAACGTCAACTAGCTACTTCTGTACTTTTTTGAGAGGTTGATGTTGTCAAATCCACATCGATGTCTTGGCTCCCCGGAGTAAGGAGCCGCATTAGTTCTCCGTCCTCCTGGGTAATCTGTGTACAACATCCAGTACCCCCCCCCCCCCCCCCCCCCCCCCATCAGTCTTCAGTGAGGCAGGAAGGTGGTGCAAAAAAAGGGACAAGAAGAGTCAGGAAGAGATCCCTGCTGCCCCTGAGCTGATCCATCTGATTATTTCCCATGCTGACACCAGTGAGTGCTCCAAACCCTGCAGCTTCAGAGGCTCTAACCCCATGGCATGCCCTGAGGGGGAGCGATCAATGGGTCAAAAATAAATAAGGCATGGATAAGAAAAGATCTAGCCTTCCAAATGGTTACAGTGCATCACTTGTGGTCCATTTTTTCTTTTTGTCTGTGTACATACTGTATGCCCAAAGTAGCATATTCTGACTCAGTATTCAGAGATTCATGTGAGACCTCATATTTGTGAAATGACTGATCCCCCCATTGGTACTCTCCGAAGTAAAATGCGGGGTCAGTGGCAGTTGTTGTTGTTGTTGTTGTTATTTGGGATTTTCATTTGTCTTTTATTTTTTTTCTTTATAAAGGGAGGTTGCTTGTTTTTTCTTCTCTATTTTCAGTTTTTCCTTCATCCCTTGTTTGTAGTAATCATGTCTCCGTGTTAGCCTTGAGTAATCCTTCATTTTGACAGGTAGGGTAGAGAAACAAGGGATTTGGATTGATTAGCTACTGTATATCCCCCTCGGGATGAAGTTTGTGTGGATACTGAAATTAATTCTGCGAGCTGACAGCAAAAAGGGCCGTGCTCTGTCTTACTGTCTCACAATGGCGTATTCATCTGTGATACTGTACAGAGTGGAAATGTTGTGTCTTTATTTTCTCTGAGAGAATGGGTAATGTCTGTGTCAATCATGCGTGCTTACCAAACCTTGCTCCTTAAAATACATACAGGCAACATTATTTGTTGTTATGTCTCTGTATATTCTGCCTCTTACTTTTTTTTTTTGACTGTATCCAGTTCCGCTTTGAGAGAACATAATCATTAGACACATTCTGAGCTACAGACTGTTTCTGTACAAAGCAACATCTTTGTATGCATGTAGTAGTCTGAATAATTATGTGACCACAGATCACTTTGTTATGGTACACGTATGTCGACATTTCTGTAGAGCATTGTTCCCCATTACGTCTATTAGCATATGCAGAATAACAAATAAATGTGTATATAACTCGCGTGTTTGTGTGTCTGATGTTTGTAGGCCTCGTCTGCATTTTGTGGATGCATTTTCTTTTCTTTTTTTACATATCAAAGCACATCATTACATAATATGATAGAAGGGCGTGAGTTTAAAAATCCTGCCTACTTGCACAAGTTAAAACCGAGATTGCCTTTGCTGCAAGAAGTTGTTTTTCATATCCAAAAGTGTGAACAGCCCAGCAATCTGGCGTTACCAACTGATAAATGATTCACCACTGCAGGGAAATGTGTTCCATTTCACTCAGTGCAATTAATTGGAAGTCCATGTTTCTGCTGCATAGTACTGACAAAGCATAAACAAGCCTCAAATAGCATGTCTGAGAGAAAGCATACACTTATACTGGGTACTTCAGCATACTGGGATACTGGGTCATTACAAGTTACTAAATACATACTACAGTGAGGTATTAGAAATAAACTGTATATGACGTAAAAAAAAAGCAAAATAATGAAGAAAAAGAGATCATGGGTAACATTTGCAGTATTAAATCCGGGGTTGTTATTCAAAAATATGTTACACTTTCAAGGATTTTAACCTGTGGGCGGGGCTATAGCCTGTTTATTTTAATATAGGCGATGTTCAGTAACACCTCCCAACCGCCAGGGGGCCCCGCAGCCAGTCGCGCTAAGCAGATAAAATCAAGCGCGCGGAAATCAAAGAAATAACCAAGAAGAAGCTGTGAGTTCAAGACGTAGGCGGTTAACAGAAGAAGAAGCAGCGAACTGTAAATACAATACAACAATGGACCCTGAAAACAACAACGGAGCCGCTCCAGAGGACACCAACACCGACCAAAGTGTCAGTTTTCCCCATGTTACCACTGTTGCCACGGGATGGATGTTGGACTTCATGTTTGTGAGTTTGTGTCGGCATTTTAAGGAGGGCGAACTTGACGAATTCAGCGAAACGATAACGATTTTACAGGGTGAGTTATTTATCAAGTCAACAAACTGTTTTAAGCTAGTTAAATTGCCATTTGACGTCATCCGTGTACCACCTATATCGAGTCCGGAAATAGTAGACTGGCCTTCTTAAGTTTTTACAGTTCGTTTACGCTGTGTTGAATACTTTTAAAAAGTCTACTGAAGAGACAACACTGTAAAAAATAAAGTAACTTGCTAACGGGGCAGTAAAAAGTTCAAGTGGACTAATGTAACCATGGCAATATTCAAATTCAGTTGTTTTTCAACACCTGGATGGTCTCTGTGCATTGACTGTATAAGCTATGCTAGCGCTGAAAACACTGCGGTGCTACTGTCAAACCGACCCGGGTAGCTACAATTATCTACAGTAAATAGTTCCTGAAGCTGCAAAAACGTGACTGTATAATGCTTTAATCCTCATGTTCTTTACCTCTCACAGCTTCATTCAATTTGTTGACAACGATCAGTGGCAACGAGAAAGGCAGTTAAATTAATGTTACTATAGATATTTGTAAAGTTGTTTATTTTATTTTTTCTACTTTTCTCAGGCATTTCTCAGAATGCGTCTCTTAAAGGAAAAATCCATAATGAGAAAAAAATTATCTGTGCCTTCCTGGCAAGAGTCATGCACGGAAAGCAGCTGGGTAAGTCGTCGCAGGCTGAAGTTGAAACAGGCCTCTGTTTTTCTACGTTTACAATCATACAATCATACATGTGCAGAGATGCTGTTTGGCTGCTTTCAAGTGAAAATTGTTAAGTGTAGGGAGGGAGGTCAGAATTTACTGCATGATCTGCAGCATATGTTCCCGTAGAACATGTTATGACATGGCACAGCTTCTATGTTGCTATTAAACATCATTCCTTCACACATATATACACAAGAGACAAGCCGCAATACTAAAACCACCTGCCGAACATTGTGTAGATTCTCTCATGGAAGATGTCCCATGCTGTCACTAAGTTATTAGCAGCAGATACACCGATAAGCCACAACCCACAACATTAAACAACTTCAAGAACTGAAGTTGATGCCAAGTAAATCTTGCTGCCAAGTATATCCCACCCCCTGACAGGTACCAGTGTAATTAGAAAATATTATCCTAGTGGCAGATTGGTATATATGTAATACACACAAGGCTGTACATATAAATTAATAATCATTTATAGGTGACCAAGCAGTATTTTAGTGGCTTTTTTTTTTTTTTTTTTTTTACCACATAATGTACTGCTTTTCTCCAGATGTCCTGTTTGAAGAAGATGAGTCTGTGATGCCACTGATGTCTGCTGCCAAAATATGGTCAACCTTAGAATGCACTGTTGCAAACGAAAGTTTGTTCCACAACATCACCGTTCTGTTGCTTGTCCAGGTAATTTTACAATATATTAGAGTATTGGTTTCTTTAAAGTTAATGCTTATTACCACTTCAGGGAATACGCAAGTTAAAGTCCTGATGTTGGATGCTTTTCTTCTCATTTGTATACATTTGCCCTGTACCTAGTCTGTGGCTATCTGCTTGGAAAAAGGCCAAAAATCTGCTGCCTCCTCTGCCCTCAAATGGTTTGAGAATAAACACGAGTTCCCACAGGTCTGTATGTCCATCATTTTCGTCTCAAAACCACAGGATCAATTGTGGATCAGTCTGTGGCCTGGAATGAGGATTTTAACGGTCTAAAACCCTAATTCTTCCAACAGAACGTGGGAGTTAAACTGTCGGCAATAGTGAAACAGAGGAACACTTATCACCCGTTCCTCATGAGCTTCAGCTTCAGCCGCCTGCTGGAGGCAGTCCAGTCCTTCCTGGATGCCTACTTGGAGAAGAATCCCTCAGACTACCTTCTCAAGGTACACGGCCTGTGTGATTGCAGAAAATCATAGCCTGTGATGTGGCACCAGTGCAGCCTAGTTTGTAAATCATATAGACCAGCTTGATAGTGGTCAGTTATTGGCATCTACAAGAAGCTTATAACATCTCTGTGCACACTACAAATTGAATGTCTTCGAACAGGTTGAGTGTTCCATCATCATATTTCTTAATTTAAAAAAAAAAAAAGAAAGTATGGTCAAATTTTAGTATATTCAGTGTGATGTTGTGTACAGGCTATGTCCGTGTCCTTCTGAGTAATGGCACACTGACCAACTGAAAGTGCTGATGTGACATTATCAGTCATAGTTAATTGACAATTTGTCATCAAATTAGTTGGAAGGGCAAACAGCCACATTCAGCAGAACTGTCCTCTGGGTCTAACAGACTCGCTTATTCAGGAAATATCCTTGAATGATTTACGGTACACAAAAGCTGATGACCTCCTGAAGGTGAGACTTGGGAGGGTGTAGTGATGACAGGCCTCATTAGTTTTCTCAAATTATAGCCATAGTTTAAACCCAGAAACTTGGTGCGTTCAGAAGAACATTGACACTTACATTAATGTGCTTGAATGTCGGTGTTTATGTCTTCCTCTCTCATCTGTCAGGCAGCTACAAAGGCGGTCCAGTCGTCACAGAACATTGAAGGCTTGGAGCGTGCTGTGTCACAGAAAAACACTCTTTCAGACACAGTCAATAAACCAGCAAAGAAGAGAAAGTAAGGAAGAATATTTGAACACCCTGAGTGTTTATTCAAATTTAAACTTCTACTCTTTCTTGTCTTTAAAGGATACATTCAGTATTTTACACACAGGCCCTGTCGCTACAGCCTTTTGGGTATAAAATAATAGTGACACAGATCTCTGGAATTGGTCCAGTATTGAAGTAGAACGCTGTAACTGGCAACCTCCACTGACTGACTTAGTTAATACTTGAATGATGGAATATGCCGTGCTCTGGTGTGTACTGATGCCAAGTCAACAAAATAAATTTGAGCTAATAACGTTACCTCCACTCAGCCTTGCAGCGGGCCTCCCCAGAGCTTTCTTTTTTCAGAGAGATGTGCTGTGGTGTAGGATTTCTTCAATTTGACTGGCGTTAGTCAGCCCAGTCAGAGAGGTCACTGGCCTGCAAGGCGTAGTGTACGGACAGAAGTGTTCTAATAACAAGGTGCACCTGTCCCCCAGATGTAGTCTGGAAGTTACATTTTGTTGCCACAATTCAGAAACACGCAAACCCATACTGTTTTTTTTTAAATCTTTTAGATAATGGGAAGCAACGCCTTCTGTGCTCTAACTCTGTAGGCCCCCCTCTTTTCTGAATTCGACATTTTTTATTATTCTATTCGTCCCTTAAATATGTGACTCCTCATCAAGCAGTGAAGAGGACTGTGTCGCTTCTTGAGTGGCTCAAGTTTGATACACTGCTAGCAATACTGGAACCACACTTGGAGCAAACACAAAGAGACAAAGCCAATCAGTTTGTCAGAAGATGACGTGACTCTGAGTGGTCAAAAAGAACAGAAATTAGGGCTCAGATCTAAAAATACTTGAATTATCTTTTCCAAAAAAGAAGCGTGCTGTATGTTTGAGGTCAGGATATGAATGGAGAACGTGTGTTTTTTAACGGTATGTTCACATTTGCACTGTATTAAACTTTCACAGAACAAAACAGAAACTGCTCCCTAAAACTACCGAGCTGTGGACACCCAGCTCATGCAAGAAGCCTTGTGTCTCTATCAGACGGCTCTCCAAAAATGGTACGCTTTACTTGTCCCTCTGCCTTTGATTTCCATCTCTGCTTTTGTAACAATACTCTGATTTTCCTATAAAGGACTCACACAGCACACACATATTTCTGTGCATGAACAAAAGCCTTAAAGACTTTTTAAATCTTCTCCCATCAGAGTTGTCTCAGATCAAGCCTGAAAAGTCGCTGGCCACCCCCGAGGTAACGACAAATGGAAAGGAAAGGAAAGCACGTCAGGTAAGATTTGAAGTATTACTCACGTTCTTTGGGTCAAATTCCTGAAATGCCGGTATCACTGAGTTCATGTTTGTCTTCGGTCAGAAATGGACACGTCAGCTGGACAAATACCTCGAGGAAGGCGTTAAACGTCACGGCCAGGGGAAGTGGTCTCAAATCCTAATGGATTATGACTTTGAAGGACGCACTGGCACCATGCTCAAAGACCGCTGGAGAGTATTAATGAAGACGCACGTAGTCGGCTGAAGAGGAGAAGTTCCCCACCGACGTGAACAATGTAGCAAGCTGTAAATATATTGTATTTGCTAGAGATCTTCTTTTATGTCCCCTGCTCTCGTTGCTTCCAAGAACACACCACTAGAGGGCGCTCGGAGGAATGCATTCGGCCCTTTGCATTGCATCCTGGAATAAATAATCTGAAACGGCATTGTCATTTCAGATGCCCCTCAATTTGATGAGGGACTAGCATATTACCCATAGATATTTTGCTTCTGCCCTGTATCTATAGAATCTGAACAATATTGCTGTTTTTTCACTGCTAATATGATAGGGAACTTTTGAAATGTTTTTTTAATTAAATATTTTTACAGGAAAAATTTTCATCAGTGAGTGAAACAGTGCTGTGTTACAATAAAAGTATGCAAAAAAAAAAAAATCAACTGTAATGGGTGCTTAATGTGTGCTAGAAGAGAGGTGAAATACTGTACAGTGCCTTAATACAGTTGTGAAGCGTGCGTGGCAAAAGCAGTGACTGAGACATAATAAGAGACATTGTACTGCCACACAGAGACATGTCCTCTTAGAGTTGAAAGGCTGTGGTCTCCAGGCATCTGCAAAATATTTTCGGTCCATTGGTGAGGAGGTCTTGGCTGTCAAATGTTTTAATTTTTTGTCAAATAAAGACAAAGCTGTGTTGTGGCGGACAGTTGCACTGCTGGGTTTTCTGGATCTTCTTCCATGTCCCGCTGCACCGGGGGTTCCCCATCGCCTGCCAGTGGAGCACGGCTTCTCTGCAACACAGTTACACCATTATGGCCTCACACCGCTGTAATATATACGGTATATTCTTTTTTTGTGTGTGTGTGTGTGCATTGCAAGCTTTTTGGCATTGTTTTATCACTGCTTTCTTGAGGCACATTAAGT
Organism: Chelon labrosus; assembly: GCF_963514085.1. Classification (NCBI taxonomy): domain Eukaryota; kingdom Metazoa; phylum Chordata; class Actinopteri; order Mugiliformes; family Mugilidae; genus Chelon; species Chelon labrosus. The sequence goes on along the minus strand of NC_140351.1, from coordinate 20,655,554 downwards.
CTCGTTTGCACAAAGAGTCGGGCATTAATCTGCTCAGATTTCATGACATAGTTAAAACACACACACACACACACACGTAAAGGTGGATAACTTCATACTTGTCTGATTCCTGGCCGTCTCCTTGGCAGCTGCCACTATTGTTTCGCATGGCGGGAGGCTCGCATGCCACACACACTTTAAAGCCCTCTGTTATGTAGCGCATCCAGTGTGTGTGTGGCCGTTGCTCCACTGTACAGTGTGGTGTCCGTGACTCCAGAGTGAATTCCACACAGAACCTGAGTGGAGAAGGCCTCATTGAGTCATGAAAGTAATATTAAGGACCAAAGCAAATACAGCAGGAGATAAAAGTGCTAGTGATTGTTTTGTTCCATTTAGCATCCACACATCTGGGTGCTGGAAGCTTCCCAGTACCTCCCATTAGCTGCCTACGATACCTCACCTACTGTCATCCAGACCCTTTGTGCACAAGCTTTTCATTTTACTTTGCTGAGTATTTCATTTCAAAGGATTGTGCGCGGTCTCTCAGCATTGCAGTGCTTAATGGTCTGTAGACAGACGGCCAGGTGGGCAAACACCTACCGGTGGCTTAATGCAGATGGAGGAAAAGTTGGTCTGTTATCTTTTCTTTTTTTTTTTCAAAATGGTTTTAGGTTGCAGAGCATAATGCAAAAAATGAGGTTTACCCTCCTCTTGGCATTTGTGAACTTTTCAACTCTTTTATTCAGAGATACCTGGGGTCACGTGTGGTTTCAGAGTGCGCTGAGGAGCATGATATGAAACCTACCCAGGGTCTAGGGGGTTTCCATAGCTGTCATGCTTGGGCCTTCTCTTGCCAAACTCCATGCTGGTGATGAATGCAGGACCTCGTGAGAGAAACCAACTCCTGATAAGCTCAAGCTAAGCCATGCATGTCAAATCGAACAAACAACAGCTGGATATTCAGCTAAAACCAGACTATCCACGTCCATGTATACCTGAGTTGAGCCCGCACTGGATGCCCCGGTGGTCTCTGTACTCCCTGCATCCGGCTCGTTGCTCCAGGCCGGGACAGCGCTCGCCGCTGTTGCTGGGCTGCTGCTCCGTGTGACGGACGCGGACTCGCAGTGAAGGCTGGCAGGGTTTGGCGCAGCCGCTCCAGAAGCTCCAGTCGCTCACAACACAGTCCTGAGCTGGAGGTTGGCACCCATGATGTGGGAGAAATATTATTACAGGATATCCTCTGTTGTGGCAAACAAAAGACGTGGGGCCTAACACTCGGCCCTTAAGATCACACTTTTTACAATCTCCAGCAACAACAGTACAACTTCCACACTGCACTGTAATATTCAAGTGAAACATTGTAACTGAGATAAATATCCAGGAAATAACTTCAGATCAATGAAGCATCGGTTGTGACTTGTAGAATTAGTGTTTCCTGCGTTTATACAAGTGGTCTGATTCTATTCACTGACTGAGTGTTTTGATTTTTCTTATTAGTCGCTCCGTCTGCTTGATGATCAGGCTTTGATGTATTAAGAATGCAGATTTGGTGACTACCGGCCCGTAACGCGCCTGCCTTGTTTGACTGGAACTGTAATTGCTACAACTGATTGACAGAATCACATTCTTCAAATATTTGTACTAATTCCATTATATGGGCCAGTCCACTCACTGAAATGAGGCTAGGCACCGAGCTGCCTGGGTTTTTGAGTGCACTGACTGCTGCACCCAGTGTGTTATCCTGCACAGTTTAGAGGCAAAAAAAGTACGGAACAAACCACACTTTACACGACTCAAGATAAATCTGACATATATGGGAAAGTGTGGAATGCATCCACCCTTGACAGCTCTGTCATTAGAGGTGCAGCATGTGATAAGCAGCAGACCTGACACTGATAATGATCTGTCCTCTCTATCTTTATCTTCTGTCTGATAGATTCGGAGCATAAATCTGTAGAAGGGTCTAGGTTATCTCACACTGCTATCATAAAGTTAAGGTGTGTAGACAAAAATAAACAGAGTGCTCCATCCGTCACTCACCTGGGCACTCTGTGAAGTAGTCGAAGCAGCAGTCGTTGGTTCTGACGCAGCCCTCGTCGCAGTAGCAGGTCCCGTGCACGCGGTCCATCCTCCAGTCGGTGGTCGAGCAGCTCAAATCCCTGCCCCGGCAGCACTTACCTGAACACCCCCCAGCCACCAAGTGGTTCTTTCCAAGAGTGGAAACCACCAGCAACCACCATGCAAACTCAACAAAGGGCCCCATCACAGGGGGGTCAGGCCAGAAGTCAACCCCTGAAGGAAGTAAGATTTTTAGCCTAATAGTCGCCCCAATTTATGATTTAACGCACTCTAAATATGTTTATTCTGGTCCCATTTCTTTCATGCCCTCGGCTATGAGAGGGAGAGGTTAGAACACCAGCCCAGCCAAGACTGAGCTCTGCCACAGGAGCCCTTGCGACCTGGAATTCCTGCGTTCGTCTCTTGTGTCCAGCCCTTCTGTTTCCCCTCCAGAAACAGGTCTGCAGAGCAGCCTACGATACAAAACAGCCCATTCCAGCTCTGATCAGACTCCCATGTGTCCCGTGTTGTGTGTGCAAGCCTTTTCCTCAGAACAGGCTTGTCTCTCCCTGCTCCCAGCTGAGCACCTCCCTCCAGTCGAGCACACTCAGAAGGAGACAATGAGGATAAGGGAGGGGAGAGCTGGCGAGGTTTGCTCTGTGCTTTCTCTCCTGCCTCTGTTCTTCCCCTCTTGCCTCTCACTCACCTGATTGTTCTCGTGTACCTGTTTTTTTTTTTCTTACCCTCTCCCCTCAGAACAATTGTGAGGCTGATGCCAGCTTGGCCCTGCTGCTCTCTGCCACCCCAGATCTCTGAGTACCAGAAAAAAAGGGAGGAATGTGAGAATTTGGCAGGTCTCCAGTCAATTGTGCAACGGGGCCCACTGAGCAAGGGAAAGCCACCTTTCAGTCCTCACCTCACTCACTTTTTGTCTTCCAGGTTACTACAATCGAGTTTTCATCGAATTCAATTGAATATATTCAATCGAATTCAATTGAATATAACCCTGTTTTAAAAAAGTTACGTTGTTACCGTTTTTTTTTTTCCATCTTTTAATCCACCTCAGTAATAAACATAAATATCAAATGCAACAATGATTTTGATGGATTTTATTTTATTTTTCTAGTGTCAGATTTAAAATAAACAACTCCCATTAAAAAAAAAAAAAAAAAAAAAAACTGCAATTAAAAGCTGCACTTTGTCTTTTTTCACATTAAATCTGATTTGAAGTAAGAGGGTAAAAGGTATTGTTTCAGAAACCCTCAATTACACACGCACATGCGCACGCACGCACGCAACCACGCAGAGGTCAATGCAGAGATCACTTTGGACACTATAACATCACCTCTGCATCATAACAAACTTGGGAGCTGCAAACCACAGCAGGGCAACAAGTACACATGGCCTGGAACCATCCACTGCTCCCTCTTCTATTTTGCCAAGACCCACACAGCCGTCTCCTACATCCCAAAGTGTGGCAAGAATGCGCTGCTGCTCAGCATTGAACACAGGGAGCTGGCCATTAGTGATGAAGCCCCACGAGAAGCCCAAAATAATCCTGCAAAGACAGGGTGGCAGAGGCGCGAGGGCCCCAGCAAGGGTAGGACAGTGGCTGTGTCAGTGGCTCCCCAGAGACCTCCAAATCCGACAAAGGTTGACTAGACTGTGCGTGCACTGGTCAATGGAGGAAGGCTCCAAGTTCACACATCCCTCTGCTGCTGTTCCTGTGCATGGGAGTGAACCGTACTCACACACACGTTTGTACCACACATGCATGTATGCGCTCGCTCTTTGAAACGTTGACATCACTGACATACCCAGTGCTCTAATAATCTAAGAAAAATCCACTTTCCATTGAGATTATTGAAAATATTTCAGTTTTTGTGTTTTTATGCCATCACAAACACTGGCATATAAAGGGTTAACATTTTGAAATGAATCAAAGAGTTTATGATCAGGACTGAAGTTGATTAAAAGATTTATGTTAAAATTTAGTAGAAAAATATTAACATGTGCTATTTTTATGGCATTTTTGAAGAGGACACTTTTGTTAACAATGTAAAAATGTAAATTACACAGTGCAAAAATAGATTATGATGGGATTTGTGGTTGAAATATCAAAATTTGTTAAAAAAATACATATATTTGCCAAATATGATAGCAAAAAGCATAACCACCGCTAAATTATCAAAAAATTTAACTGGCAAAGGACACTTTTGTCCTTAACAGGACATGACTGTGTTAAGTAAGAGACAGTTAGCTTGGCTTAGATAACTGAGAGGAAGCATATCGACAAGTTCTGTCCAAAAGTAAAAAAATTCTACCTAACAGAACCAATAAACCTCACTTATTAATATTTTATTTGTTTTGTTCCAGCAAAAAAGTCTAAAAATGACAAGTTCTATGCTGTCAATCTGCTTAGCTTGGCACAATAACTCTCATAAAATCATAACGTGCCATTGTTCCACGACATTTTTGCTGCAGATCAGATTAAAAAGTCACATAATACCTTAATCGGCTTCAAGGATGGCTGATTATGAGGTTGCCCCTTTGTTTCCAGTCTTGGTGCAAATCTAAGATGACCACCTCCTGCTTGCAGGTTCATATTTAGTAAACAGACATGATAGTGGTTAGTTTTTTGACCAAGAAAGTGGAGAAAAATCACATTTTCCCCGTTTCCTGGAGGACATACTGCCACACTTCAGTGATTCATAGCCTGCTACTACAGGGACTTTAATTCTTTTTTGTTTTTATGGAAGCAGTGGGCCTTTTAGCGGGAGCTCCACTGTGCATGTAATTATTTGTAGACCAGAATGTGGCTTTAGTTCATAACCTCTGACGTACATACAGCGCAGGTGAATGGGGGATGACAAATTCATTGCAGAAGCCGTAATTCAACTGAGGCACGTCCACGGCCTTCTAATTGTTTTATCTCAGTAGGACATAGCTTGCCGCTGACGTTTGATTAACACGACTATTACAACCACTGCTTTGAGGGAAAAGCAGTCCTGTGGTGTCAGGCTATTACTATCACATGCCAATTGTAGGATGTCCACTTCATATGGCACAAAAACAAATACTGCAAAATTGGACAAATAGTGTGCACAGGCGTGCATTTTTAAGGTCTCCAAACAGGGTCATCTTTTATTTGTTCCTCGTCCATCTCACGGGAAACAAATGAGGCCTCTGCAGGGACTCTGGCGGGGAGCAAGGCCTCCTCACTGCAGCAGGAGGAGCACACATTAGTGATAACCCGGATACTTCTTCTCCGTCTCGAGAAATAAACTTTTAGGCAGCGAGGGGGGGTCTCTCTGGGTCCTTTGATTCTTCTTCTCCTTGCTATGAAGCGGGCAGGTCAAGCGGCAGTAATAGCCTTCATCTTCACCACAATCATCAGCAGAGGCATCACCGAGGAGCATGTGATGAATTAGTTTATATGGAAGTCTGAAAGGGTTGAACCCGGGCTAACCTCAGAAGTGAAAGCATTCACTTGTGTTTTGGTCTTTTTAATCCACGAATTAAAATATGAAATATTGTGAAAAAGTTCTCATTAAGATGGTCACTGGTAGGTCACTTTGAGAAGATGCCTGCCTCCCAAAATACTTTGCTGTGCATCAAAGGATCACTATGGCTACTGATAAATGATGCTTAGACTACGTAGACACACATACAGTGCAGTTGTAGTGCAGACATGACCTGTCCTTTGGTGGAAGACTTACACCTGCATCAGTTTGCAATGGATTCAGTCCACGTCACATAGCTTGTGTGTTGTACATCTGACAGGCTCCCAACCCTGGACCTCCTGCCCTCACTGTGCATTTGTCAAAGCCAATCAGCCTTCCCACAGTAACACACCCTGTACAGACTCTACTTAGTGTATGTGAGCAGGGAGGAGAAGAGATTAAGTGTGTCGTTAATGTGTCTCACGATGGTGGGCAGTAATTGTGTGTTTATGGTCTTCAAACTCTGTCACGAGTTGTCAAAGGAGACCAGATGCCAATCACATGGACGTGCACCACATTATATGATAAATATAAAGAGGTACGAAAAGAGACTGGCTTTCAGGAATGGGAGCGTGCGTGCCTTTGCTTCTCGCGCTGGGTGTCATGGAGATGGCAGGGTGAACCCTAGCTCCATCTCGTCTACATGGGGAATGCAAACTGTGGCTGTCCCCATGGCGACGCCTGACCTGCGTTGCCATAGTTTCAAAATGCTTGTTGACAAATGCTAGAATTCACCTTTTCATCTCGCCCCGAGTCGTAAAGGTACGCTGATGGCAGCGCCTCTGACAAAGGCAGCACCTTCAATGCAAAAACAACACAGAGTTAATGTTTGACCTTATAAACTATTTAATTACAAAGTCAGTCAGCCTAATTAGTCTGTTTCCTCCTGATGAGTGCAGTCAGTGTCTCACTCATGAATAGTGAACCTTTGTCCATTGTTTTCTGAATATATATAGCTCCTTCCTTCACGTGTGCAATTGAATATTTGAGAGATTTTAATGTTTTTGACTGAGTTCCAGTAGTTCCAGACGAGGCACCCCCACCCCATAGCAATGACACTCCTTGATGGCAGCAGCCATCCCCAGCAAGATGCAGCCTGACACAGACACACACACAAAAACGCTTTAGGAACAACCAAAAAAAAAAAAAAAACATGAAGAACAGCACAAGGTGTTGACCTGGCCTCCAAATTCACTAGATCCCAAACTGATCAAGTATCTGTGAGATGATCCACAGAGGACCCTCTCCTCAACCCATAGGACCCAAAGGCCTCCACTAACAACATTGTGTTGCCAGACACCACAGGACACCCTCAGAAGACCCATGTCCATTCTCTGATGAGTCACAACTGTTTTGGAGGCCCAAGGGAGACCTACACAATATTAGGAAGGTGGTCATAATGTTATGCCTGATCGGTGTATAATGTGCATTTGTGTCTGTGAACATGCTCAGTTACCCAGGTCAAGGTATATCTAAAGCAAAGCCAAAACTAAGGCAAGTGGACTTGTTTGAGTGTCCTTGATGTTTAATCACTCTTCTTCAGTTCTTGACAGAAAAAAAAAAAAAAAAACATCAACAAATCCAGTTGCCTTTGTTTTAGCTTTGATTTGAGATTTGTCCATACACTACGATTTCATCTTCCTGTAAATGATGTACCCGACTCTGTCAAAGACTGTGAGGTGCATGAGTCATTATTTAATCAGTGTTGTGGAAGTTGGGTGTTTGACTTGGCTTGAGTCACCAAAGGAGAATTTACAGGAGGCTGATCTGAGAAACTGAAGCCGGAAAGGTGAATCCAGATGAAACACTTAGAAGGAGAATTGTGCTTTAAAAAAAAATATGAATAGGGTAGTGCCAGCTCTATTTACATCGTGACCCTAAATGAGCCTTGCTCTTTACATTGCTCTCACAGCAGTGTCTCTTGATGATAAGACATCTGGTACATCCTAGTAATGACGCTCCATTCATTACAGGTCATTACTGTTGGATAGTTTATGGATGATAACGCTATTCTCCGGGACCTTGCTGCAGAGAGGACCGGCGACACCCTGACAACTCCTCTGCTGGCAGGCCGGCCTTGGAGCAGCGCCAGCGTGATGACAACAAAGACAGTGATATTGATGGAAGTTTTCCCCCTGCCCTAGCCTGACATCATCACTGATAATTGTCCCCTCATCAGTCAGCTCTCCTGGCATATACTTCCATATGTATGTAAATCAATGCGGACATTAGCAGCGGCAGACACATGAGGCGAGATGCGTGGGTGTGGAGTGGGACTGACCCTTGCCTCGGAGAGAGATGAAAACTCCAGGTAATGATAATGACTAGGAGGAAAGGAGGCAGGGTGCATCCATCACGCTAGATTTCATAAATCATGTTGTGAAATGTCAAAGAGCGGCGGAAAGGTTAGGCCCCTTGACTAGTGTGTGTGTGTGTGTTTGCCTGTCGCTTGGCCAAGGGCAAGGTATATAAATATCACAAAAGCTATATGCCAAGGACAGGCAGTGAAAATCATTTCTTGAATATTCTTCTTGCATATAGTCGGCCTAAATGTCAAAAGGTTTAAGGTTAAGAATTTATGGTAGAGTAACCAAAATACCTCCTGGCAGCTGTAAAATCTTGCGTGCAAACGCAGTCAAACATGATTGAAATTATCTTGCTTTACCATCTGGACGTCTTAGCCAGAGCACACAATCAAAGAAACTAGCGAATATCTGTGACACAATAAGCTCCGCTGCTGTACATTTGACATAGCTAGGGCTCTGCGGCGTGACGGCGAAGACAAAGATTTGACCTCGGCGTGCCCCTAGAGAACACACAGACGCACACATTTGCGTCGGGCCGGGAGTTCCTGTTCACACATGCCGCTTGTTTGCTCTATCATTTGTTTCTGATGGCTGTGTATCTATGTTTTAGGATCTTTTAACAAGCGTATTTGGAGCTCGCTCCAGTTTCACAACAGAGCGTATCAGATAAAGAGTTATGGCCCTTTGTGAAGAAAGACTTTTCATTGGCTGGCGGGAGTCTCTTCGCAAATAGAAGATGCTGTGGATCAGTGTTAAAGGGATAGTTCAACATATTGCTAGCATGCTACCCTTAAAGCTATAGCTAGCATTTTTTTTAGCTTTGCTTAGCACTGAAACAAGGGGAATTGGACTGTATTGTATTGAATCCACTATACCTGCTCTCTAATGCTCACCTTTTAATCCTAATACACATTTCTTTTGTGCTAAGTAAACAAACAAACCATGACATGCTAATTCCATACTAAATCCCAGACGTAAAGCATTGACTATTCGCCGTTTTACGGGGAGTTGTAAGCCAGACTGCTCTTGGCTAGCAACTTCCTGGAACCTCTGCTGGTTCCCTGGCAACTGCTCAGAGCAGCTGCTGTTTTTACTCTTTGATTTTTGCACGGATTAGTGATTACAAAAGAGACACAACGTGTTAATTGGGGAGCTTTAGAGGTGCTGGTAGGCAGACGCGACAGAGCCAGGAGCCGCACGTTTCAACCTCCGCCTCCTCCTCGCAAGGAAGCAAATGAAGCTGTTTTCCAGTGTGTTTAAATTGTGCTCAGCAACATCCTAGATTTAAAGAAATATTTAACTGCAATTCATAGGGACTCCGACTCCACATCTTAAAGGTAACAAAGATCTGACCTTTGTCCCCAGACCTGAGCTGACTCTTTTCCTCTTATGCTGACCCAAACATATTTAGGGCATTGTTTTGATTTGAGGCGTTGGCAAATGTTATAATTTGGCAGACAGGCTGCATTCTCAGATCCATGCTGATAGGGTCAAATGGCACAGTCTCAAGTTATTGAAACAGTAAAACGACCTGGCTTTACTTGGTTGAGCTGGGAACATACTCTGAAAATCCTACAGCACAACTACCACATTTTAGCAAAACGGTGCTTATTGATAAAGATAAATTTGTAATATTGGATTATCTGCTCTACACACACCAGGGTTGCCTTAAACGAGAGCTGGACTTTTGGTCCGCCACAGCTGATAAAGATTCTTGTGGAAGTACAGTGAAACGATAAACCACTTGTGGACTGGCCCCGGAGCAGCTCTTATTAAAGACCTCATTGTTGACTGTTTGTTCCAGGTCTTTTCGTTCCACTACACTTGAAAGGGACAGTAAAAAGCCTCCAAGTAGAGGGAGACCCGGCCTCGGTTTTAGCGTGAATACAACCCCTTCACTTCGCATGAATAAGGGGATGGCTCTGTGTTTCTAGGTCACTGTGCGTCCCTGAAATGCACACCTCACTGTCCGGAGGGAGGGAGGGATGCAAACAGAGCCCGGCGTTTGACAACATCTCATTTGTATTTAATAGGGAGCTTAGGGATACACTCCCTGAAATTAAACACAGCTGACAGTTTTAAAGTGCTGTATTTTTCTCTTGTTTTGTCAAATCAAACAGAAACAGAATGAAAACTCTTGATGTCTCACTTGAAAGAGGCCTTAATCTGCAGATTTCAGTCCCGAGCAGCCTCCACTTCAAATGATCTGAGACTGCAGGACACAGTCGTCCTTCCTGTGACAGGAATGTGGCCATTTTCACTGCGTCTCCGTGCCTTTCTGATCAGTGCCGGGTAAAACTGAGGAGAGCTGTAGTGGCGAGATAACGCACATCAGAGATTAGTGGAGCAAACATGAAAACTTCATCTTCCCTTCTCCTTTAATATTTATGGACAGCGTGTCAAGGGTGGCTTTAATCAACACTGGGGTCAGAACTTAGAGGTGTTTAAATGTCCACTGGGTTTCAAATGAACTTTAATTTAAAAGCTAAGTCATGCATAATGTATTTTATGTCGTTTTCTTATGCTTTTGAGTCACAACCTTTCTCCTGGCATAGTTTTACGGGTTGTACTTGGGCCAGCTGTCATCTCTAATACACTCTAATTAACGGTTTTATAGTCCCCAGCATCCTCATGAATGAGTTTGATTATCATGAATGAAATCATGGCTGTCGCTGTTTTTATCAGACGAGATCAAGTTGTTAAAATGACTTGGTTGCGCTTATCCAAACTGAATTCAGCCATCTTCAAACGATGAAGACGCTCTCGTCATTTCTCTGTAAACACTGAGACAATTGCTGCTGTCTTTGTCCAACACAATGAACAAGACTATTCAGAGACATGAGCAGCCCTCCATGTGGCGGCAAAACAATTTATCATGTGGGAAAGTACCACATTCTGGGATCTGGGGGCACAGTCGGGTTTGTATGTGTTTTGTAGACATGGTATGCAGATTGTGTTTCAGGCATCCTGATAATTACGGCGGCCGATATGTGGCCTGCTCCCAGAGGACAGGAAGAAACATGATTTACACAAGTGCAAAAGTCCTTAAATAACAAAAATAAATTTATTTAATTTTGGGAAGACATTTAACAAGGCACAATAATGGTTTTGCTAAACTATTTAATTATGTACAGAGAGATTTCACTTACTTAACAAAGCTTCGGTGTTGTTTGTTGTACCGAGGCTCAAGGTGGACAGTATCTGTAACACACTAATGATACGGAGAGGAACACTGTTTGGCAGTATAATGTAACAGCCATGGCAAGAAAATATCTCTTCATGCAGTCGTTGAGTGGAAAACTACTGAAAGTATTGATCACATATTCATTATCAGCATTTCTTTTTTTTATGCTACGCTGCTGAAAGAGAGGAGCTCAGGTCAGGAGTCCCAAAATGTAAAGACAAGCCATGTCAAGCAGCAAACTAGTATCACTGAGGACAAACAGGCAGTTACCACGAGACACTGAAAGGAACACGGCGCCCTAAATGTTTTATTTTCTTCTGCCGTTGGCACAGACTTGGAAGTTTTTATCCTCGACCAGTGCGACTGGGAAGAGGGTGATTGTCAGGACGGAGGTTTTCGAGGTTTTCTCATCTTCTTGAGCTTTTCTTGCCTCACCGTCTCTCCTTCCAAGGAGGACAGCTCGGATATTCTGTGGATGAAAGAGCGGGAGGCTCCGACCATTGGGTCTGGATAGGACTGGCCTGTACATTAAGAGAGAGAGAGAGTAAGAGACAGAGTGAGGAGGAGAAGAGGAAACCGTAGTATTGGGAGCACGTCCACAGTGGTGGGTTGTAGCTCTGTTTACACATAGTCCATATCCAGTCCTGCTTCTCTTTACTTATATTAGCATTAGCAGATGGATAGGGAATATCTGTTGGAGAAAAAACACTCACATAACTAACCTAATACCCTGAGCTGACAGTAATGAAGTGAAGGATTGTTTGAAGAAGAGAACAAATCTATAAAAGTGACACACTGCCAATAAATCAATGTGCCTGAAGACCGGACATCTGTGTGCTCTAACCTTACACCTGCCGGTCCCAAAAGATACACATCTTGCTCCACTTGCCGAGTAGTGCCACATATCCATCTAGATTGTTTTGGTTAAATCCCACTGTGGAATAAATTAAAGGATTATCTCATCTTATCCTATATTTTTGGGTAGTATCAGGCGTAAGGATGTCTGCCTTCTCTCAACTACAGCGGAACTAGAGGTCATTCAGCATGTGCCGGTCACAGATGCACGCTTCTTACTCCACAGTGATAAGGTTGGCAGGTGTAGCTGAGGAGACAAAACAGTTCCTGCACGAGTTCTGGAAAGAGACACTGCTGCTGCAGCCACTCACTTTTCTGATTTTCTTTAACAGTCGGTAGGCGGTAGGTTGGATAATTCACCTTAGGCCTGCAGAACAGAGGGACAGCAGAAGTGGCACGGGTCTGAGGAATAACTGAGAGAAGTATTGATTGGCTTGGTCACACGTACTACTTTATAAGGCCAAAAATACCTGCTGAGCTTGCAGGTCTCAGCTGAGAAGGTATTCCTGCCATTGAGCACTAAAGCGGAGGGGAAGAGGATGGCTGGACTGGTGGTCAGCTCATATCTTTCGGGGTAACTGGAAAACAGAACTCAAAACATTAAGAACACGTGAAACCCAGACATGCTGGGATACATCCTTCCTAATTTGAAAGACAAGATGAGTATGATCTCTCAGATTCTAAAATAAGTGACAGAGAAGGCAGATTTCCGTCATTTTACAATGTTTAGGTGTCATCAAACTAAACTGCCCCCACCAGTAGAGGACTAAGACTGACACTGTTGTGCAAAGTAATGATTCAATTGAAAAGCAGTGAGCTCAGAAGCTTCTGTTTGTGACAGATAAATTGCGCGCGTCAAAATAATAATTGCATCTGGCGGCTGTTTTCTTTGTTCGCATTCTTGTAATTTGTCATGTGTGAGACAGTGACTCGGTGTAATCACTGTAATCTGTGCAGCTGTCTCTAGAAATATGCCGCGAAAGGGCAGAGCCACAGCTAGCGGACTGAGGGACGTTAATCCCGCTGGTTACCCCAGGGTGAAGGGCCGGCCCGCGTGGCAGTGGGGAAGCTCCTTGGAGAGGCCGAGGGGAAGCAGGTCACCAGGTCTGTGCACGGGGTAGTGTCTCGGCAGTGGAGGAATAACAGTTCTGGTCCTCTCAAACCTCCCACCTGACACAAAAATGAAACAGAACTGCCTCATAGAAAAACATTAGGCTCAATCAGAAAGGGGAATGCAGTCACAGTTTCACATTTGTTAACTCCAACTAATATTAACAAGTTTCTCTTAAAAATAAAGCACACAGTCTGTGATGCGGGACCTGTTTTCATTATGAATGATGACGTCTCCATCTACTGGCAGTCAGTTTACAATCCAGCCTCTAACTCAGGTCTCTGAGGGTGAAAACTGAAAGATCTCCTCTCAGCTGTGATAATATTCTGCAGTTCTTACATTTGTGATCAAACAGAAAGCGCCTGTTCTCTGGATCACTGCTCTCTGACTCCACTTTGTCATCTTTGGTTGAGTTTGGTGTCCTACAAGAAAAAACGAGCACACATGGATTAAAAAATAAATAAAAAATGAATGGCATATTCAGTAGCTGTTTATTTAGCATCCCTGGATACTTTAAGTGTAAAACAATAGGGATATTTGGATGTATTAACACTTGCTGCACAAAAGCAGCACGTCAAGATGGAAGCTAACATTTTGGATATGTAACCATCTCACTATGTACCGTTCATGGCAGAAATATTCACATAACTTACCCTCCAACTATGTAGCCGCTCAGCACGGCTTTCCCGTCCCTGGACTCTACAACAGAAACAACATTCATTTGACATATCGTTAAGCTAGCAGCGTCTGAGGTCTACTAAAGTGTTCGTTTACTCACTGCTCAGTGGCTGTATAACAGGAAATCTCCTTATTTGATTTGGCCTGAAAGCTGCCTGCCCTCCTCCGCCCGCTCCCATCCCCAGGCTCCTGTACGCAGGAGAGGCAGCCGCAGCATCAGGGCCGCGCTGGCTGCAACTCGAGCTGCCCTCTGATATCAAAGCCTTTGCGGTAGGTATCGCTGCCTTCACCTGGTAGGTCATCATGTTGGAGCTGACAGGCCAGCACTCTCTCTGGACATCACCTGACTCCGTGTAGGTACGGTGTGCGAGCATGGTGACGGTTCTAGTGAGTTATCCCTGAGCAGCAGCAGCAGCAGCAGCAGCAGCAGCAGCAGCAGCAGCGCTATGCTAGGCTGCGGCTCGCTGTGGCCAAATGCTAGCGAGTCACCGCGTCGCCATGGAAACAGGTTTCACCGAGCGCCGCTCTTGTGTTTGAATTGGTGTCCTCGTCGGGACGCGTTCCCCTCTTGGTACGCAGTTATGGGCAAAGCGCGCTCATGAAATGTTTTGCTCGTACCCCACGCAGGTGGTAAGGAGAGCCGCGTAGGCCAAAATTGTCGCAGTTCGGCGGTTTTTGTAGAGGACAAATGTTATGCGGTTGTGGATTACAAAAAATTAATTAAAAGCTTGGTTGCTTTTCTTTGAGTCATCAACACAATCAGTGCTTGAAATAAACACATCCATTATGTTCCAGTATTGTAGTTTCTGCCTTGTGGAGATTTGTTACTGTACATTTGAGCTCTGGTGAGTAGTTTGATTATAATTTAGTTATAAATGTGATCTGATATTTTAAGAACTGAAAAAAGCAAATTCTTAACTGCAGGCTCAGATTTGATCCAGAAGATGGTGGTGATAGTGTTTGAGTCAGCAGCTTCGGCTAATCAACTTTTACTCCACCATCTGGCCAAGAAGTGTCATTTCAACTAGTAGCTTGGGAGGGAAAAAAAGCACCATTTGTCTGATCACCTTTTCTCTTAATGAATGTTATTTTCCATGTTTAAATGAATCTCTTGCTGGGATGATCCTCCTCAATATCTATAAAACTCTGGATGTTGGGTCAGGCACAAACCCTCCACCAGGGTTCACACTGAAAGCTGCTGCTCAACTGTAACCTAGCAATTCTGCTTTGTTCAACAAGGAGTCATCTAGACACATTTGGTTGTTGAGACCAGTAAGAATGTTAACATCTGCTTTCTGCAGACTTAGTGTTTTGAAACACTCAAATGGCCCCAGTACATAAAGAAATTTATTTTACATCTAATATTTTTAATCTCCAAAACATATCCGTATTTACATGAAACCAACAGTGTAATTTTAACTGCCAATTAAGCTGTTAAGATACCTCTGCTGAACACCAATAAAAAAAAAAATCAAACACGACAAGACCAAGACAGTTTTTTTCCATGTTTTTTATTGTACTTTTTGAGTCCTTGGAAAACCTGAAGAAAGAAAAACAAAGTCATTAGTTTGCAAATAAACGGTTCAATAGATGAGGTTACCAAGAAACATGTTCAATCTTAGGTTACTAAATCCTCATCGATATAATAAATGACTGAGTTTATATTTAGTATCGGAAACACATTTGGCAATGCATGTCACAGTGAAGCCTCCCTAATGCAGCTTAATGACTTAGTGTGGTTTCAGACATATTTGGCTTATTTTCAGCTGGTTTTCACCATAGTCGATAAGATGGGGAAAAAAGATTGTGCATCATCAACCACATCTAATGAGTTCTGCCTGATTCAAGGACTTGCAAAATGTTGAGACTCACCATAACTTTAGTTCATCCTCCTGATCATTCTGTTGATCTGATCCTCCCTGTTGCCAGCATCTCCTCCCTCCACGAAGTGTGTGGTCTTCTTGTTCATGCCACCGCGGGGTGATGACAGCTTGAAGGGCCACAGGAAGTTGTTGGCGGGCTTAAAGTTCTTTCCAACTGTGTAAATCTCATGGATGAGATCCTCAACGCAGATGATGCCGTATTTGCCTAAAGATGAAAAAGCAATGCATTTAACTCATTTTACAGCATACCAACTTTTACTATCAACTATTTTTACTTTAAAAGACAGACATTTTAACATTATGTTTGACAACGGTCTTCCTTGGATTTAGAATTAATTGTACGTCAACATTTCAGGTTCTCAAAGTTTGTTTCTCTTGTGAAAGAGTGCCAGTACACGGTTTTGCCGCTAAACTGTGACAGCATCATCACTGGTTAAGACAAAAGATGACATAATCAATCTATGCAAATACTTCTACCTGATAATCAAGCAATTATGTAGTTAAATAGGAACATTTAACAAGTTTCATTGTCCAATAACATCAGATAGAGATGCAGGAAATGTTATAACTAAATCATGCAGTCACATTACAGGAGCCCACATGGAATTAGTATCTCTTGAAGGGCAATTACATAATTTCTCTCTACCAGATGTCACCATGTTTTCTGCATTTGATGCTCCGGCACACTCCCATTACTAACTAAATGTCTCCAAAAGGTAAGGTATGTTGGACTGGAATGTGGTTTCAGACACAACTGGCTAAGTTTCAGTTTTTTCTCACCAGAGTCGATAAGACGGGGAAAAAAGTGTGCATCATTAACCACATGAAGCTCCAGACCACAATGTAACAGTAGAATTTTAAACTCATTTTTGACAGAGCACTTTGTAAACAACCTAAACATTTAAATTCAGACCATGTTCAATCCACAAGAAGCAACCTCTTTTTAATGGCTGTTAAAACGTGACTTCGCTAAACAAATCTTTACATGATGTATACACCTCAGTACTGTGATATTTAAATAAAGTCCCCATACCGAGGGCCTTCTCCACCAGAGCGTTGTCTGTGAGGGCAATACGCTGTTTCCTCATCCTGCCATGGCCACGTTTGTAGATGAGCTCGCGCACAGACTTCAGGTTGGGGTATCTGGGGGAAACACGTCAGAGTTTGTGAAATTAGTTCAAATGAAGAAGACTTCAACGTAATTCACAACACTCAATACAATGCAGATAGAATGCATATTTCGAAAAAGTAAAGAGTCCTTAAATGTTATCATTTACTTCAATTACGGTGCAACAGGCTGCCAAAATTGAAAAGACCGCAATGTTAAACACAATAAAAATCAATGAACTTGGGTTTAGATTAACTTACAAACTGTTAAACACTTGAGTGCATCCAATCACATCTAAAGATGTGACAATTTAAGTAACTTCCCAATTAACAGTGTCAAAGATTTACAGTCAAAAGCCAGAACACCTCATCAGTGACCGGGAGTGGCTACATTATTGAACATTTCATGACAAAGAAGGCAATGCAGCAGTTTTCTATGACTGAACATGTTAACAAACAACTACTGCATATGAGCATGTGTAGATGACAGTGCATGCATTTTAAATACAATAGCCCTGATTCTTATTTACTGAAGTGTCAGTCACCAAGATGTAGCCGGACAAACATCAATTAAGCTCAATGAATATTTAAAACGGCAATACAGGAAGCAACCACGTGTTGCGAAATACTATATAATACTTCCTGAAACATGTCAGCTAAGGAAAAAGTGCATTAATTACTGGGTTATTATCTTGATTGTTCGACACAATACTTCTCTAAAGACAAAGATTAAACATCTTCAGTTAGATGGCTAATGTTACTGTCTTTTCAACATATTTAAATGACATATTTAAGTATAGGCTATAATCCAACCACACAGTGGTTAAACAATATGTTTACTGTTTTTTCCCCATAAAATCACGTAAGTGTAAATAGTGATCATAGAGAGGAATGTAGTAAAATCATGGAATGTGGTTTCAGACAAAACTGGCTTAGTTTCAGTTAGTATTCACCACGGTCGATATGATGGGGAAAAAAGTTCAGCATCATTAACCACATCCCAGACAAAACATCTCAACAGCAGTTAAACTCAGTGCCAACAACTCGAGTCTCAGCCCAGTTCCTGTTTATGTACTCAAAATGCTGCAACTGTCACACAACGACGACCTTACCCCCAAGCGATGTAAGGCTCGGCAATCCTGAGCATGTTGATGGAAGCCTTGTTCAGCTTGACGAACACACCGTTGAAGATCTGGCGCAGACGGAGCAGCTGCAGAACTTTGCGGACCTTGGGGCTGACGCCGTTGATACTGGAAAACAATGACTGTAATTAGTATTTACATTACTGTCAGGATACAGCTTTCTAATTTCTGTTATCACAGTGGTTTCAGAAAATAATTGGCTTATTAGATATCTGTATCAGCATAGTCGATAAGTCGGGGAAAGAGTGTGCATCATTAACCACTTAGTAGCATTTACATGGACTGATACATTAAACAAGGATTGGCTGAATTCAAGTGACTTGTAACCATCAGCCTCTGAAAACTCAAGCTGTTTCAGTGACATACAACTTATTGCACTGCACAATATCCAAACTAACAGAAGAGACCATGGTCCTTTGCATGTGCCACTTCTTTTAAACATTATGTATGTGTATATAAACACATTTTCACATTTGAATTACAAGATAATCGTAAGATGTATTAATCAGTAAGATGACAACGGAGCCACAGTTGTTCCGTCAAACAGCTTGAGCATCATGTCTTGCATGAAATCTAGCAATCCATGTAAATGCATTAGGAAGGGTAATATCTCCAACATAATAGGTATAACTCACCCTCTGATTCTGATGACAAAGGCCAGTTTTGGCTCAGCTGGTACATAGTAGTTTCCCACTTTGCGAGCCATACGAGACATGCGGACTTCACGCCTGTACATCTGCCTGTACTCCTTGTGGTACTTCTCAGCCCTCTTGAAGATCAGTCTCCTGGTCACCTTGCGGGCCTGGATAAAAACATTGAGGGTACAGACAGTTCAAGTACCTGCTAACATGTTCTCCCATACACTTAAAAAACGTTTTCAGTATACAAGCAAGCAATACACCAACCTTCTTCTCAGCCACCAGCTTCTTGATACGATTGGCCTTCATGGCGGCGTAGGCCTTTCGCCTTTTCAAAAGGCTCTCAGGGACCGCCGGAACTTTTTTTCTGTCGAAACGTTTAAAAGGAAAAAAGAAAACCAGACCGAACCGTTAGTACGCTGCCTATAGCTTCTTTGGCAACACAGCCACGTTAGCAAAAGGAAACGTTTCCCCATCGCTGCTAGCTAGAGGCTAACTTGCTAACATGGCATTTGCCGGCTTCCTCTCATTCTAGTGCTCATTGGAACATAGTCTACATGACTGGAAAGTATTTGCAAGAGCATAAAACCAACGCCATATTCGAAAAGTGGCTTTCTATCGTTGCTCTCAATTCAATATAAAGTAATGCTATACTCCTTACGTGCAAAGCGCCTGTAGAGACTTGCCATGTTGTACTCGGCTAAATAGGTTGTCTCTCTAAAGTGAGCATAACAACAATAAAGAACTGCAATATTTAACAATACTTAAGTTATATTAGTGTATAGTAACTAAACAACTTATCCATGATGAAAAATTTTGAAAGATGACTATTATAGTAACGGATGTGCTTAGATTTTAATACAGAGCTAAAAACTCACTCTGCGTCCGCCATTGCGATCACCGAGAAAGAGAAATTTTCTTTTGCGCATGTGCGAGTTAAAGGATTTAGGACCTCTACAGAGTGTCCGCCCAGCTGCCTGACTCATAAATGTCCACCTCAAGCATTGGCTGTATACTAATATACATCTAGGCTATATCTCAAGCCAAGTATTTTTGAACAAAGTTAAATAAATAACTAACAACCTATCTAAGGTAAATTTGTTATAATTTTCTGTGACATTTCAGTATTTTTATTTGGTGTTATGCGGATATTGCTGTGTACAGGTAAGATAACTCTAATAATATGTATTCTACCTACATTTCCAAATTTGTGGCTTTTATTTATTGCTATAAAAAATATGTAATGCACATTTGAAACGCTTCTTTTCCCTTTTCTATCTCCATCCCACAGGTTGTGTTATGCCCCCGCTGAGCCGGCAGAGGGAGCACACACTTCATCATTTTGCAGACCGTGATCAGAAAGAGACTGCAGGGGAATGATTCCTTTTCCCCAGCCACTGGGCCCAGCCAGGTTATGTGATGCCCAGCGAAGTTATGAAAACAGGAAATTATATAATATAGACTTTAATTTAAAGGGCATGAGCATCTATTACGTTTGCACACTGTTGATTCATAAGTGACCTTAAAAGCTTCGCCATTCTTCATTTAAGTAGCCTATTTCATCAATATATATTGTTTTTCTATACCTAAGAGCGTTATAATGAGTAGGCAATTAACTATTTTTTCCTTTTTCTTTTTTGTAAGCAACATTTTGAACTGGATTTTCACTGAGTGCGTTTTGTTTTAAAAAACTAGATTCTTGAAGATATTTCCATCAGTTGTTCCCTCCGCCCACAAAACACATGCAACACCTATGGGAAGCTGCAGCTGGCGGAGGTTACACAACATCGAAAGATATACAGGCTAAAGCTATACATTAAATGCTGAAATAATAATAATACTAATAATAATAAAAAAAAAAAGGTTTGCAGCCCGGGCGCGCCTGTTGTCAATGAACAGGGCCTGCCTCGCTGTGTGTAGGACATTAATCACCTTAATTAGGAAAAACACCATGAATTTCCTCATGGAAGACTATAGATTAACTGCTATTGTCCAGCCCTTTCTGCGTCTGTCTGGGTGCGCCCTAATTTATCACCCACTTTCACTTTCCGCCATGAGCAGACGCAGCTTGGCTCACTCACGTTACGTTAAATAATGAAGTAGGTATTGGACGATTTTATCAGGGATTCAAGTTTACTGTTGTGTTTAAACAGAAACATGTGCAAATGACATAAAGTTGGACTCGTTCTTTCAAGGAATAAAGCTGATGTTTACTTGCTCCACATATGGACGGACATTGACCTGGACTTCTGGCCTGATTTGATGTCTGAGTTGAGAACCTTAATTGGCAAGATTTAATATTCCAACTTATAATTTTATATCTGGTCAAAAGTTAGGACACCGATAAGATCACTCTGGAAGTGATTCAAAATCGGGATATTTACATGCAGCCTGGCAATTTTTGTATTGTTATTTCAAATAAGTGTGTTTTAAAATGATCAAAGACGCTTCCAACTGGAAGGAAATCTCCAGTCTTCCTTTGGGAAACTAATGCACTGGGGAAAATCCAACAGATTAGTGTTAAAATCTTTTCGGTTACATCACCTCTGAGTGTAGCGTATTTGGACCTGGCATTTAATCCTGACAGGCGCTCAAGTCTCGCTCCTATTGGGTCCAGCGCTGATGGGTGGACTGAATAAATAGCGTGTAGGATGCGGTTCACAACGAGATGAGTGGAGGAGCACCAGAGGAAGTGGGAGGAACAGTTCATAGTAGCTGCTCATAACTCACAGCAACCGTGCGTTACAGTGGCAACTGGACTCTGACTGAGCTGCAGCTGAAACTCTCACTCCACTCTTAATTTGTTGGTCTTAGAAGCGCATTTCCAGTAGTTTTTTTTTTTTTCTGTGTTAAGAGTTAGTGGCGCTTCCTGCCTGCGCTGTGATCCAAGTTGATCGGGGCAACCCTACCTATCCGCTGCAAACAGGTTGCAAGAAGGAAACATTCCCTGCGCGTTTTTCCGCCGCTTATTTGAATTGATAGAAAGCTTTGCCAAGATGATGATCATCATTGCGGAGTTCTTCGTGGTCATTCTGAAGGTGCTCTGGGCTTTTTTAACAGCCGGGGCTAAGTGGGTTGTGCGACCCAAGGAGAAGAGCGTGGCGGGACAGGTGTGCGTGATCACCGGGGCTGGAAGCGGCCTCGGGCGGCTGTTCGCCAAGGAGTTCGCCCGGAGACGAGCGATACTGGTGCTATGGGACATAAACAGCCAAAGCAACGAGGAGACGGCGGAGATGGTGCGGCAGATTTACCATGAACTGGACACTCCCATAACTAAAGACGGTAAGACTGCCTCATTGATTCGGGTGCACTCAGCTTTTACGCATGGTGAGCGAAACGCGACTGATTGTTGTGGTTCTGAAGTGGCTAATTATGTTTGAGAGGAGTTCCAATAACTGACACATCCGCGATACGTTTGTGGCCATGTTTGCATCGCCTCACACAATCTTTGCAGTCAGTTTGTTGGACACAAACGTTTAAAAAGTCAAAAAAATTAATATAATAATTCGATTTATTAGTCACGCAAGCTGGATTAATCTGATCCAAACAAACTTTCATTCATCCCTTCTCCGTCTCCTTCCCCCTGCAGGACCTGTTGGAGGTGTAGAGGAAGTGCCCCCTTTCCAGCCACAAGTCTACACCTATGTGTGTGATGTGGGAAAGCGTGAGAGTGTGTATTCTACAGCCGAGAAGGTGCGACGAGAGGTGGGAAATGTGGACATACTGATCAACAATGCCGGCGTGGTCTCTGGCCATCACCTTCTGGAGTGCCCCGACGAGCTGATCGAGCGCACCATGGTGGTCAACTGTCACGCACACTTCTGGGTGAGCTGCACTCTCCTAATAAGGCCGTCTCAGCGAAATCATTCGAGAGACACCATGTGTTAGGACTTAAAATGTGATGCTTGTGACATGTCCTCCTCAGTTTCCAAAAGCACAGTGTTCTCTAATGTGTTTACTGTGATGCCATGTTCACAGGAATGTTTCCACTCTGACTCGCATGCCTGTGTATAATCTTATCCTCCTGTGTGCCAAACTCAAGAATCAAAGGTGTGTGTGTGTGTGTTTGCCTCCAGGACTGAGAAACTATGACCATAAATAGTTGTCTCGCATGTTCAGATTTCAGCGCCACTTAGTTTCACTCTGCCAGAGGAAAGTCACGGGTTTTTGAACCTTGCTTTTGCTTTGGCAGCCCCAGTCAGGGATGATCCCAGAGGTATGCGAAACCTTCCTTCTCGCCTCCTTTCGCGGCTCAGATCTGCACAAACCTGATGGAAACAGGGTTCTGTGCTGTACGTGGGTTGTTGGACCTGTCTCCGACAATCTCACCACATTTTGTTGGCAGGTGGAGATTTGTTATGTATCAGATTTTACCTTGGCTCCGCTCCTTGGGTCTTTTCAGTGCAACTACTTATCTGAAAGCCTATGTGGGCTTGATGGGGTGAATATGTTGCACTTGAGATAAGCATAAGCTGCATCTAGCTTTTTTTTTTTTCCTGTGTGTTTTTCAGGATGGGGGAAGTCTGTGGTTGCAGCCTGCCACAGTAATTAGAGATTGATTTTTAAACACTGATGTTTAGTCTGACCTTAAATACATCTGTAATGGAAATTGATTGTATTGCTTAACTATGGCCACCTCAGAGGGACAGGTGCCGTGGTGGTGCATGGTGAGGTTTAAGAGCCTATATTGGAATATAGATTCCAATATAGGAATATAGATCTCATGGCATCGCTGAGAATTGTTTTCTCAGCGATGCCATGAAACCACACTGATTTTAAGCTCTGTAATTGAGCATGAAAATCTCTTGTGTTGTCAGTCAGACGGGTTTGTGTATTTCCTGCTTAATGGACGCTCCATTCAACCATTCATGTGCCTCTCTGCTGGCTATCCCCGTGTTCTTTTACATCCACGATTTCGGAGTCAGGATCCAGCGGTTGGGTGGCAGATTTGGGATCCTTAATAGAGGTCTGTGTTTGTGTTCTCTCGCACTCTATGGAGAGCGTGGTTTCTTTAGGAGTGGGGGGTGGGGGGGCGGGCAGATGAAAGAAGGACTTAATGAATGGCGACAGCCAGAATGGAGGATGTGGTTCATTAACGACACAAGCTAGATGAATAGAGCTTAGACTAACACGGACCTGTCCACTTTCCTCTCTTACAAACACAGTTACTCACTGCATGCAGGTGGTGCTTTACACAAACCTTTGATTTTTGTATTTTCCTTTTGGAACAACAGGTTTGTAAAATGGCTTACTTGTGGTTTATGACTCAACAAACGGCTTCAGTTTAGGGAGCAGTCATGAAAAGTTGTGGGATTTAAATCCTATTTATTGAGGCTTTTTTTTTTTTATATACTATCACTAAGGGGATATTCTAAAAGAGAGGATTAGTATTTGAAAACTGAAGAGACTCATTCAGAGCGTTTCAGTTTATAGGAGCAGGTTTACAGGTGTTCCTGCCCTTTTTATGTAGCTGTTAAGCCTTTTATTACATTTTGATGCTCCAGCAGTGGACACTAATAGCCTGGGGTGCAGTTTCTTGAGGTGTGTGTATCTTACTCGGCTTGTCCTGTGTCACTATTTGGCAAAACATTGTAGGCCACTCAGAGAACCAGCGTCAACCCCCGCAAAACTGTGCTTCTTCCTCGCCTTAAGCCATTTGCTCTTGAAACACTGGGCTCAAAGTTCAAAGCTTTCCTTAAATCTAAATAACACAACTTGGTGTAAAATAAGCAAAGGGAAGGCAAGAGTCCAGATGCTGAAAGATTTGTGCTTTGTGGAAGTTCACATTTGTTGGATTGGGAATAAGGCAGGGATGTAGACGTGAGCAGGAAACGGATGGTAATCTTAGTGCGTGTGTGGGTGTCTGCCAGACCAGCCCAGCTCAGACCCCACACTCCTTTTTCTTCGCCTCTCCTCCTTCCACAGGCCCCTCTGACTCCTCCCAACCTGATTTGGAGGCAGCGGGTGCAGCTGCATCGGAGTCAGGGAGGCCAGCTCTGTTCATCCGGCTCTGCCACACACAACGGTTATGATTCAGTCCCTTGCTCCGCTTAGTTTTTTTTTTTTTTTTTTTTAAATTTATGATGCAGGAGGTCATCACATTGAATTTATCTGATGCCTTGATTAATCTAGCTGGCGACTTGTGCCATGTCGGGACGGGGACAGCGGGGGATGACTAGTGTCACCAGTTTGTGTTTGAGGATTAGTGTGCGTCTAGTGGAAGGAAATGAAAGGAAATCACCCACAGCATCTTGAGCCGGTTATCCAACAGGTGGCTTACGAAAAATAAACAGTTATTCCCCCTCTCGTGGAAATCCTCTTGTGCAAAGACGTGAACGTGCCGAGCGCTCGAGGGCGACATGGCGGGAAAAGAGCAGAGGAAAGTAAAGGGGAAGGAAGGCAGTGCCATCCCATCCACAGGCGAGGCGAGAGGGTAATGGTAAGCTGCTGCTGACCCACTTTATCTGACAATTGGTTTCTTGTCTGTGGATCAGCTTGACAAGATGCCAGGCGACAGGAGCCAAGTTCCGCAGGCCGCATTCCTGCTGTAGCCAGAGAAAGGAGGCAGCCAGGCAGAAGGGTCCTACTTGACTGGTTTTATATGGGCCCCTCCTCAGGCCCGGTGCACCTGTACCCCTTAAGTGAAGCTAGCCGTGACTACTCCCACGTTGGTTCCCTCCTTGTACCTGCTCACATCTCGAAGCTTAGGATCAAGGATGCAACTATGTGAAGTTTCACAATCCATTTAACCGCTTCGTTCATGGAAAAATAACTCCCATGTGCGTTCAGATGCCTTGTCCAGAATCTAAATCTATGAGAAGATCAAAGATGATATCAAAAAATAATTTCCTTTTTAACCATGGACTAATTTATGTATCATTACAGCGTTTATAGCTACAGAGCTATTAGTAATAAAACACTTTAGATGAAAGCAGATTAAAACCTAGAGTAAAATTGACAAAATCGAGATTCAAGATGTTGCAAATTTATAGTGCATGCCTTTGCCATCAGAAGGAACTCCCCAGGTGAAACATTTACAGTCTGGTTAAACTGGCTGATGAATGATTTCCTCAGTTGGTGAGTTTTGTTTAAAAACTGGTTCCACTCCACTCGCGTTTCAGATCTTGGGGATTCTTGGCGTCTATATTGACACCACTTCCCCTCAGGATTATTGATGTGGTTGCTTCCTAAATAGATTACATTCGTGTTGTGGAAACCGTTGGGGGGGTTGAGCTGTGGTCAACTGTAGCTGACGCCGGCTCATTAGCATGGCCACTGCAACAAGAAGAATCTCCATCAATCATCCCTGATGTCCGCTAAAATCAAACCGACCCACTCGAATTCCACGATCTGCTGCAAGATCAGACGAGCTATGGAGTTGTTGTGTGTTTTTTTTTTTTTTTTTTTCCCTCTCTCCTTCATTCCTCTCATCCAGGGAGAAGTCAGCCCAATTAAATGGCCATCTGGTCCTCCGCAAAGGCCAATATTTTGTTCATATTCCTGTTGGTCAGGCGTTAGCACTAATACATCCTGACACCCCAGCTGCACGGAGCTTTGTGTGGCTTAAATGCTCCTGGGGGCACACACCAATTAGGGGGTGCAGCGGGCAGGGCACCCTCACATAGGCCAAGGAGGCCCGGCTGTGTCAGCGGGTAATTTAGCGGAACAAGGGAGCGTTGAGACCCAATTACGGCGGCTCTGATGTAAGACACGAGCCCCTGGTTGCCTTCACACATTTTGTGTCTGAGAGGTCAGTGCGGGTCATACCAACATGCCAGAGTTGCCATGAGAGGCAGGACATCACGGGAGGGTGGGAGAGAGACGGGACGATCGGCAACGTTCAGGCCCGGCCTCGATATGAGGGGGGATCGTCTTTTTCCGCTGTCGTTTCCAGTAATTTTCACACCACTCAGCAAAATTGTCCAGTCATATCTGCGTGTTGGCTTTCCTCGTAGCGCGCTGTGCCAGATCAAGTCATTCCCTGCGCTCTGAAAGTTGCTGTGGGAGTGGGAAAACTTTGGCTCAAGTCAGGTACGGGCATATCTTAAGTTAATGCTTCATTTGCACGCAACTCCCTCCCTCCATCATCCACTGCCATTCTGGCTCGCAGAGGCCTTCCTCAGCTTTTGCCCAGGCCTCATGTTTCCCCCCGGCTCCCTCTCTTTGGGCCCCATCACTCGATGAGCTGAATATTGCAGAAACCTGAAAATTTATGTCCTGGATAAGTGCAGATGTTTGGAGCCGAGTCAGATCAGTAATACCTGGCCGCGGAAGAAACTCCAGAACGATGAAGTCATCTTCCCCGCGCCGGCCTTTCTCTGTGTAGATCTGATCTGCTGCTTCCAGTTTTATTTTCCCCACTAAACAAGGGAGGACATCAAATTGCAGGCGTCGAGCCGAGCAAGAGATTACACTAGAAGTCAGCGGGGCCGGCGCAGTTAATCTCTGGGCGCACTTTTAATGAGGCTCTTCCTCCCCTAGCAGCGGTTTCATGGCTGTACTACCAGGTACCATGCTCTCGCTGGCTCTGTGCTCCTCTACAGCAAATGTTTACAGAAGAGGCTGAATCATTTCTCTGGCCAGGCTCAAACGTACTGGACAAACCAATGAAACCGTTCCCTTTCATTTATAGGAGCACAGAATCATTGGAAAGTGGGTATTAAACTGTCAAAAAAACAAATACTCGCTAATTTTCCAGAACCTAGAGTGATGTCTTATTTGGTCGGAGCAACTATGAAAAATTTCACACGGTTTACATTCCCTACTGCAGCAGAAAATGCATTTATTCCTTTATAATATCTGGTTTTGATTACAGTTAAAGTTTTGGAGCATGTGTAATGCAGTTGTGACATCAAGGCGCCCTCAGTGTTTTGCTGGTCACCTCAGTAACCTCGGGAAGAGTGTTGCAGGCTGCGTGTATTCTTCTTCACTATGGCAGCACACATCTGACTTGAATAGATTGAGCCCTGCTACCAACAAAAGGCCTGCTGCTTGTTTGCAGACCTCCCGGTGGGAGAGTGATTGGTCAGTTCCTATCATTACCGTCACATGTCACACCTGCTGATCGGCTCATGCTGAGTCCGTGGGGAAGCTCTAAAGTCGGCAGACAGGCGCGGTGAGGAATGGATCCACAGGTCAATCAGCTGGAACTCTCCCGTCTAGCACTTCTCGCCGCCTCGTTAGCCGGCCGGTGGAGCCGCTCGGGCTCTCACGTGGCACTGGGGCCGAGCGCTTTCATCTCGGGAGTTAGGTCTCGCGCATTGTCCCCGCTGACTGCTGCTCGGGCAGGGCGCAAGGCCGCGCAGGTAGATGAGAGGCTGAATTGTATTGTTGGGAGTGTTGAGTGAACGGAGGCCTGCGATTGGTGTTGTCACCAGCTCTTTAGTGCGCGGCTCGACGGCGGGCACCAGATCTGTGTGGGAAAGGGACAGATTGTACAGCATCGCACATACTTGCTTTTTCAGCGAGCACACAAACGAATGAAAACCCCACTCCTCTGCAACATCTTTATGTTTCAGTGCTGTACCTCCAGTACTCGGTGTGATTTTTATTTATTTTTTTCCCCCTTGCCTGTTATGAATTCTCATTCAGACGCTTCTCTCTGCATCACCATGGAGAAGAGAGAAACAGAGAGGGGGGGATGAGAGGGAAGGCAGAGAGGATCAAAGGGCTTTGGCACAGACAAACTGCACAAGTGAACTAACCTTCCTCTTTTTTCCCTTTGCCCTTCTGTCTCTTCTGTCCTTCCCCCAGACCACCAAGGCGTTTCTCCCCAAGATGCTGGAGCTGAATCATGGACACATTGTGACGGTTGCCAGCTCCCTGGGTTTATTCAGCACAGCTGGAGTGGAGGTTAGTATCATACACAACAACGCGCACACATCCCATCGTTCCCACCATCCGAAGCCGGCGCTTTTCTCCGAAGCCGCCAGCGTGCCAGCTAGCACACTGAGACGGGGGAGGCTCGGCCCCCTCTCTCTAGTCGTCCCTCCACCCGTTAAATTGAGAAACACAGATGAGCATTGGGAGCCTCTTATAGATTCTTCTATTTGCAGCAGTGGGGGGGTGGGGCCCCTATTGGGCTCTGGCCCCGGGGCCAGAATAAGCTGACAGCTCCCCAAGGGACAGAGACATCTTCATCACTGCTTTGTGAACAACTTGGTGCTCACTCAGTATTCAGCTCACAGCAGCTTTCAATGGATATGGTTTTAGTTTTCCTTCCTATAGTTTTTTTGTTATTGTAATGTGTAGTAAAACATTTAGTGGGGGGTCATTTAGCTCCATAACCACAAAAGGAGGAAACCATATTTTTTTTTTTTTTTTTTTTTTTTTAAGGTTCACAATTATCCACTTAGCTGAGAATGGTATTAATTTCTGGCAGCCTTTTAGGGTCGTTTGTTTTTAACTCAATACATTTGCCTTTTTAAGGATTCACCCATAATGACTTCCCTTACAAAGCGGTAGTACATTTTTGTCGAGCTATTCCGGTTTGTGGATATACCTCGAATGCGATTTCAGACATGTGCGTCAGTCTCAGGGAACCAAAGCTCTCGTCTGTCATGTGGGCACAGTCAAATCCCTTTATCCTCCCTGTGTTTATCGACATGCATCTGTGTTTGCCCAAGCTCTTTTTTATTTTTATTTCTTTAAAAGATAATTTCCATGGTGAGCCACATCAAAACCTGCCCCGCCAAGCAGAGCGGTCTCCTGATGCACTATAGAAGAATGCTAATGAAACTGTAGAACGGTGGACGGGCTCGCTCAGAGTTTTTTTTTTTTTTGTGGCCGTATCATTAACGGCAAGGAGAGACCTGTGTGCCCGCGGGGCATGTTTGATAATGTTCTCTGTGGTCCCTGGGCGCAGGCAGCAGGGGGGGGGATTTCACAGGGCTGAACCTGTTCTCTGTTCGTTTCCCTTTTTAGGATTACTGCGCCAGTAAGTTCGGTGCCATTGGGTTCCACGAGTCGCTGAGCCACGAGCTGAAGGCCTCGGAGAAGGACGGCATCAACATGACGCTGGTGTGCCCTTACCTGGTCGACACGGGGATGTTCAAAGGCTGCAGGATAAGGTTAGCCTCGACACATACCCGCCACAAACCGTTTGTAGTAATAGTTTATAGTACAGTTATAAAAAAAAAAAAAAAAAAAACCCTGCACCTGGAATGAGTTTGTCACTTGTAATCATCACCATATAAAAGTGCCTCTGAAACACCATGTGAACTTCAAAGCAGCAGCCGATGGTTTGTGTTGTGTTACAGTTATTATAGTAGTATTCCACAGGGCGACACTTTGCTTAAACAAAGAGGCCTACTTTGCTTTCCCAGGGGAAAAACCTCACCAACAGGTGCGCCTGGGCTAAACCTTCCACCCCTCCTCCCCGGTCTGCCGTAATAGTCCTCACTTTGTTCGACGGTTACAGTCAGCAGGTGTCCCGCCAGTGTGGAACAACCTCTAGCGCTGCTGTCCTCATACGTCTTTGAACAAAACGCACTCTGGCTAAATTAAATTGATTAGACTTCCACTTAAATACAATTAGATTACATTTAACCAGCTGTTCTAAATTTGATTGCAAGTTTCTCTTGTTTTTCTTTTAGGAAGGAGATCGAGCCTTTTCTGCCTCCCCTGAAGCCAGAGTTCTGCGTGAAACAGGCCATGAGGGCCATCCTCACCGACCAGCCCATGATCTGCACGCCTCGCATCGTCTACATGGTTAACTTCATGAAAAGGTGAGCTGCCTCCTCTCCTGCAGTCCCCCCCCCCCACCGCACCGCACCGCTCCGTCAGCTCACATTAAGCCGCGCTCCTCTGACCGTGTCGCTAACCTCGTCTCCCTCCCTTCTCCGCAGCATCCTGCCCTTCGAGGCCATCGTGTGCATGTACCGGTTCCTGGGCGCCGACAAGTGCATGTACCCCTTCCTGGCCCAGAGAAAGGAGGCCATGAACAACAACGAGGCCAAGAACGGCATCTAGGGGGCGCTGTTTGCAACTGGGGGGCACACACACACACCTGCAAGCACGAGGAAACAACCACTGAGGAAAAATGGGGAAGATGGAAGAAGAAAAGACTGAATCTAGACTGGTGCACTTGCATTGAGCAAATGCAAAGGTTTACCATATTGTTCCTCTGGAACAAAGAAAGCTGTGTACTACACAAAGGATTTATTTTGACTTGTTTTTGTCTGATTTTTAAGTTTGTTTAAAGAAACCAGCATCTATATACTGTGTCACTAGTTTTGAAATCATACAAAAAAAAGGTATCCAGTAATTAACTATGTACGTAATGTAGTCACCAGCCTTATCTAGTGTCATTGTGGAACTATACAGTATGTTACTGTACAAACAGTAATAATCTTTTTTCACTATTTTATTTTTGTAGACATGCACTGTAATTTCTGATTTTTATTTTTTTCTGATGTAAATTCAGATTATTATTATTTTTTTTTTTTTCCCACACTGCCAGCGCTCTCTGTGTAGAAACAATTTCAACGCAGCATTTCAAACTACCCAAGGTCTCCCCCCGCGCAGAGGCTCGTTTTTTTTCCCCAGTCAGGAAATCGGTTTGCAGCTTAGCTTTGATTGTAGCCGTTCAAAATAAGAGGAAATCATTTCACAATTAAAGTCTACCGCATTTAGTTTGTGTTGAATACTTAAGTTACGGACATGTAGCATATGTTAATAATGTGGTCGACGCGTTCCAAATGGGACAGATTGTGGCCGACTCTGTCTCCAGTGTAATGAGACTCCAGTGTCCCTCAGTGGTCCTTTCATTTCAGGTCTGCTTTTGACTAACCTCTCAGATGAAAAGTGTACGAGAGAGTCCGTGTCCTGCGTGGAATCAGCACCTGTCACACATTCAGACTGTATGCTTGGGGAGAAATCCAGAGTAAATTCATTTTTATTTCTCCAACATTTGTGGTGTTCATATTTGTAAATTAAACCAATGCCAATCCTGTTTGGGGGGGTTAGGGCATCTCCAGGTGAAACTGCAGTCCCAGCACTGATCTGTGTTTGAGGGAGCTGTGTTCAAGCTTTCCATCATTTCTTTTCCCCCCAGAGCGAATACTGTCCAGTGTCCACCTCGTCCAGATAAAAGTGAAATGTATATGTTTAAATGTTGTGAATACCCCAGTGTCCCAAAGTCTCCACCGCATTTGATGTATGAATATTTTATATGACAAGAGTTGTTTTTGCTTTTTTTTTTTTTTTTTTTTTTGAATTTCAACTACATTCCAACAGGCGTCATTCCTCCAGTCACAGTGATGAGCCTAAAGTCTCTACCTCTTAATTTTTGCCAATTTTATTTTTTGACAGTATGACATAAGCCTCTTTATTATTTTTTTTTGTAATATTCTGAAGACTGCTCCATGGCAGAGCAAATGTGGTTCCAATGTTTAGTGTCTCTACCTAACTTAAATTAATAAAGTGATTTAGATTATTATATGGTTTGTAGTTATTCCCTGCTCAGATTTCTTACTTGGGTCATTAAAGTAATTAAAATGTACTTTACTAACCTCACTTAATTAAAAGAATTAATAATATAAAAGTATTGATTACGCACCAAAATGGGCTCAACTGTTAGATTACTGACACAATAGGATGCAAGCAGCGTTTAAATATTAGAGATAGCACCGGTTTTTCTTATTTAATACACTGTCCAATTAATTGTACACCAATGAGCCACATCATAATGACCACTGACAGGAGAAGTAAATAACACTGACCTTGATCTTGTGACAATTCAATGTTCTGCTGGGAAACTTTTGGACCTGGCATTCATGTGGATGTTACTTAGACATGTACCACCCACCTAGACCAGACCAGGCACCCCCACCCTATAGCAATGACACTCCTTGATGGCAGCAGCCATCCCCAGCAGGATGCAGCCTGACACAGACACACATACAAAAACGCTTTTGGAGCAACTAAAAAAAAAAAACATGAAGAACAGCACAAGGTGTTGACCTGGCCTCCAAATTCACTAGATCCCAAACTGATCAAGTATCTGTGGGATGATCCACAGAGGCCCCTCCCCTCAACCCATAGGACCCATAGGCCCCCACTAACAACAATCTGTGTCCAGACACCACAGGACACCCTCAGAAGGCCCATGACCATTCTCTGATGAGGCACAAGGGAGACCTACACAATACTAGGAAGGTAGTCATAATGTTATGGTTGATCAGTGTATGTCATTCATTATATCATGACAGGGTTTTTCTTAATCTGCAATGTAATACTAGAAATTTAATATAGTGAGAAGTATAAAATAAAAACTCTTAAACAACAGTACATTTACATCACTGCCTCCAAAACATTAAATCTCAACCTGAACTGAAAGGCTAAAGAGTGAAGGGGAGCCTTCAGTGGTAAAGAAAGCATGACCCTGACCCGCACTAAAGCACAAGTATGCTCGACACTGTACTATTTTTAAATCCTAAACAGAAACAATCATTCGTCAGAAAACAACAATGGATGTAGTTATTCTGAAATTCTGTGACTCACTACAGTGAGTGACAGGAAACAGGATCTGCTGCAACGCCGATGACCGTCTTGGCCGCAGTTTTCCATTGTGAAGATGACACCCACCCAGCCCTGTTCTCCTCCTTAGGACTGCTCTTTTGACTAGTATCAGTATCACTGTCCTCCCACATTGTGCCACACAGTGAGTCAGGCAGCCTTCAGATATGGGTGTTGGCTAAAGAGCGTTAGAGCCATTTGCCTTTTGTAAGTAGTGTATGCACCGAACAAGCGGTTACGAGACTTCTTTTTAAAAAGAAAGGATTACCCAAGAGTTGGACGTAGTCATACAAGCTCACTGAAAGTCAGGCTGGTCACACTGAAAGGGAAAGAGGATGCAAAAGTCACATAGTGCCTTATAGAAAGGTTAGCAGTGGGTCACAATAAATAACTTCACAGAGAATAACTGCAGAGAATAAGAACATTAATGGTAGTGAACACTCATCAGTGGTACTTCTTCTGGTAAAAAACTGCCACTGTCTGCCTTGCTGAGACGTCTGAGAGCGTAACACTGGCATTCCTGCCATTTCTGCTGTTATGCAGCTGACCCTGACCTTTTACTTCCCCAGAGGAAAACAAGAAAAAAAAGAAACTCCTAATTGGTGTCAGCTAAATATTACATTAACATGTCATGAGCTCAGTTTGGACTCACATGCTCAAACTGCTGAGTTGTTTTCTGTATAGGGCTGGAGCCGGCTCTCCGGTCATCTGCTCGCATGTGTCTGCAAATGTGAGGATTCGAGTGACGCAGCTGATAGATCCTACAACTGAAGAGTTTTTAGGGAGGAAATGACTTTTTAAGCTGAATAAAAAATGTTTTTGTATATTCCAGAAATGCTTTTACCTGTGGAGAAACACTTAAATCAATTCTTAAAACTAAAGACTGTATCGATAAACAGAATAAATTAATTGTTACAAGATCATTGTTTGGGTGTCTGGCTTTTCCCACCTACAGAAACATTTTAGGAATACCAAAGTCGAAACCATGCCCAAGCCTGAGGGCTTGAAATCTGACTAAACCTCGAGCAAAACACTGTTGAAGCAGACAACACAGCTTTCTTTGTTTAAAAACCAATCCAAGTCTTTGTCTTGTACCCTTTGTAAGAGCCAGCAAAACATGGACTGACAGAACTTGAACGTTCCCTTTGCATCCACTCAACTAATCTATCACGTGTTTCAGTACATTCAAGGTGCCAGGGAGTTCAGTGATCCTCCTCGCAAGCGCCAGCGGACGCACACCTCTCCGCAGAGCAAATCGATTTCCCCCGCCGCCGGCGGCGAGTACACACGTCCTCCAGACGCTCTGATTCCCCTCAAAGCTCATCGGCGCATTACAGGAGGAGGAGATGTCAGAGCCTGGGTCTGGAGCACGCGGCGCTGCTCTGCCGTGACTAATCGGGCCTGGATAAAGTTGCTCAGTGGCAGATTAGTTCTAATATGAGGGAGAGTTCCGCTGACAGGTTCGATCCCTCTGTGTACAGAAGCAATCAGCACCGAGTGCGGCCACTTCCGCCCGCTGTTAGGACTCGGTGTTGTGTAAAATGGGCTACTGTGTGAAATGGGCCTCTATGCGGTTTTCGTAAAGTACACCCAAAAACGTCTCTGACTCATCCGAGCGAGAAAACTATTAGGATTTTGGCTTGATTCATTACTCGGGCATCTATAGGATTCTCCTCACTCCTTTATCCTCCTGTTAATACAGCTGTAATTAAGAGGACTTTGAGGGGGTCGATGGCACATAATTCAGATGGAAAAATCAATGACTCTGGCATTTGCTTTTGCGTCGCACAGACAAGCTCCACAATCCCATTGATTTTGTTCTATTTTGGGAAGGAAGGCTCACTTCCCATATTGGCTGGTCGGAGCGAGGCTATTCATCTTGGGTCTACATGGCCTCAAGCTGGGCTGCCACCACCTGAACAAGCTCCTGGAATAGAGATCCGCTGCTAATGTACGTGAGCAGCCTTGGCGCTCCTCAATGGCTAGCAGATGTAGCTGCCAGCTGAGTCCATTAGTCAGTGGAGCTGAATTAGGCCGCCGCTGCCGCCGTCCTGCTCACTCATTCATCTCGCTAATGGGGGAGAGCAGAGCGGGTTTGGTGACCCGGAGATGGTCGGCACGCTGGGCTGCACAGGTGGCGGAGTTGCATGTACAGTACGAACCAAAGGTGAAGGAATGGCATGGTGGTATGTGATAGATAAGATGCACACTATCTAGCTCTGTGCTGACAGTTCAGCTGAGAGTCGTAAAGTTAAACATTACATGCCTCCAAACGGCGTCCTTCACTAAGAGGGGAGAACAGAATACTTGCTTGTTTGCAGAAGAAATTAACAGCATGTCACGGCACTTCGCGCAGTTATTCATTTGTGAAGCTACATCTTCAAATAGCCCATGTGAAGGACATCTGGAAGCCCACAGAAAATGATTTTGGCTTGCACAGCCACATATCAAGCTGGGAAACGTTTGGCAAACAAGCATGTCATCCTGCAAATGCTGCAGAGGGAGTTTTTTTTTTTTTTTTTTATTCTGAAAACATGCAAAGACCCAAAGCAACAATTTAACCCTCGCCTGTGAAGCAACAGCCTCGGAAACTATCAAAAACACGTCAGTAAGGCGCACAATATGCATTACTATGATAAACTGTCCTGCTGTCAAAATCACTCACTCACACATAGTGATCTGCGGCTGAGAATAGTCCTTGACTAATTTCACAGTCTGCTCCCAAGACCACTTCAGATGTAGGTTTTTATGCAAGAGTCAGTGGCCTCTGGGTTTGAGGGCCACAAACAACAAGAGGAAAGCCAAAAAGTATTGTGAGCAATGCAATGTTCCTGTTGCTCTTTTTGACAGTAAGATTAAGATTAAGAACACAGTTTGACTTTTCAGGTTAAGGGTTACTGTCGGACACGGCCGAGGGAAAACACGGTGAGCTATAGCTGCAGATAAAGTCTGTGCTCAGGGAGTCATAAGACGCATAGACCACATGCTACAACTAGAGATAAAGCAGCATATAATAATGCCATGAACCCATTTGGAGCAATAACACAACGTCTCCAGTGCACTTTTGTTGGTTCTTTAGGAGCACAACTGGCCTCATCACGACTAATATGTGGCACTAAAGACGTAGACATAAAGCAGACGAGATACTGAATGCGAGGACCATCAGCAGATTTCTGTTACGTATATCCTCTGGTTTGGGGACCACCTGCTACTGAGCTACAACCATATGTATATGTATATAAATACACCGATCAGGCATAACGTTATGACCAACTGCCTAATATTGTGTAGGTGGGTCCTATTGGTTGAGGGGAGGGGGCTCTGTGGATCATCCCACAGATCCTTGATCAGTTTGGGACCTAGTGAACTTGGAGGCCAGGTCAACACCTTGTGCTGTTCATGTTTTTTGAGTTGTTCGTAAACCTTTGTGTGTGTGTGTGTGTGTGTGTGTGTGTGTGTGTGTGTCAGGCTGCATGCTGCTGGGGATGGCTGCTGCTAAATATGGTCTCAGCAACCTGATTGAAAATGCATCTGTGGTTGTATTTACACCTGTATTTAAAGCTTCCCTCCCTTGTGATCACATCACTCATGATTCACACTAATAACAGGTCTGAACTGGGCCTTGCAGTGATAATGAACTGTTGTTGGTGGTAAGATCCTTACGGCTTTCTTTCTCCAACACTGGGGGCCACAGCTGTTCACAGATTAAACTGTTAACCGCAGTCGGCAATTATTCCGGTGAGATACTGCTCTTACACCTGTTAGAAGAAGCAAAAAAAAAAAAAAAAAGAGACAAAGACTTTTTTTTTTTTTCCACATGAACTGAGGTGTTTTTACTGCATTTCAGTAACAGAAACAACCTTATTACACATTGCACTCACAGCGAAGAAGGAGACACATCCTCAATGTCAGTGGACAAAGTGGTTCCGAAGCGGCCTTTAGGGAGAGGGAGCCGGCGGGTCGGCCGCAGGCTCTCTCCGCTCAAAAGACGCGCTCCAGAATGCAGGCATTAAAAGCACCCAGTTGATGCCTTGGCGGGTCAATACAACACACACAATGGGTGTAGATGTGATCGACAAAACTGTGGGCGGGGAAAAGGGGGGGGGGAGCGTTCCACTGACACAAAATC
Source organism: Chelon labrosus (assembly GCF_963514085.1). Classification (NCBI taxonomy): domain Eukaryota; kingdom Metazoa; phylum Chordata; class Actinopteri; order Mugiliformes; family Mugilidae; genus Chelon; species Chelon labrosus. Next base: position 20,618,464 of record NC_140351.1, on the reverse strand, counting down.
ACTGGAATGGAGAGGACTTTTCGTTCGCTGGAGGACACGCAGCCCTGTACAAAACTCTCTGGACTCTGTGTTAAAACTTTACTGGCATTAGAGGATGTGCACAAAAAGCCACAGTCGATTAAAACTGGCCTCTTTTATTCTAGATAAAAAGTACAACGGCGGTGGCTCCTTTCCCTCCGCTGCTGCTCAGGTGCTGCTCCAGTGATGCTATGCCAGTGTGGGGACATGTTAAAACAGGACAGGTGGACCACTCGGGAAGGACAGGTCAGCACAACCGTCCTTGCCGGGTGGGCCACGCTTCTACGGATTACTGCTAACACCAGTTTTGTCCTTTGTCGTCCACATGAAAAAACTTTTGTGTTATTTTTCGGAATATGATACTCTTGCAAAGTCATACACATCCATATAGATAGATGAACTCTTTTTTTTTTTTTATTTCAGCATACAAGGTAAGCTGGGTGACTATATATGAAGACAACAACTACAACTTTCACAGCACTGGCATTGGTTAATTTTAAATACAGTACTCAAGCATTGTTAGATTAATAAAATAACAAATGAAAAAAAAACAAAAAAAAAACCAAAACGAAAGGGAAACGTAATACCCCCGAAAAAAAAAAAAAAGCTACTGTACGCAAGTTGGTTTCTCCCCTAAAATGTTTCTTTTGTATTTCAATGGCATGACGTACATATTTGTTTTAACCATACCAACAAGTTATCCAAAGGGAAAATTGTCTATGCAGTGTATCGCTTTGGACTTGATTTGTTACAGTACCATGCATTTGTCGCGTTAGTTCGTATTTTATTCATTTGTTTCGTCTTCTAAATTTTGAAATCATCGATAAACGTGTTAAGATAGCGTTGTCTTCACATAGACTCAGGTAATTGTGTTTTAGTCGGTCATTTCTCGGTGCACATCCACCCTATTGCATGTTGACAGGTTTTACAGGATACAGTGGCGATCGTGGGGTTGGGGGTGGGGGAGGGGGGAGGAGGTTGAGAGAGAGAGAGAGTAGGGAGGGGGGGTGGGGTGGGGACAACGTGGGTTGTGGGGTTTTCGGGATCAGGGTTGGTGTATGCCGAAGGAGGGGTTTGGGGTTGTCAGCTCCTTGACGACAGCCTTTGAATCCTTGCAGACCTGAGTGGTGGTGCCTGAGTTAGTCTGTTTAATGTCCGTCCTCCCTCCCACATGGTTCACTGGTCTGAAAAGATAAATGAAACTGTGTTAGGGCGGGGACTCTGTCCAAGGACTCAAGCAATGTTGCTAATAATCACTCCTGCTCTGGGCAATTTGTCCTCCTCTTTGTCCCTTGGAAAGATACCAGGGCTCACTCAGACTCTTATGAGTGTGATTCCTGTAAAAGAAAACTTCAAGAGAAACCGAAAGTGGTGCAAGACACTTAACACCTGCAGCTCATGTTCTGTGTTGCTTTATTGGGGAAGAGCGCAAGATTCCCTACGCCCGCAGATGGCGTAGGAAAGAATGGGAAAACAAGTTTCTATTTGCATTGTGCTGTATTTTCAGTTTGACAAGTGGAATCAGCTGAAACCAAACAGCCACGGGTGCATTAATGAGGTTTGAGGGGTGAGTGATTAACTGCTCAGGTGAAAGTGTAATCGCTGTCATATTTGCCCCTCATCTCCGTTGGTGACGTAAATGAACGCTGTGGTAGTTTTTCTTCTCTTTGTTCCTTTATTCTTTTGCTCTGAAGGAGACACAGGGCCACGTGAAAACAATCCCGACAAAACTTTTATTTTTTTTTTCCGGGGCACACCTACTATGAAAATACTCCAGAAACCGCTTGACTGTGATTTCCTCCTTGGTTTCCAAAAACCCCCCACGGCGTTCCTGCTTTCCCACTTGATTTTCTCCACTGTCATCCTTCCTCCTTCCTTCCCTCCCTTCCGTGTCGTGGAGGAGATAGGGAGAGGAGGTACGTGGAGAAAGCCCTCGTGTCTGTCATGGCTCACCCTCAATTTGGCGATAGCCATCATGCAAAGTGCCGGGCATTGTCAGCGGCGTTGAGCATGTAAATACATACGCCTACCATTGCTTTCCTATGGAAGAAAAATGTCGAACGGAACCGTGGACGTGTGTGTGGGAGGAGAGGGAGCTGGCGATGGGCTAGCATGCAGCTGAGGATTTGAAAGAAGCCAGACAGGCAGACACGTCTTAGCTCTTAATTTACAAGCAGAGGCCGGTGAGCTCGGAGGCCTCCGAGTTCGGCGTGATCCATGCCTTACCGTACCTTGATGGGGCCGTCCACCGGGTCCAGTCCCTGCTCCGACAGCTGTTTCAAGGCACTTAGAGCAGCCTGAGAAGAGAGGGAACAACAGATGGTCGAGTGAGTGAGTGAGGTGGGAGGGAGTGAGGGAGAGTGGGAGACTGGGTGGGAAGAGAGTGAGTGTCACCCTTCAGCTGCTTTTCAAATAACACTTACTCTGGGAAACCTGATGCCAGCAGGACACTTTCCCTTCCCTCTCTGTTGTCTTTGGCTTCCCTCCTCTCACTGTTTATCTAGCGTTATTGGGTTAACATTTCCACTTTATGTTTTGGCCGCTCCGCATTTTCCTACGTCAATCCGAGTGACATCTGTATTCATGTCACACACGTCTGAAAAAGGTTCAGGAACACAACACACTAAACAACTGCAAGAGAAGATAGACAAGTGTGCGTGGCACGCTTTTCTCGTTAATTACGCTCAATTTGTGGTAAACATTCAGGGCGAAATTACACTGAAATGTTCAAGAGAATATTCGGCTTGGGGATTTAGCGTGTCTGCCGCGTTCAGTTCGTAATCACAACCAGCCATGTGTAGCAATCCGATGCCATGTCATTAAAAAACTATATGCTATCTATATTTTCAAGCTTGAATCAAGAATGCCATGATGTCATTTCCTTCCTGCTCATTGCCTGCCTGCCTGTCTGTGCCAGCTAGAGGGGCTGCTGGTGATGTGAGAGGGGTCCTGCCCGCTATCATAATATATACAATATGTGCGGGAGTCAGGGAGGTGTAGTGCGGACGCGCACGCCATGCATAGCGTGGCCTGGAAGACGATAACAACAAAAAGAAATCGACAGGCAGAGGTGTTTTAGTTGAATTCGTGCACTGCGGCATTAAAACTTCAAACTCTTGTTAGATAACACCAGTCAAACTCCTTTGTCTGATCTTGCAGGTTTAATTACAGCACAGATATATCCTCCATCCGAACGTCCCGACTCCAGATGTGTTCGCCATCTTTCCGTTTCTCTCGGTGTGGACGGAGTGGGAGCAGGAAGGGTAGCCGTGGAACTGTGCTATCACCTCCCAGCAGTGCTCCCACTATGCGTCCAGCTATGCATAAAGCAACATACTTAACATTTCTTGCGCGCCCCCTCTTCCTTCCATACCAACCATCGCTGCGGGGAACGTGGTGTGAATCTGAGTCTGAATGCATGACTGACCGCCGTTCAGATATAATGCAGATGCCACCAGTTACACGACTGCACATGGAATCTAATTGAGAGACTAATCTGTCCCCTGCAGTTTATACTCATTCAGTATTAGGGTCGTCACAATAATGATATTGTATTTACAAATGATACAAATGATTGTCAGACTGTCTTTCAATGATAACATTTTTAAAGTTCTTTGACTACCACCGGATTAGTTGAGTAATTGTTAGCGCCTCGATATAAGAGTTGGTGGCCCTGCTACTATACTAAGGCGGCTAAAGACTGTGGAATAAAAAGGGGGATGCAATGAAAAGATGTAGAATGATGCGGAAATAGTGACAGAAGTTGGATACATGCCCACTGTTAGTTTCATCCAGCTGTTTTTAGACAGATGGCTGACACAGATTTTAAAGATGACGCAAAATAATCAGTTCAAATAGCTGCAATCAGCCTGTTAGGTAATAATTGTGACAGGCCTGTTCAGTTTCTGAGCGTAATGAGTAATGGTGCGGGGTCAAAGAAGTGGATCCCACAAAATGAGCTGTAACCGAAGCTTAAATTTTAGGGGAACTAACATAAAGGCAAACTAAAAACAACAAAACAGGGTGGGAATGAGCCCAGAGTAAAGGATTGAGTGACTGGCATCATGTTATATAGAGTGGTCACACAGGGAGGGATATCCCAGCTGTCATGTTGTCTAAATGTTTCATTTGTGTGCTTAAACTGGTTTGTTTGTGGGAGGCATTGTTATTTTTAAAGGGTAGACAATTTTACCAAAATTACAACCAAAAAATGGTCTATTATCTACTGTAATGTCTGAGTCTAAAAATGGCTTGTTGTGGATTTCATGTCCCAGAAATGTTGAGTCTATGTGTCATCTTTAACTTTGAAGGACTGAATACATTGTTGTTTTTGATGTGACAGACTTATGCGCAATTGATAGCACCGCGGCACATTTACTGGACCCTATGCCGTAACCTGACGTGCCCCTCCACAGAAATGTAACTATGCATCGGAGCCACGCGGATCATAAAGGCTGTGATTGGTCCAAAATACATTTCCTTGTTCTCTTGACTCAGCGGCCGGACAAGCGCATAAAGTTCTCAGACATCTTCTCCATGTTCTGTAACCGCTGATCCACATATATTAACTTCAACTCCAACATGAGCAGCTCAGTTCCACTCATTACTGTGTGTATAGTGCAGTTTAACTCAACACAGCTGGTCAGTCACCGCCTAGTGTTTAAGTGGCGCAATTACAGAACAACACGGACACACCAGCGCACAGGTATAGGTATAAATGCTTTCGACAGCGTAACCCCCTACGCCGTAGCTACGCACTCGGCGTGCTGCGGTACTATAAATTAAACTTAGGTTATTTAATCACATTCATGCTTAAGTGACCATTATGTTAAGAAACTCTTAAAAAAAGACAGTTCCACTTTATCATCCAGCAAACATCTGGTACAACAGCAACCAAAACCTGGATCTGTTACACTCCTTCACTGGTTAATCAGTGTGGAGATAAGGAGTAAGTGGTCCTGCTCAGCAGATGAGTGAGATGCAACGACTGGCTGAGTCTAGCTCATTATGAAGCCCACCCAACACTCCGCTCTTATTAGCTATATCAGCTACATATGCAGACAAATCTATCATTCTCCTCACATGAATATCAGGAAGACATTCAGCTGGACACATAGCCAGAGACGTCTCCACGAGAATGCAGATCTGTATTCAAGCCACATGCACGTTTATCAAACTTTAATCCTGAGAAAATACGGCATGTCCCATATCACTATGCTTCTATGGAATGCGTCACACACAGAAGGATGTTACAAACTATAATTAAATGTGCTTGTGTCTAAAATCATTTTCAAAGCTTTTAACTTCAGACTATGAGAAACATTAACCAGGAATTGTAATTTATGCCTGACAGGTGCAAGGGTCAAAATCTGGTTTGTATCCATCAAATTGAGAAGAAGAAGAAGAAAAAAGAAGCAATCTGTGACGCCTACTGGTACTAAAACATCTACAAGAATAGCAGGACCTACTTGAAAAATTGATACTGTGGAGTTATTAGAGCCTTTCTCCAGAGACCCAGAAATCAACTGAAGACTTGCTAAGTCTGTAGCAGACAATTTATGGAGCAATGTGTTTTTTTTTCTCTGTGAAGATTTGACAGCCAGTGAGATTTAGGGGTTGAATATACTTGAAGAGATTTAAGGTGACAACCCCGCAGAACATGAGGAAGGAATGTTTTCACAATTACACTGTTAATAATCATAAATCATATCAGGGAACTCTTGATGTATCAGTTAGATGATTTTTCTTCACGTATGGCGAAACATATCATCTCACAGGGGCCAGGGTTGTCCACATACAGAGGTGGAAAAAGTAATTAAGATAAGAAGGAAACCTACAGCAGGCAGATTAATTGAAGACACATGATCAGAATCACACCTGATAAGCAGGGACGGACCCCCCACCTTCTCCTCTGACCAATAAATTGTAATCACAACCAACTTCCCCATAAACTTCTTGTTTGTTGTATTTATTCAATCGGTTTGGGACGTTTCTCTCCCTGAGTAAATAGCCAAAGACCATCTGTTGGAGTAGGAGGGGGGAGTGGTGGTGGGGTAGGGGCTAGAGATAAACAGCCATAAATCAGTGCCTCGACAGTGGCAGCGCTGCTGATATACGACAGGCAGGCATAAGGGCCCAGCAGCTCAGCGAAGGGCCTAAGACAAATACTGGGCCTATCTGTGGGAATGGCAGCTAGTGAAATCATTATTTTTCTAATGTGATAAGTTGGGCATCGTTAGAGGCAGCCGCTACACTGATGCGTCAGCACTAGAAGAGCATGTTTAGTCTGAGGCCGGGAAATGCAAGGTGGAGGTGTTCCATCTTTGTCATGGGACAAAGAGAGAGTAAGAGGTGGGTTAAGAGACAATTAGGAGAGGACTGGAATATCTTTTGAATTTGAGGCTTAAAATAGAAGAAATAACTGGGCCACCAATACATTTATCAGCCTATAAGGGATGTTGCCTTCTTATGTCTTAAGGCAAGTCACTGCCTTACAACATGAGAAGGAAAACGTGTCAGCGGACTTGTTTGGTAGGCAACGCTGGATATCATAAAAAGTTTCAGTGTTGCACTTGTTTACACACCTTATAAATGACAAAGATAGTTGTGTAATGAATTAATAAAGGCGGCTGAGTTAGAAGTTCAAACTATCTCATTCCCACACCCCTGGCCAATTTCATGCATGAAGTGCGTGAGAATGTAGGGTAGTCCATTTCAGAAAGTCACAGTGGCAACAATGGAAAAGGTGTTGGACAGTGCGGTTTTCTGAAGCTAGTTGATCATCCGCAAAACATGTCTCATGATGTGTAGTGAAAGCTTAAAACTATGTTCTGTCTTAAGGCTTTAGCACAGCAGAGTCCTGCAACAGCAAAAAAAAAAAAAAAAAAACATCTTGCAACCAACCATGTAGAAATTCTAGGTACTGTACTATAAGTCAACAGCAATGTATCCCTCAAACTCAACTAGCTGGACTTTATATCATCTTTTTGCTTGTACCTGTGGCAACACTCAAGGTTTCTTCCTGTTAAAAGGGAGTTTTTCCTTGCCACCGTTGCCTTCAGGCTTGCTCTGGGGATTTCAGGCCGGGTTTTTGTAAAGCGTCTTGAGACGATTTGTATTGTTACTGACGCTATATAAATAAAATTGAATTGAACACGTCTACACTAGCCTAGTCCACTGAATCTCTTACACCGAAGTCACTGTAATTACTCCCTCTTCACCTATCCTCTTTCTTCACCCCAACTTTAGATAACAATCCAGCACTCTCCATCAATCCAAGACTGGTAGCCAACCTGAAGCGCCCCACAGTCACCTCACACATGATCTCATTTATCTATCTATCTAGCTGTCCCTAGTTCAAAGGCTTGGGCAAACAGTGGTCGTATGTGACGGGTCTGAGGAGGATCCGCAACCGTGGCCGAGCTCCTGATGTGGAGTGACAAGGGCGGCTCATTTTTCTGGGCCTGCTGCGCTCTTAATGGCTTTCCCGACAGAGGCTTCGCTTCCATCAGCGGCTTGGCCAAACAAAGTCCCAGTCCCCCAGGAGACTGCTGCATCAGCCTGACGGATCTGATGGATCATTGGATCACATTGACCCTGACAAATCAGAACCTGGTATCAGCTCTCACTGCTGGACTGCTGGGTTCTAAAGAAGAAATGATGGGACATGTTGGGAAACAGACAAGAAACACAAGAAAGTAAGGCTGGGAAGGAAGAAAACAGAAGAAGGGATGGCAGCCTTAAGTTCTTCGACCTTCATCACTTCATCCTCTGGCCCTTAGCTGCCATCAAAGACACCAGGGAGGTCCCAATATGGTGAAGACCACCAGCAAATCATTCAGTTTTGTGTACTTGCTCTCCGTTTCCTTGTCCTTGAAGCTTCAGAATAGTAGAAAAAATAAACATCTGCCTAGTTTGCTCATTCCCTTGGTTTTATCAGATCAGATCTTACTCCTGCTCTGCTGGAGTCTAGATGAAAGTACAGACATCACCTTAAGGTTAAACCCAATGACCCAATCTAAGGAGTACAGCATGGTATTTCCCTCTAAAGAAAGCAGACCTAGATTTCCAGGGCCTTTTCTCTGGCTCTGTGCAGACCAGATGGAATAATCAAACCCTTCTCTAATCTTAAATACAGGCCAAGAGTATCAGTGGCAGTCTCCCACCCTGGCTTTGATCTTGCATCACTGTCTAAGTCATGTGTTTGGACATGCACGTCATCCAAGGAAGCAAGAGGCAGGGGAGAGGGAATCCTTGGATCATTCAAATTCTGTTTGTGGTCTTTGGCTGGACTACAAGTCTTTTCCAGCAGGTGCGCTAAAATGTATACAAACGTGCAATGTATTACAAGAACTGATATAAAAAGGCTCAATGGCATGTTACGTGGTGTCATGCCTACAGTCATAAGACACTGCTGTTGGATTTTTAGAAGGATGGCACAGCCTTGGAAACTGAAATCTTTTGCTGTGGACAGGAATAGTTTATACAATCTATAAAACACTGCATCATTTACAAGAACAATGTTTCCCACTTCCCCACTTCTACCGAGTACTATAACAAACTACTAACCACACAATTGTTTCACAAACACTTCCAGTTTCTTCTAAGAACATGAGATCTGGGTGGATACATCTTAACCCAAATCGCTCGCTTTTGCTCTACAATAACCATTCATCCTCCTTTTCCACAAAAACATGTTCACTATGACATCTTAATAATCCTAATAGAAAGAGTCTGATTAATGTCAAGTGGGTGGCTCTGAGCTGCCACGAGGCGGGGACGCCCAAGAACATGAAGGGGACGCAGGACAGCTGCTGATGAGGATGATCTAAGGGACTTCCACTAGACTAAACAATGAGCAGAGTGGATTTCAAACAGGGTGTTTTACAGGCAGGACCTGGGAAGTTGGAAAAATGAGTGCCCTGTTGTGGGAGAAGTTCTGAGGGTGGATATATTGTTCTGCAGAGGGCTTGTTCTGTTTTCAAAAGGCCACATAAAACCTTGACAGTGCTCCCTCTTTTGCGCTCACTCCTCAAAGCAGAAAGAAATATGAGATACCAGGGAGGAGAAAATCCCAGCCATCTTTTTGTCTTGTGTAAACCCCGCTGTTACAACCATGTTATCACATCAGTGCTCAAATCTTGACATTCATTAAATGCTATTAAATGTATTGCACATTTTCTCTCTATCTCTCTCTCTTTTTTTTTTTTACCTTTATCATCTTCTCTATAATTCTTCTCATCCCTTGGCTTTCATTTCCTCTAAATTATTTTCTTTTCCCTCTACCCACATCAAAACCCTGGACAGGGATCACTGGAATATTCCCGTCAGTTCGTGGAGAACACCTGTGTGTGCTCGGGTGCTGCCAGCGTATGCGTCTATTTGTTAATATGGTGTGATGTGTACATGAATTCTTCAGGAACTACAGAGAAAATGTATTCAGATCCTCTCACCAAATCTCTTCCTCACTCTCCAGATTTCACATCCTCTTCCACATCAGAGACGTGGATAAAAGAGGCAGTGTGTGCCTGGCAGTGGTCTAGCTGTAGCCTGACATGACGTTAATTTCTCTGAAGTAGCACTTCATATGTGCCGGTGCTCTTCTTGTGCAACAGTGGAGCAACTGTGAATGTTAACAGCTAAATAAACTTCTCTATGAGGAATTCAACCTGATTTATGTCTGCATCAGTCATGTGCGCATACTTCCACATTACGGAGATCAGAATTCCTACAGTGGATAGTGTTTTCTTTTGTGTGTCTCCCAGGCATGATATGAGTGCTGAAGGCTGGCTGAGTTAAGTTAGCGGGTAACGGCTGTGGGGCTCCCCAGGGGAGCAAGCCTTCGCTGACATGGGAAGCCATAAATAAGGGCCCGGGGCGCAGCGCCATGTCATGCGTCATTTGGGTCGGAGAGGCCTGCTTTATCCCCTCCCACCCCTGAGCTGCTGAGCATGGCACCTCCTAGGGCGTAATACAAAACATATGGGCAGAGGGCGAGGGGCAGAAGTACCTCAGCATACCACACTTCTGCCTTGTCAGCAAAGCATCTCAGAGGATAAGCAGATACAGACGGCCTCTATGATAACACTGTGCTATGCTGCGATGATATAACTTCAAGAAACCTAATCAATGAGGTTGGGCTAAAAACAGGATAAGAGAAATGAATTATGGACCAACTCTAACTGCTATCACTATTCAGTGTTTATAAGTAGGACACAGCAAGGAATAAGAGTTTATTAAACCTTATTAAGCACTGTTATGTGGCTGTAAACAGAAATAGGAGTAAGAGTTCATAACATTAGAGTTACTATAAAAGTCAATTTAATTCATTCAATAATTTATAAAATACAATCTGGACATGGATTTATAATGATTTAGAGACGGATCGTTTTGCTGCTGTATCTGGGTTGCATCAGTACTTCAACATGCAACAGCCTTCACACCATAAATAAAATGTAAGAGTAACTGATCACTGTGACACATGGTATGACCAAGAAGAGAAAGCACAGCACTTACACTTTCCATCAAGAACGGAGACAATGACACATTCCCACTGAGAAAGGAACCCCTCATTCGCAGGGAGTGACACAAAGGGGAATCGATGTTGGTCTTTGCTCAATATTGCCAACTTATTCCAAGACTGCTGATGAATCAGTGTCTACATCCAGCTTGGGGTGAGATATGGAGCATGAGGAATGCATTAGTGATGGGACTACTTCCTGTGAAGATATTGGTTACGAAGAGAAGAACAGCCTGAAGGCCACTGACTCACCAGCATGACCACTGACAAAGCTGAAATTACCTCCCATAAAGTATAGCCCTTGAATTTCCATTGACAAACGCTTCACATTGTATAAAGACACACTCATCTGATCTCATCTGATATGCTTGTATAGATGACACGAACAGAAACCTGTGAGGCTCCACCAACATTACTCTGTTATCTAAAGGGTTGAAGATGCGTCATAAATAATGGGAAGTTTAATTTCCTGTGCTGGTAGTAAGGTCATGGTTGAAGAATTGGAAAAAGGGATCCGACTGTCCTCTGTGGGTTTCCCCAGTGACTCCAAAGCAGTGTTACATCACCCCATGTCCACCTGCAGACATCCACCTTTCTATGCCAGAGGGAGAGGGTTCTATAATCCTGAACAATTGGACTCAAATTGCCCTGGGGGAGGTACAGAAAGCGGTGGGAAGAAAAGACGGCCTTCAGGCACTCGCTGTCTTATCAGCTGAGAGATTGTGATCGGCCCCGAGGGGCGTCCTATTTCTCTCTTTTCTGCTTGCTAATCTCCCTTTCCTTTCCATTTTTCTGTTCGGGTCAAATATTGACCTTGCAACCCTTTTGACAGCTCTTCTTCTGCCAATTTTGATTTACAAGCCAATTTTCATTGTCCGGGTTTCAAAAATGACAAACTCACACTGTTTGGTTGGTGATAAAGGGCAGAGTCTTGTGAAAGTAGGCAGTGGTACAAGGATTGGTTGGGTGGGGATGCAAATGTGATGACTGTGGTTGTTGCTACACAACCAAAGGAAAAGTCCTCTTCTGTGCCCAGCATGGAGGCATGGGTAGCTGACACCAGAGCTGGAATCCAAGGTCTTAATCGCATGCCCGGTTTTCAAAGACAATAATGCCAGTAGTTGTGCAGTGGACCAAATCAATCTCTAATGAGGATATCAGCTTGATGTCAAAGAGCCCTTCCATTTAAATTGCAATCCAGTTATTTCATCATTGCTGGGCAAGGGATGGAAGCTAAAATACTGTTTGTACTAAAAATGATCCAAAATCCAACAACTGCAGAGACAGGTCATATGAGTCATGAGAGCTGAACCTCACTTTACATAAGCTATAAAACCTAAACTGGAAATGACAACAGCTGCTGGTTGTCTTGCCCAGAATTTCTTCATTAGAATTAAGAAAGAAAAAAAAAACTTCAGAGTGAGACTAAACGAGGCCTTTGCACACCTTCTCAGCTTGGGGGATGGGGGTTGTCGACAATCTGATAATTACTCCTGTGAAGCATTCTGCCCCGTTTAGACCAACAAAAGAAGGTGACAAAAATTACAACACAGGCTTTCAGGTGTGGGGAGGCAAATAGGAGGAACTTGTAAATGTAGTATATGAAAGGGTTAAGAGAAAGGGTACGGAAGAGGGGCTAGGCTTACAGTGACAGCCACCAGCTGCATGCAATAATCCAAAACACTCCATCATGAGCCTTTTATATTTCTATGCTGGAGACGGGAGTGTGTACGAGAGTGGATGTCTGGTGGAAAAGGACATCCGGTAACAAGAGAGGACGCGCAGTCAGACAGCGTTTTACACCTTCTTCCTCTTGTCTGTTCCTCCTTGCAACTCCCTAAGCTGCTCTTAGCATTTTAATCACCTAGTAGACACAAGGGAAACGCCTGTAAAACCTGTTGCACTGTGTTTAAAATTTGCAATGGATCCCCAAAAAGCCTGTGAGTGTTTCTCATTATCCGTCCGGCATGTTCACAGGGCCTATAGGATGAGAAGAGACATTTCATCCCAAGAAATACTGAGGGGGGCTTGGAAATGACTGTGTGACAGGAGCAAATGTGACCCACCATGCCTCTGCCCTTGAAGTGTTATGAAAACTACTACTATGTTCCTATGGCAACTAGCAGTGTGTACTGCAGAGACAGATTATGTATAAAGCATGTTTACTGAAAACAATAAATTCCAGGATGCTTATATCAAGAGGCAAGGCTTGTTGGGTGCTCCATCTAGGCTAGTTTTCTGAACAATAGGTTGCCGGACCACACTAACCAGCCAAAGATGGAGCGTGATGAGGAAAACACACAGGCACTGAAAACACATGTCTTTTAAAATGCTTGCATAATGCCATTATCAGGTTAGCTTAAAGCCAGCAGACCGATCTCTACAGGAACAAAGCCATGTTATGAATTACGTCTGCAAACACCAACGTGAGGCCAGGCCAGATAGAGAGCGGCTGATGGGATGTGCAAACATAGACTGACATCGTCATGGTGGGCCTCACCCGGCAGAATGAAAGCAGCATGACGTGGTCTTCTCTGAAGGGAGGGGATGGTTAGCAAAGGTAATTATATAAATCTCGTATCCCACAATTATATTTATGTATAAATGTTTAAAACATTTTGTGGATAGGGGGAAAATGAATTTAGATTCAAATTAAATTCACTGAGTTACCAGCTTGAAGGAACTTTGAGCAAAGTCAACCATTTCCACGCTAAAAACAGACTTTCCGCAGTACCAGTAGAACAGAGGCCGCGGTCCATTATTTGTCAGTGATGCTGTGATTTTATCCACTAAAGGAAAGTGAGAACTTCATTATCTGCGGGCGAGTCTTTACGAGCCACCTCACACATTTTTTACAACATGGCAAACAGACAGTAAACACCAGGACGGGCGCTGGGCTTTACCACGTGATTAAGACACAGCTAATTAGATAGCGGACAGTAAAACAGTGAGGAGAATCGTAAAAGAGGGAGCAGAGACAAGTCTGAGTGAGGGATCAGGTACAACCAACAGACGTTCGAGTCAGGACACAGCAGGCCGCTGACAAATGATCGAGGTAGAGTTTCTCATTTCTGCAGCCTCCTCTGTGGTGAAAATGTAAATAACAGACTCCGCGAGGTAAAAGAGAAAAGATCCCCTCACCCGCAAGGCCCCCCCATGTCCACCATCCATCCATCCCTCTATTCTTCTTCTCCCTCTGCTCTTATGTAGTGGCTGGTCCCATGAAACAGGGGTCAAGGTACTAATGGAGGACCTTGTGGCCTTGTGTGCCTCTGGAAACACCCCACCACCGCCACCGCTCCCCGCTCTCTTATAAATCAAGCAGGCTTCATTGAGATTGTCAGAGTCCTCTGATGTCCCAGCCATGTCTCATTTCAAAGTCCTTCTGAAGGCTCACACGGTTCCACGTTTACTCGCTGGGCACAAGGGAGAGGTGTACGTGGGAGCGAGTGCGAGACTCAAAGAGGGAAAGACAGACACAGACACAGAGGGTGGAAGAAAGAGAATGAGTTCAGAGGGAAGTAGAAGCGAATTAAGAAAAGAGATGTCCCCGAGGGAAAAGGGGGGCCTCTAAAACAAATGTTTATTTAGCAACTATGCTGCATTAAACCTCTTACGTGAAAGCACCTACAATAAATCACGCCGTTTTGGGAAAGTCATTACAGCATCACTCAAGCAATGTGAGTATTTGTAAAGGTAGTGCAGATAAAATGCCTCTCTATACGTGCAATCAAAACATAATTTTCCTCCCTTCACTGTAAACTGAGGTGTGCACTCTGCAGAAGCATAAGCCATCGCTGAGATAATGACATTCTGTGGTTTCCTTTAGTGGATGCATTATTTTTTTTTTTTAACCAATGCCAAATGAGTTACATATGGATTTAAAAATAATGTTTTCCTAAAGTGTTGTTACATATACAGTCTTCCTATGGCGCTGAGGGCACATTATCAAAACCAGAGACACGTAAGTACACTCGTGAGGCGTATAAAGCGGAAACAAAACAAGCGCAAGTCTATGTAATCAGCATAAAAAAGGAACTGCACGGAACTTAAAGTGATTGCATGCCCGAAAAAATATTACGATGGCAAACCAGCAGTTTTGGGAAATACCGTTCTTGTCAAGATCGCATCGGTCTGTCTATTTAGCTGGAGCGAGCAGTTAGTTCAGCACAAGCAGTGTGAAGAAGCAAGCTTGGCTCTTTCCAAATCAAATCAAATCAGCACATCTAAAGCTCATTCATTAAGATGTTATATCTTGTTTGTTTAAACTGTAAAAAAAAAAAGGGGGGGGGGGGGGGTTGAAAAACAACAACTGAGTGTTTTATGAGGTGTTATGTGACAAACTATTTTTCGCCTGGGAGCTGTTTTAGTGTCTAGAACTAGTGGACACCTACGAAACAGTCCGGCACTCAATTCCCCATAAATCGTGTGTGGGTGTAACACTGCACAAGTTACGCAAAGTTTGGTGTATAAGTTTGTTACGGAAGTCTTGTTTTTTTTCAAGATCTTGGCCTGGTAGCAGTAGGTTCTAGCAATGCTGTAAGGACAAATTAAAATTTGTGTTACAATGTTAAGTAGAGATCAGTGATTCTGGAGGTAATTGCCCTGATCTTGGCGTGGACCAAACCGAGGGAAGTTTCATACCTAACGGTTTGTAGCAAATACACGTACTGCTGCACCTCGCTTGGGACAGAACCAGGCTAGGTGTTTAGCCAGTTTTTGTTAACAGGCTGCTGGCTGGAGTCTGAAATTCGACTTATTGTCAGTCCTAACTACTTGTATGGTCATCAGATAGTGTTTCAAACATCCTCCTCCCGTGTCCTTCCGACGCTGGTGAAGGTTGTCTATACCACCCCCCAAAAATCTAAAACAAATATACAGTATAGTTTTCCTAATTTGCTGCGTCACTGGATCATATTCAGGATAAATATTTGCCAAGCTAAGTGATAGCGGTGATTGTTGAACAGGAGTGAGCAGGCCTGCCTGTTGCTAAGACATGCAAGATGAGAGGTGATCTGCACACCTTCTGCACCACTGCAAGGTCTTCCTCTCACATTTACGTAGTGAGAGTGTGGTTTGCTTAATCTTTCCTTATCTCCTTTAAATGCAAAGGCTTGGGCCAGATTTGCATATAAAACAGAACACAAGCTGTCACTTGTGACTTTATTTACAGAGGAGATTTAGAAGAGCTGATACTGTGTACTGGGAGGCAGACCCACACACACACACACACACACTCAGTGTTAACTTAAACTGCAGGGGTATTTGACACCTTAGTCGTAACTGGTGTTAACCCCCGATGAGACCGTTGTTTTGAGTGTTTCAAAATGTCTGCTGTTTGAGGCCCGAGAATGCGTTAACATCCAGATGAGAGGGAGGTGGTCGTGGTGGTGGGGCTCAGACAGACAGAAAAACATTCCCCAGTCGCTACGCTCATCTCCATAACTCAGTACACAGCCAGAGAACAGTGATCCACACACACAGGCCTGGACATTAACAACCAGACTCCCACAACTCAGAGGCGCAGTCGTCTGCTGCTGAACAGTCGGCGACATTTAGGGCCTGATTCATGACTGCCGTGAAAAAATTTCATCTTTTTCGCTCGCGGACA
The DNA here is from genome assembly GCF_963514085.1 of Chelon labrosus. Lineage (NCBI taxonomy): Eukaryota > Metazoa > Chordata > Actinopteri > Mugiliformes > Mugilidae > Chelon > Chelon labrosus. Next base: position 20,602,316 of record NC_140351.1, on the reverse strand, counting down.
GGGTTAAACAAATCGGGATGTAATTCTGTATCGGGCAGGAGGAGCCTCGTCTGGCATGGCAATGGATCTGTCAGCGAAATCCTGTAATTTAAGTGACAAAAAAAAAAAAAAAGACGAAATCATATCTTGTACGACAGAAATCAAAAACAACTTGCACAAACAAATAGTGTCTGGGAGATATAATTTCATTAAGCCAGGAAAGCAACACAAGAGCATATAATTACAAGCAACAATACAGGTTATTATGCAGTGAGTACGTGTGTGTCTAAGTACATATGTGCTTGTTTTTAAGCATTTGAAGCCATAATTACTGTCAGTGTGTGATTTCCTTTTGGAGCGCTCCTGTGATGATTAATTCTTATAAGTTTTTAACCACAAGACGTGTGTCACATATCAAGTTAAAGAACCTTTTTTTTTTTTTTTTTTTTTTTTAAATTGTACAATACATCAAACTTCTTTTGTGCAACCCTCCAAGAGCGGGACAAGACTGACAGTATCAGTGTTGGTTTGTGGTGTTCTGTTTAATCTGAGTCATAAGAAACTGAGCCGTGGATCAGGAGATTGGGCAGATTTACGCACAAATGTGTGCAATGGATTATTTCCAAAGGGCTCGAATAGAGGAATATTTAATACCCCTCACTTTGGCATCTTCAAAGCAAGGGATGAACATCTCAAAATATCTCATTAACATTACCACGGCGGGGTTTGCATATTAGGACAGAGAAGCCCAGCAGGAGACAGTAAAACAGTTTGCATAACGCCGATTACGAAACAAAGCTGAAACGTTAACCTTTGCAGAGTGAAAACCCAATCGTGTTGGTGTTAGAAAAGGTGTTTTCTCCGCAGGCGACACAACTCACACATCATCACAGCGAGTTGCAGAGGGAAAAAAAAAAAAAAAAAGATTAAATGCGCGGGCCGTTATCTTGGGGACCTTTTCAGCAATCTATCACTCAGTATCAAATGACATTAAGTTAATGAGCCCCGAGACGCCACAAAGAGCGCTAGGCTGTGAGGTAGCAGCCCTGGCTTGCTCAGGCCTCCCACAGAGGTGATGAGTGAAGAAAGGTGTGATTGGTTTACAGACCTTTATCCACACCAAATTTGTGTGTGTGGGAAATCACACGCGGAGGATAACGACACTGGAGGCTGCAAGGCCACTGCCAAAACATCTTGCTCCTCTTAGCACGGATGTGATAATGAATCTAGCACCTTTGTTGGCCTTCGAGCTATCACACTTGTCTGGCCAATATGTAACCAACAAGGAGGGAGAACAATTTGTAGACACATAAACAGATATAAATTACACTTTGCGCCAGCTTTTCTCGTCACTTTAAGAAAACTGGCAACTACGCATAAAACATAACAGTTACGTGGTTACTGCTTGGATGTTTCAGAACTGTCAGCGATACAGTACTCCCAGCAGTGTAACCTTAACCATACAGAATTTAAAACAGACACAGTAACGCTAACATGGAGTGAAATTCCACTAATGCTTACCATACATTTCACTGTGACCATTTTACACATCTTTGACATCTAAAAAGTCTCAACTTACTTTTTAAGCACATGTCTACATCCTGAAACACAGACGGAGGCATTTTGTTTTCATATGGCCGGACAGAGGCTATAATAACTTAGCTCGCACTTGTGGTAAATTACTTTCCTTAATAGATTTTGCTTAATTAGCTCGCATAAATTGCTGCAGAAGTCAGCATTATTTCTTACTGCTCCTGTGATATGAATGACATTTGTTCCATGGGAATAAAAGGTGAGATTTAAAAAGTATATCAAACTAATTCTGCCCCCTTTCTCCCTGCAAATATCGACTTGTATCCAAACAATTGCGTCCAATAAAACTGATTCCAAGTTCTGTAGATTACGTGTTGAATATCTTTAAAGGATAATTATAATTGGTTTGAGCAAAACAGACAAAACACTGACCTGGTGTGAAGGTTGAAAGATGTCCAAACTTGAGCAAATATAATCTAAATGTACATAGCTAGGTATTCTGCAAACAGATGTTTTTCCTTTGTAATTTGCATGAATTGATCGTTTAATTTGCTGGAAAATTCACCAATCTCAATAACTTTCAAAATCTATTTAGTTTAGTACATTTCATTCTTACAGACTTTCAAAAGGCAAAATTTAAAATCTACTGATCAGAGAAGACGGACTTCTGATTGATTTTATACAGTGAATGACGACTCTAAAAGTGTACTTATGTAGTCAATAGTTTAATCAGTAATGAAAATAATGACTGGCTAGAGCCTGAATGTTAACTACACTACGATGACTAGGGGTTTTGTAATTTTAATCTTGGACAATTTCAGCTAAATCTAGCTTATTTATCTTTTGTAAAATATTCAAGTAAATGAGGCTTAGTGTTGCATGTGTGAGACCGTGTGTGTGTTCAGTTCCGCACCATGTCAGCCCTTGATAGACATGCTAATGTTCCAAGGGGCCACTTGGGGCCATCAACACGTCCCCTAATGGGCAAGTTCATGTTTATTCTCTCCCCACTGGTCACCGCTTCCTCTGGTGCGCAATGGAAAAAAAAGACAGTCACCTCTATCTCCCATTTTCTCATTCCTTGTCCTCATCCATCTTTTGTATGCCCACTTAATCAATTTCTCCCCAGTTCTTCTCGAGCCTCCCCTCTCCCTCTCTCCATCGTTAACCCCCTCTCCTCCTCCATCATTCTTTCACTGCTCTTCTCTTCGCCCGTCACACTCTAATCTCCTGGTCTGAAAGGTGTTTCCTGAGGAGGCCATGCGGGAAGACAGGCGGGAGTGATGGATGGCTGTGTGGTTGCTTCACTTTGTCCTTTCTCCAGGGCGGGAACAGGGCGATGGTGGGCAGCGCTGCGCATGAATGCGCCTAAAGAACGAATGTAAGAACGTGCTAAAAAGACATAAGAGTGTGTGTGAGTGGAAAACGATTCCAGAGTATCGCCCATTTTTGCGCATCCGTGGCCAGAATAAATTTAAACTATATGCCGCCTCAGCAAGTGTGACAATGTGGCCGACAAGAAAGAAGTTACCCATCTCCTGTCAAACTTAGCACACAGCAAAACATGCCAGAAGCACATCATCCAGGGCGCTGCATGTGTGGCGTTTAAACAATACGGCTATCATTTTCTTTTTAATTGCAATTATGGCCACGATGGAAATTGCAAGAAATGGCGGTTGGCAAAAGGTGGCCGGAGGGGAGTTTTACTCAGCCTCATTAAACAAAACGAAACAAGAAAACCTTTGAACTTAGCTGAAATTCATAATTGTGATCTATGTGAACCAGTCATTCAATCTATGTGAAGTGAGCATTCACATTGAGCACTGAGCTTCATAATGGCTCAACGTACTTTGGGTACATCTGACACTACGATACAAGGTATTAGAAAGCTGCTGTTGGCAATGGTGCGTGTGTTCCTTGTGCTTAAACACAACAGCATGAAAGTAAAGAATGTATGACAGCTGGACTGATGGCCAAGGAAGACATCCAGCTGAAATGTGAAATAAGAGTCCTGCAATCACTACTACCAACAATGTAATGGAAACATTACATACTAACCGAGGAGTCCTTGGACTGGCTCAGCTACAGAAGCAACAGATGAATGCTCTCTCAAGTCAAATTTTTGGATCATTACACTCAGCTGTGACTTTTTATTAGCCAACCATTCATTGAGTCTTTTCAAGCTTTTGGCACGTTCCATTTTAATTTTGTGTCACAATGACGTTCAATTACAGACATGCAGCTGCCAATCCACTCATTACTTTGCAAATCATGCGACCATGTGGATCTTTACAAGCCTTAGTTTCCAAGTTTCTGGGGTTGTTCTTATTAACGGATTGGTATTTCTGTGAAGTAATGACACATCAGTATGTTTAAACAAGACCAGCAGAAGGCCATGAATGTAATTAGAACCCTTAATAGTCCACACCTTCCTCCCTGAAACATTTTAAGGCTGTGTAGATGCAGATTAGGTCTCACTTCCATGTTTTCTCCACATTCAGTGATTTAGGACACGTCCAGGTGCTGTGTTTGGTTACACAACACTGGCACATAAAGAGGAGACAGACAAGACAGATAAGCATGGAGAAGAAGCTGTCCGACAGCTGCCTGCCTGGTTGGGTAACACTCCAGCGGGACCCCCTGAGAGGAGCCCAGAATGGGGTAACGTCTGCGCTCCAGTCGGGGAGGAAGACTTCAAACGCAAGGCTTGTACAACCTCCGCCCAACTGGGGCTTACTCTCCTGCTGTTCTCCTGAGCTCCATGGGGGATCTCTGAAGACCATGCCAGCAGTCACTACACCGTCAGTTATCCTCCTCTTTCCGCCAATAAGCCTCTCTACTGTCAGGCTTTCTTCCCACACTTAAACTCAGTAAACACTGTTTCATCGCGTATTAGTCACAGATCCCTTGGAAGACATCTACGTGAAGCCACAATTGGTGGAATGTATACACTCAAAGTGCAGACTGTAAGTGCAGGAGGAAACAACTTGTTTGGAGGATAGGCTGTGTTGTCCACCTGTATATTATTAAAGATGAAAAGAGTAGGACACACAGATGGTATTAAACTCCTTTGGAGAACAATCCAGTAACCAACTGCAACACCCTATTGGAAAAATCCTGTAGTGCACAGTCAGAGCCAGCCTTGCAGAAACGTCCACATGAGCACGGTGTGTTTTTCTGCGTTCAAAGTGAAGGGCCATGACTGTCATCGGCCCACGCTCAAAGATGCAGAAACCATAAATTGTCCAATAAACACAGCTGATTGAGTGACACTGCCCCCTAGTAATGGGGTGGTGCTAAGTCAGTCAACAAGATACTGTAATTCAACACTAAAGTATAAATCTCAGTGAGTGCCTTCGGCATCTGCGGTGGCAACAACATAAACTACTCCATATGCCAATGTGGCAACCATAAATCCAACTTTATACACGTATCCAGCCAAATAACTAAAGATAAGCAGATATGTAGGAATGTGTGCAAAAATTTAAATAGATGCACTTCTCACTCCGGTCCTCATTATCCACTCGCTTCAGCCTTCATCCTTTGCTTCGACATCGCAACTCTGCTGGAAGCAGAAATCCACATACCAGGACAAGGTCAGATGCCCAATTAATTTCAGCACAACTGTCCAGCATTTAGTTGCTGTAGGGAGGTTTGTGTAACCTGAGGGCATGGTTATCTGTACATGCGTGTGAATCTGGTGTAAGACAACAAAAACGGTCAAGAGGTCGAGCACATGACCAAATGGTATTTTAGTAAGGTAACGTCGGCCTTGAGAAAAGCTCGAGACAGCTTGATGACAAATTACAGAGGGACACCAGAGACCTGGAACACCTGGTGCAATTTACTAGAAAGAAAGCACCTTTTTTAATTAAATAAATCCATTAAAAATCATCTAAAATAAGAGCCGCTCATTACCTGAAAGCATGTCCGCAACACATTTTAATCCTGATACACCATGGTCAACGTGTCATATCGAATCAGTCAAAAAGTGCCTTTGCTGCAGGAAACACAAGCAGCCACAGCTGACAACCTGGGAGACAGGCCCCTGGGACGCAGGGTGGCTCAGCTGAGGACATTACTGCACGCGAAGCAACCCAACACACACCCTTCTATACACAGACACACACAAGAGTCCGGTGGCAGACAACAGTCACCCTGTCATCTTCGATTGCGGCCCACTCATGTTGGACCAGCGACACCTCACACACAGCTCAGTGGGCCACGACCCCCCTGGTGTCCCACTGCCGCCACAGAGGGACCGCCAGAGTTACTTCAGCTCTGCAGAACAAACACAGAAATCAGTCTGTCTAAAAAGCATGTTGGAAAAAAAAGCTGAAAAGATAACAGCACGGTGGCCTTTCATTTGGCCTTGTAGCAGACGTATGACTTGTGTGAGTTTGGGATTTAAGCAAAACTGATTTGACCTTGAGAACGTTTGAGCAAACAACGAGGCTGGAAGTCTGAGGTCTTGACTCATGGTTCTAAGTGTGACTGCGCTTCAAACAGGAGGTCACGTCTAAAAATGAACCTGCAGCTGAATATGGAAACTGAGAACACAAGACAGGCTTCACAGTGAGCAGGGTTAAACATATTGTAGTCTAACTGCTTCTGTTTGCTCAAAGCTGTCAGTTCTTTCCCTTCCCTTCTGTTACATCTACATCCACTCAGTTTAAGATGTTAACTAAATATACTTCAACTGAAGCCTTGAGGCTAGCATCGGAAATCTGTTACTTTCCAAATAGGGAACATGTTGACAAATATTTTTGGCTCCTGGCTCGTTTCAGCCAGCGTAGCAGCCCATGGGCTCACATGTGTTCGGCAGATGGCACAGAGTACATGGCACATGAGGTCAGAAAGAGCACTCAGCTGTATATCTGTCATACATACAGGCCCTCCAGGAATGTCTGCGCAACGCCAAGCATTATGGCACCAAAGCACTGTGGTGTTTGTGATCATGTGTAGGTGCTCCTGTGTGTGTGTGTGTGTGTGTGTGTGGGTGTGTGGGTGTGTGTGTGTGTGTTTGCACTGGCTGATAAAGCACAGACGATGTAAAAGTTAGACAGACAACGCCGCTGCTCTCTATCACTGTCCAACAGAAGGCAACGTGAAGCTCTCAATCTCAGGCTGTACCGTACGCAAGAACGCTCTTCCAATTATGTCCAAAGTTATTGGCATTGATATTAAACAAAACAACAAATGTCAATATCTGACAGACTGAGCTAGGAACATGAGGGGGTGTTTCCAAAGTGGATATGAATTTTAACTAGTTGTAAAATAAGCATGGTAATACGTAAGAGAGCTTACTTGGAAGTGACAAGACTCTAACAAACATATCTTGCACAGAGTTAAAAGAACTATAAAGGTGTCAAAACAGAATTTAAAAAAACTTTAATTTTATTAAATTTAAAGGGAACTTTATACTTTGAATGTGTATTGCATGTCCTGTCCCAGACACATGCCTCTGTTGCATGCATCCTGCACATCTTTAACTCTAAGAAATACACATCTTCACGTGTACATACAGACATAACCCAAAGTTATTACTTTTACAAAGCCTTGGCAGCCTTGGTTTAACATACCACTGGCCCCTGAAATTGTATTTATTTACCAAGCTGGCAACAACTGATGCTGCTGATCTCTTCACAAAATGAATTGCTTTTGATTAGAGGGGCTACTTTTGTACAAACTAATACACTTCAGACTTTAATAGAACAATTCTTAATTGTGAATCAATAAATCACTAGACCGAGACCAGCCAGCAATTACTTTAACTTCAGCAGTACTTAATGATTTATTATCGACTAGCACAACTCGTCCGGGGGTAAATGGAGAAACAGGAGAAGCACACTGGTTGAATTTTAAACCGAAACAACACATGGGTCCCTTTAAGCATTATTTATAGGAAATCTAATTCTGACTATTACTACAATTTATTGTTTATCTGCCCTACAGTCTCTGTTCAAAACAGATTGGAAATCACATGAGTCAGCTCTATTTTTCTGACGAATAAAATGTTTAACACTTATCTAGCTGCATCTGATACCCGTCTTCGATCAAGGCTATTCATTTTTTACAAAAAAAAAAAAAGCTTGTTAAAGGGGCGAAGTAAAGCCTGACATGCTATAACTACACAAATACACAATGAAGCGGAGCGGCTGATGTCTATTGTGTTTGCAACCTCATTCATAACTGCCAAACGTATCAGCACATCTTCCCATCATACATCATGGGCAGAGAGGTGTGGAGAGGATTTCCTTTGGCCGACGATCTTTATCGGTCGCTCTGGTGTACCTGACATAAACCTTCATGAGGGTGCAGATAACACGACAGGAAATTCCCAGAGAGGCGTGTAATGAATCTGACTGGAGTCACCGCACGTTATTGTGCTGATTGTGTGTGTGTGTGTGTGTGTGTGTGTGTGTGTGTGTGTGTGTGTGTGTGTGTGTGTGTGTGTGTGTGTGCGTGCGTGTGTGTGTGTGCACAGCAACAGAGAAAGGCTCCAGGAAAGGTTTTATCAGTTGTCAGAGAAGAGATCCCCTGTTCAATCTCATCAGCCTTACAATTACTAATTGCACAGATTAAATTGCATGGTGTAAATTTGTGTGGGTGGGTGGCGAGGCTAACATGCGGCACCGGAAACACACAGATCTCACACTTAACTATTAATTGGTGTCGATCAGAGTTGAAGACGGCTGAGATTTACTACCAGATGAGGGAAGCTACTACAGTGACCCACAGGTACGTCTGAGGTCTTATTTGTATGTCAACAGAGCTGCCCGCTCCGCACCGTCATGGCAAAGCCGACCAAATGTGTGACGCCTTCAGGACTGTTCAAGTGTTTGGGTTTGGGGGGCTGCTGAGGGTGACCCCTTATTGTTAGGTGCTCCCTTTGTGGTCATACTCCTCACTGTACTGAGAAGAGGAAAAGAAAGGCCTTCTCTAACAGTCGGTCATGCCCCAGTGCTCCTGGCAACAACAGGTCCCAAAGACGCAGACCTGCCTGGCCTATATTGGCTTGGCTCTCAGTTAGCGGTGGCGACACTAGCCCCCTGTCAGCTGTCCCATTCTGGGCTGAGCGGGCCCTTTATTAAAGCTTTGAAGACCGCTGGACAAAGGGGCGTCCTATGTTTAGATGATAGAATGTAAGCAACTGGTTTTCTGCTTGGGCAACACAAGACAAAGAGCCTCCTTCTGAATACGAGAGAGAGTGAGTGAGAAAGCTGGAGAGGGAGGGAAAGAGAATGAGCGGTCCGCCAGAGGTTGTGGAGATACCCCCTCAGATTTGATGGAAAATCATAGTGAGCCGGTGGCGTGTGTGGGAAGAACAGAGGGCTGACAGAAACAAACGCAAAGATTGATTTTTATCACAGGTGGTTCGGAAGCTCTGGTGATAAATAATGAAACCACAGAGTTGAGGCTTAATTAGAGGATGAGACCCCTGTCAGAGTCTCCTCACAATATTCCCTACATACTACACCTTATACACTATATTCTATACTTATCTGCACCAGAATAAGCAGAACATCAAGAGCAGAGCCTGTTACTGGCTCTTACCGTGCAGGTTGTGCTGTTGCAGGCTGTGTGTACTGCACTCATAAATAAGATTACTGCAAAGCAGAATTTTCCAGCAATGAAAGTCAAGATTAAACAAAAACATATTTACAGTTTAAAATTCACTTCTTACCGCCATCTCTGATGAGAATGTCTTTGCAAAACAAATTCAGCTGTCAAATGTCTTCAGACGTAGGAGTTAAACAAATGTCTGTTTATTTAATGTGTCATATTATGAAAATGAATTAAGCAAGTGTATCGTCATAAGATGTCTAACTATCAGTACTGGATTCAAAAGTGCAGCTCAGCCGCCAGGAAAGATTCTCTCTGACTGTCCTTAGAAGTTTTTTGGCAATGGATTTCTGATACAGATAAAAGAAGTAAACACACGCATGCATCATGCGTGTGTTTAACCCAAAGTTGTGTGCGTATGTTTAAAACCGATTTCATGCAGCAGCCAATCAAACGCCCGATCAAGGAGTCCGTTAGCTCTTCCGCCATCTTGGAAAGGAGGTTTTTTGTTTGACTGACGTTTAAAGATCCTCATTTTTCATTTAGTGTGTAATCCTTTTGCACATACCTGGTCATGGCTGGCTTGTAGGGTGCTCCCGGTGCCGTGGAAAGTCATTTGCACAGGGGAGAGGGTCAGATAGGTCACAAAATCCTTACCACTCTGCGCATCACTGTACTGCACCTGGAAGGGACAGGAAGACAAAGAAGCGGGTTACCTCAAATATAAAGAGGGTACTGAAGCATCTCAAGTTTACACTGGGATACAGTCTTTTGGAAGTGGTCGGCTTGAGAGGAAATCTTGCATGTCTAATTGCCACCACAGAGCATTTGTGGACAATTTTCCCACACCATACAGAGATGGCAATGGAGGGGAATAAATGTAAGGGTGTGTGTGTGTGTGTGAGCGGTTTGTGGGAAGGCATCCGAGGGGGTAGCGATCACATCACTGGCGACCCCTCATCATTGAGAGGTTAACTCTGCAGGCATTCCTAAATGCTGTGCAATCAGGACTGTTATGACATGATGCTCCTCTGGGACAGTCTGCTCCTGAGATGCAAGGACTTTTGGTAATGCGGCCTGCTTGTCTGCCCTACTTCTCACTGCCTCTCACTCTGCGCACGCATGTGTATTTGAATGTGTTAAGTGTATGTGTGTTTGCCTGGCCTACTTATGCTCAAGACAGCTGCAGGAATCTTAATAAATAACTGAGAAGAGAAAGAAGAGAAATATCTGATTAAAGCAGAACACCTCTGATTCAAAGTGGTTTTATAATTCAATAAGCAAACGGAAAAAAGGAAGCTAGCAGGCATGTGAGATTATACAGTGATCAGGCATAAGATTATGACCACCTGGCTAATATTGTGTAGGTCTACCTTGTGCCTCCAAAACAGTTGTGACTCATCAGAGAATGGACATGGGTCTTCTGAGGGTGTCCTGTGGTGTCTAGCAACGGAATTTTGTTAGTGGGGGCCTTTGGATCCTATGGGTTGAGGGGAGGGGCCTCTGTGGATCATCCCACAGATACTTGATCAGTTTGGGATCTAGTGAATTTGGAGGCCAGGTCAACACCTTGTGCTGTTCTTCATGTTTTTTAAGTTGTTCCTAAACTGTTTTTGTGTGTGTGTCTGTGTCAGGCTGCATCTTGCCGGGGGGCTGGTCTGGTCTAGGTGGGTGGTACATGTCTAAGTAACATCCACATGAATGCCAGATCCAGAAGTTTCCTAGCAGGACAATGAATTGTCACAAGATGGTCAATGTTATAACTACAAAGGCATTTCTAAATTTGTGAGCCATAATGAAATACAATAAGACAATACTACACAAATGTGTTGAAAACATTTTATATCTAATGGGTGTGTCGGTTTGTCTCTGTACATTTCTGTTGACTGAGCAGTTTTTAAATTCTTGTCTTGTTTCAATCAACAGATTTGGATTTTCCATTGTGTGCACCAACTTTCTTCACTGGATCAAAGTTTCATCTTATCTAGTCCATAAATTAGTGGCTATATGTGCTGAACATGTGTGTACGCACACGCAAGCAGCTGTATACGATCTGTGACTGAAAGCTTCCAGAGCGAGGTGTGTGTCTCTCTCTGTGAATGAGTTATGCTCCGCCAGCCAGACACATGGAGTCTGCCCATAAAGACCCATCAGACAACACACACACACACACACACACACACACACACACACACACACACACACCGTAGATACGAGAATATGTGCCGACGAAGGTACGAGCAGTCACGTGATGTTGCATGGAGAACACACATAACAACACGTGTGCACACACCTGATGATGAGGAGATGAGTCCGCAGTGATAAACTGAGGAATGCTATCTGTTATGCGTATGAATGATGAATGCAGTAAAGTGAGCCATGGAAAAAGCCTTCCCTGACATGTTAATCTCCAATAAATTTTCCAGACTTCAACATTAGAGTTAGGGTTAGAGATAAAAAAAAAAAAAGTTATAGAGTTATGCACCGTTAGAAATAAAAATACAGCTTTCTTCATAATCTTCAGGATTCAGATTGTGTGGGTTTGTATGGACTGCATGTTGCAGTAAGTGAAACCCAAATATATGATTTTTTGTGTACAGTTAATTCAGGGAATTAGGAAGCCCCCCGACTTTGGGACTATGAACATAAGAGCTCTGGAGACATACAGGATGTAGGATAATGTCAGATCCTAGTAAAAAGCTATTACCAGACTGATGTACCTAAGGCGGAGGACTGGGTTAAAGTAATGATTGTGTGCGTCTGTCGTGCTGTTTTTTTGAAAATACAGTTTAAATAAAAGAAAAATTCAAAAGAAAAAAAAAAGAAGGCTTCTGCTCGGTAGCCTGTGATGGATGGTGTAGTCAATCTTCTGATCAGCGGGAGCTCTGCTCGGTTCATCTGTTATGAGCTGACAGGACTCCAGGTGAGAATGAGGGCCTTTACTGGTGCCAGGGGAAACAGGCGTTCTCTTAAAGCTTCTCACTGTTAACATATTTATCAAAATGTTTCATAATCCTTTCATTTGTGAGATTATATGTACGTGTGTAGTTAATGGAAGCTACTAATCACAAACTAAAGCTAGTGTAACAAAGAAGGTCGTCTTTGGTTTGTCATAAAATTCATTATTAGATCTTTGGATTTATTACATGAAAAACATCACATCACACATTAAACAGTTTGTTCACTTTGCGTCTATTGTCAGTTAGTCATACTGAGGCATCATTTCGTTTGACTGCAAAGCTACTCAAGGACAAGGTAAAACTTGTGAATTCCTTCTGGAGAAGACTGGAGCATTACTACAAAGGCAAGGCATCTCCCATGTGGAATTTTGTTGTGCCAGGGTTTTCTGTTGATGAGATGCGCAGTGCTTCCTATTGGGGCGACACTTGATGCAGCAGTGTGTTTTCAGCTTTAGACTTGGTCAATTGCTCTTCATCTATGTTATTCTTCTTTCCAGCTCCATGTTTTGTTATTTTGGGACTCCACTAGAAAGCAGATTTTCAGCAGGACGCCTCAGTTTGGTATGGAGTACATTAAATGGCAGGAGGTTGAGGGCAAACAAAGCTGCTACCCTGAAAACTTCAAGTGCACTTTGTCTGAATCACTGAGAGACGTCCCAAGACAACGAGACAAACTGAGTTCCTGGTTCTATTGAACGCAGTCTATTACTGGGAACTTGTTAAAAATAGGCAGAGTGACCAGAAAACCTGAGAACACATCTCATTTACATGCAAGTCAACAATAAGAATAAGTAGAATCTTAACAATAGCAAAGTACGTGCATCAAAAGCTCTTCTAACTGGCTTATGCTACGGTGAGTGAGAGACACTTAACAACTCAGTAAGTTCCACATTTCCTGTTGTGTTGCCATGATGCATTGTTCATGTTTCTGATACAGCGGTATTGATAGCGTTCCATTGTTTTGAGACAGCAGGCCTCATCTACTGCGACCCAAAGGGACGCGGAGCATATAGAGCACAGAACTGAAATCCATTCCCAAACGGCCACCTGAGATGAATTTGAATGCCAATTGTGAACACAGGCACTTAGAGCTGCCCCTTTGCGGTCAGATCAATATCAATAAACAATACCTATCTTGTCTTGAAGGAATATCTTCAAATTTGGTAAAAAAAATAAAATAAATAAAATGTCCTCTTGGAATCAAGGATGAGCATCATAATTTTGACCATAACTCAAGAATTCCTTTTATATCCAAAAGGTATACTTCACTGTTAAATCCTAATGCAAGGGGATAGTTGTGTTTAAATCTGAGTGGTATAATATCTTGAGAAGGAGAAAAATAAGTATGTTTTGCTATTTCTTCATATTTCACAAAGAAAACATGTGTTGTTGGTTTTTATTAATGACTAGAAAGTGAAAAAGCCAGTTGGATGCACGTACTTTACTATTGTTAAGATTCTACTTGTTCTTATTAACTTGCACGTAAATGAGATGTGTTTTCAGTTTTTCTGGTCACTCTGCCTATTTTTAACATACTCCAGGTTAGGAACTCAGTTTGTTTTGTTGTCTTGGGACGTCTCTCAGGGATTCAGGCAAAGTGCACTTAATGTTTTCAAGGTAGCAGCTTTGTTTGCCCTCAACCTCCTGCCATTAGTAGAAGTGAAAAGTGTATTAACGTTGTGCTTCAAACACTCTTGACCCCTCAGGGCCACGCTGAAGTACCTTTAATTGCTTCTCACCAACAATGACAGCGTTCCTCAGCTGAGAGGTTTATTCAAGTAAAGTCAGAGCTTTTCCATTCGCTTAGCTTAAAGTGGAATCATGCCCTTAGTCGGGTATCTCTTTTAGTCAGTGGGTTTAACTGGAATAACATGTCAACACACCAAAGTATTTGTTTAAATAATTACCAATGACAGGGTTGTGTGACTCCTCGAGTCCTTTTGATATGGATATTTTGCATTTGTGTATTTATATCTTGGGTGTGGGCATATTTGATTACTTAACATAAATTTTGAGCATTGTTTGAACGCTGATTGCTTTTTAGTTTGTGCATGTTCCTGGTTGTTTGAATGAAGCGAAGCATTGGCAGAGGAGCCGTCCAGCATTAGGAGCCAGATGTCAAAGGTCGTTCCACATTAGTGCCGCCGATCAATCGCAGGCCTTGCGTAACTCTCCGGCGTCTTTGTCTCTGAAGGAAGTGGATTAGAGACTGTTTTTCTGTGATGGGACCAGTGATGATTAGTTGGGCCTGTTTAGAATGCATGCATTCACAGATGCATGCAAACATGCACTCAAAACAGACGGGGTTGGATGGGAGAAGGGACTGTTTGTTTCTGAAATGCTCCTTATTATAGTTTCCGCCAAATCATCACAAACGGGATGATGCCATAATTTTCTGTGATGCTGGCAGATCAGGCAACTTTCTTCCCTGCCTGCAGGTCAGAGTCGCTGGTAAATCAGAGTAATCAGACACTTTGACGGTTTTATCAGAATACCACCAATAAAGAAAAACCTCCGGGTGATGTTTATTGACCTGCCAGCTTTGCTGTTTTAACCAGATTTTGACAGACAGCTGGAGTACATCATGTTTACTTACTTAGTCCAATATCACATAGAGTCTGTCAATGGGCATTGCAGGCTTTGTTTCCAGATGTAGATGACTAAGAGGAAAGAGAAAATAAAATCTTAAAGGGAATCTGTTGTGCTTTGCTATAGTTTCTGTCATCTGTATAATGTTACCATGTCAAATGTTCATACTAAAAGTTTCAAATAAAACAAATAAGGCTACACACTGCTCTGAACGCTCATCTTGACATATGTATGTACAGTTTATAGCCATTTAACGTACTCCATACCAAACTGAGGCGTCCTGCTGAAAAGTCTAAAGCTGACAACACACTGGTGCATCAAGTGTCGCCCCAGTACCAACAGGAAGCACTGCGCATCTCATCAACAGAAAACTCTGGCACAACAAAATTCCACATGGATGTTGCCTTGCCTTTGTAATAATGCAACTGTGGGTGGCATTTCCCAGGATATTGCTCAGAGCTAGTCACTCACCATCCATTGTTCTACACACACAAGTGTAAGGACAGATAACTGACACCGCAATAGAGAAGAAGAACTTTCTTAGCTACAGCAGGGCTGTGGGGTGGTGCGTTGACAATCATCAGCGTGCTCTTAGCCTCCACTGGTGTCGTACATAGAAAATAATTGGTGTGGCTATTTTCATGTGACGTTTCAATTGGTTTGTGGATGTGTTTTAGCTGTAAGCCAGGGGATGCAGCTACTCAGTCTTTGTCAGAGAACCAAGAAGGTTTGTAGCAAACTTTGTGACAATCCATCCAATAGTTGTTGAGGTGCTCCAGTCTTCTCCAGAAGAAATTCACAAGGGTTACCATGTCCTTGAATAGCGTTGCAGCTAAATGAAAGGATGCCTCAGTATGACTAATTGATAATAGACGCATTGTTTAATGTGTGATGTGATGTTTTTAATGTAATAAATCCAAGGATCTTATATATTGATATTGAATTTTATAACAACCAAAGACAACCTTCTTTGGTTACACTAGCTTTAGTTTGTGATTAGTAGCTTCCATTAACTACACACGTGTACAAATACTCTCACAAATAAGAGGATTATGAAACATTTTGATAAATACGTTAACAGTGAAAAGGTTTAAGAGAACGCCTGTTTCCCCTGGCACCAGTAAAGGCCCTCATTCTCACCTGGAGTCCTGTCAGCTCACAACAGATGATCCGAGCAGAGCTCCCGCTGATCAGAAGCATGACTACACCATCCATCACAGGCTACCGGGCAGAAGCCTTCTTTTTGTTTTTTTCACTTTGTATTAACATGTGTCCTGGGTGATCTGACCGCAAAGAGGCAGCTCTAAGTACCAGTGTTCACACTTGGCATTAAAATCCGTCTTTGGTGGCCATTTGGGAATGGATTTCAGTTCTGTGCTCTATATGCTACACGTCCCTTTGGGTCGCAGTAGACGAGGCCTGCTGTCTCAAAACAATGGAACGCTACCAATACCGCTGTATCAGAAACATGAACAATGCATCACGGCAACAAATGTTCCACAAGGCGTTCTTGAGATTCCGCGTTCACGAGAACGGGCCTGATACACGTATAACACAACGTCTCTGGCCACGGCTGTCGCAGAGACAGGTGATTTGTCTCTCTCCAGACGAAGCCAGGTTAGTTTTTTCCCCATTTCTGCTGCAGATGCTAAGCTAAGCTTGCCTGCCTGCTGTAGTAGTGCTGAATAACCCCACTATCGTAGCAACGTTTTTTCTTTAGTGGGAAAAGAAAATATTTGAGACATTAAGATCATAACATTGTATTGTTCTTTGGACACGGCTGTCTTAGCATAAAACAAATACTCAGAGAAAGCACCAAAAGGCATTTTATTATATTATTTTCCATGATTATATTGTCATCAAAACACTTTGTCTTTGTCTGCAGTTTGCGAAAGAGCTCATTTAGCAGAGAAGGAGTTGAAACTAGTGGGAGAATGCAGGCCAGGGTATTTCTGAGAACAGTGACTAGAGTGCATATAATAAAGAGAGTTTTGGATTCCAAACAAAGTGCCAGGTTAACACACCCTCCATCTCCCCATGCTGAGACTGTGCTGGCACACAACAGCTATCACTGCCTTGTGCTGAGAAACACGTGAAATATGATCAATACTATCAAATGACAAAAGAACAAAGGCAAGTAAAAAGCGATTATGCTGCATATTCAAATTTGCAAGATGCTGCGCTGGCACTTGAGGGTATTTGATTTAAAGGTTTGCGAATGGGCTTGATTGTGGTTTAAAAACATCATCACTCAGTTTTGCCAAACACACACAGACACAGGCATACGCACCAACACGCATACAGAGGGCCACCATGTAAGCAGAGAGACTGCGCGCCGAGCCAGCACAGCATTAGTGGTCTGATTTATACCACCGACAAAACTTGTTTTCGAAGATCGCTCTTCACACAAATATGCCGCAGAGCGCAGCTGGAAGCCATCACCCTGCCGCAGAAATCAAACGTGGTGGGATTAGCCATCCCAAAATGTATTTTCTAACGCAAATCCCAGAGTAAACAGAGAGTAGAGGAATGGGATGATGACAAGGAGGTTGGAAACAAACTGTTAGAGTCTTTGAACGTTCGTACCAGATCAGGCGTTTGATGTTGATACAGAGGGATGGGAGTGAGCGATGGAGATCGGGGAAGGAGGAGAAAGAGAAGAAGGTGGAGAGGAAAAGGGTGGAGGGCGGCAGCAACTGCCAGGCAGGGTCCGAGGTGTCGTCGGCACCATTTGAAGTGGTTTCTCTACACGGCCAACGGAGGAAGCGGAGAGAGAGAAGAACAAACAACGAGAAAGTGTGAGAAATCCTGGGAACTGCACTGAATGGATATCAACACCAGCCACCCGCCAAGGATAGTGTTTTCATTAACATGGGATTTCCAACACAAAAGTTCTGATTCCAGCACGGAAAAGAGCACGTCCCTCCATTTTCTCTAAATCCATCTCCCTACCGTGACAAGATGAAATAACTCAGCTGATTGATATCTCTCCCGAGTTATTGCTTTGGACGGTGGACAGAACTGATAAAAGAAAAACTGAGTGTATACTATCCAGCTGCTGTAGACACAACACGGGATTATAGTACGTGGAAGCTAATCTTTATACACAGTACACAAATGTTACCATCATCTAACCCATGTGTGATGACTACACCAGAGGAACGCTCACGATTTGAGAAGTCCACTAAGGGCACATGACACACACGCACATGAGATACTGTGTTTTGCTTTCATGCAGGTCATCACAATGCTCCAGCCTGGTCAAGATTCATGTTGCAATACACAAAGTGCTTTTGTCATATTTTCCATTGCAACACCAGAACACGATCTTACAGGAGGGGCGTAATTACTGATTCATGCTGAAAAGGTGCCTCATTCACTCTACCTGCCAGTTACTGGCTTATGGTATTAAAGTACTGCACTGTTCAGTGTCGTAGTGTTTTTACGAACCTTGGGCAGAACAAGGTCAATGTGGTTATACAGTATAAGGGAAACAAATCTAATTTAGCAGCGAGAAGTGTGTTTTATAAGCAATAAAACGGTCGTTTTTTCTGCTGCAGCGAGTGCCTCATCCTTCTTAGAGGGAACCATCCTGTCTTCACCAAACGGCAACCACATCATCTATTTATTCCCGATAGCTGACATCTTGTAGGGCATTATTTGTTGCATGAAACAATCAATATTATTTCACATGGAAACATCAGGATTATATGACATTTATCCACACTTATTGTTTTCTTTCACTCCCCACTTCATTTATCTGATGTTTAAATCTCTCCAACTATGCCAGGCAGAATATTTTGCTTTAATAAACAACCCAGTTGTTCAAGAGCCTGTCTGTTTTTTGAAAATAAAGTTCATGCAAATAGGCAGAACAAATCAGGCTTGGAGCAGCAGGTTTTTTTTTTTGTTTTGTTTTTTTAAATTAGTCCAAACGTGTATCGTGTTTCCATTTAGGGGGAGGGGGAAAAAAAAACGTTCCATCAATCATTGATCTTCTATATAAAACTTTCCGTCTCATTTCTAAATGAGGTAGCAGTTAATAATATGGGGCGGTGGCAGTCTGGGATGACTGAATTAAGCAATGTGATGGCAGAGTAAATGGGCAGCTGGTGACTGCAATGCCGGAATGCAGTCACCTCCAGAACAGCCCAAAAAGCAACAGAAATACTTAAGTTTTAAATACGATGGAGATGCAAAAAGAGCAAAATATAATAATAATAATAATAACAAACCATGCGAGTAAAGAGGGAGGTATCGCACAATAAGAAATAGGAAGAATCTGTTATGTAGCTCTTACTCAGTACTTCATCCTTGGCCCATGTGTTGTCTATTACCTCCCTTTTTTTGTTTCTGCCCTACTTCCAGCTCACATACCCGCCGTGCCAACAACACGCTAGCCAAATTAATAGCAAATACACACACACACACAAACACACAGGACGAAATGCCAGAATCCTTGATCCAAGCTGGCACGAGCACAAAAAACTGTTGCTTATCCAGTCAGAGCTTCCACTAGAGGCTATTTTCCAGTAAAATCAAAAGAAGGGCTTAGCAGGTAGGCCGGGGCCTTTGTCTGCAGGTCTGGATGGATGAAACAGAGACAACAAGAATGTCCTCTCTGCTAGCTTAGTTGCTTTAATCCAGTGTTGGACAGTCACCGTAATCCGCTCACTTGGATAACATAATTACATTACAAAAACAAAGTTTCTAATCAGACCAGGAGATTATTATCAAATTACTCGGAGAAAAATCGTACGGTTGATCTAAGTGCTTGTTTGTTGCCGAGTGTGGTCGAGAGAAAGCCGGCTGAGCACAAAGCAGCACATTATGTGACCAGTGGAAAAGCAGACAAGTGCAGTTTTTGGCAAAAACAGAAGAAAATCTGTGGTTATTTGGCCCACAAAAACTCATAAGAATACATAAGGCTTAAAAAGTCTGCCTAACGTGGCTGTGTAAGCAACCAAAGGTTCCCATTACAGGCCCACATGATATGAAACATCCCTCAATGGAACACATATTGTCTGCATGTCTCAATTACAAGTTGAATTCGACGCGCACACACACACAAGCACATAAAAATATGCCAGTATCCTGATGCCTGTTTGCGTAAGTATGCACCGAAAAAATGCATTTAAGGATGCAGAGGTAAAAATGCTATGTGTATCGTTTGAAAAGTCTGAACAACGGTGACTTAAACTTCACAGATAAGCTTTGCCCAACTCTTCAATTTCTGCTAAACAGAACCTGCTGTGTGTGTGTGTGTGCATGCATATGTACAAGTGTGTTTGGGCTTGGCCAGGCAGCAGAGCTCTCTCAGGTTACACACACACAGGAAGGCTCAGAGCAATAACAAAGGGCTTTCAAAGGAACCCTCAGCAGGTTAAGATAAAATGTTTTCGCTCAAACTGATAAAAAGCATCTGCCGCTTAAATGAACAGGCGCTGGTATCAGTGGTGAGGTATGCGCCGCAGATCGGCCTGCGCAGATTAAAACAGACACCAGGTTGTCTCCCTCTTAAATACACAGAGTGCTCAGAGTGTGTATGTCCAGTCTGGTACGTACACAGAAACACCTGTGAGGTTTGGTTGCAAGATCTACATCCGCAGTGAGAAACAGAAAGTGGATAGTTTGTTATCAAGAAGTTCTAAACCCTAGACACCTCACTCGAGTCCACCTGTGCTATAGGAGGTGTGTTATTCAGTTGTTTTGGGAAAGCATTTTCTAAGTAGCATCCCTGTACATTACTTACACCTTTGATCAACTGTATGTCTGTACTGTGTTTTGAGCATAATATGTGGTGGGTGTTACTCATGCATGGAAACACACCAATGTATATACTGTCCTTTCAGCATGTATACACACTCTATGACTGAAATGCACAATGTCTGCAACTTTTTTTTAGTATTGGCTTTTCCAATGGTGGGCCGTCGGGGCCAGCAAAGCCTTCTTCTGCTGGCCTAAACTCTGACTTATATTTTAAGATTTTCTCATTAATCCTATTAAATTATTCCCGATAGCCTATTATTTTCATTTTATGGCTTGTCTCTCAGTTGTGGTGTTTTCTGGCAGTGTGACTTTGCATTAGAGCTTTTATCCAATCATATTTCAGCCGTCATGTGCTGCCAGAGTCAATGAAATCGGCCTTCACAATTAAAACTGCAGGCGGCTGAAGCTTGAAATGCATTGTAATGACGCTGCTCCTTTAACCAATCACTTTTCGTGTTCGTATTCCCAGGCCTTCTCTGTGGCCTACGGTAGCGTCAGGGTTTTCACGTCCTCTGATTGGAGGGTCAGAGAGCCGCTCCGTTTAAGCCAAGCTAGCGATTCATATTCATCTGTTACGAGATGCACAACCAAATTGTCCCCGTTAACGTTTTGACAGCGATTTCTTGGACCCACAATGGCGGAAGGAGGAGAGGCTGTTGATTTTATTGCAGGTCTTCTTGGAGAATAATTTTCACGGCAAACTTTGAAGGAAAAGCTGGATATTGTGAAGAAAGGTCACGTAATCCCTCAGCTCGCTAGCCTGAACCAGCCAGGTAAAGGGTGTGTCCGCCACTTTCAGGTCAGCAACTATGAGTGCTACCCTTGACTGTCAGGCTCATAAGTGGAGAACTCTAAATTGTTTCTTAAGTTCTGGTCAGTAAAATGAATGATATTTACATCTTTTATGTATATTCTTGTCATTTTATTGTGTCGACACTGATGCTTCTGCTGGATATGACGTATGTGGCGCTGGTGTGCAGCTGCTGGGGCTGCAGTGAGTGAGAGGAGACTTTCTGAATTGTTCTAAGTCACTTTCTTGCTTTAGCAACTCAAAATGTTGCTATAAATCTAAAGTTTTACTCGCTTATTAGGCTTCAGGGAAATGTGAAATAGTTTATCACACAACTCAGGCCACATATTTAGTGAGACAAATGACTATTGACTGACCATTCACTATCCAAATTCTTATAGGAAACACTGGGCAAGTAAAGCTGGCCAAATATTTGAACCAGGAGGTCATAGAACTGGGATGGGAGTTTATAACGGACATCTGGTAGGCTTACCATTTGGTTATTGTTTTAATTTCTGCAATCTGCCAAACCTGAAAACTGTCGTAACCATGTTGGGATGTTTCCAGATCTTAGCAACAACACTGATGAGTGGAATGTTATTATTATAAACAGGGATGAGCAGCAAAACTGCAGGGCTCGAGTTTTAGGATATTAGAGTTTACAACGTGATGTTCGTTTCTGTGCGTCTTACCTGGAAGCCCTGGATCCGAGCCAGGTAGTCCAGCTGCTGTGCTGGCTGCACCGAGACGCCACAGGCCAGGGTTTTTCCCTTCATGGGCAGAGTTGCATCGGCCGGGGGTGACTGACCATTAAGCAGCAGCTCTCTGGCCATGGTGGCGGTTGGGCTGGGTGAGGAAGATGAGCCGCTGTAATAAGGAGGGTGTCCTGGGGGTAACGGGGCAGAGCAGGGCCCCATGTCTTTGGATGCCATGTAGTTGACGGAACCGCCACTGCTGCCCCCGGGGCCCGGGGCAGTGCCACCTTGCTTTCTACTGGCCTCCATCTCCTGATAGACATCCGGGCTGAGGTGGAGCAGACCCTTTTGAGCTGGAAGGGTCGAGAAGGAGGGCAGGGAGGGAGGTTGGGTGGAGGAGATTAAGATGATGGGGAGAGGAAGACAGAAAAACAGTAAAAATAAGGGTTGGTTGGATGAAAGGATACATTTATAAAGGTTTGAAGAGGAGTTGGAATAATTGAAAGATAGTGGATAGGTAGAAATAGTGTTGAAGTACAAACAGGATTTTATAATACAGCAGAAAGTGACAAAGGTACGATATTAGGAAGAGAGATGTGACAAAAATGGTTAATATGGCTCTCATAATTAGGCTGAATTACTGTGTACAAATTATTATAGAGATAATGCCAGGGTGTGTTTGTGTGTGTGTGTGTGTGTGTGTGTGCCAAACTGCATCCATCTGTGTGTGTGCAAGAGTGTGTTCCCCAGCTGGGCATTCCAACACCAAGCGCAGTTGACAGTTCCTTGGTGTTTTGGCAGGTCCGAACACTATCAGAGTGTCTGCTGGGAAACACACACAGCCTCTTTCTGTCTCGCTCTCAAAAACAAACACAGAGACACAAATGGAGCATCTACCAATTTCCACACAGCATTTGTGACTTCATCTGTGATGGGAAACGGCACCGTCAGCTACCCGGCATCCTGCTCCACTTATGATGTCTCTTCAAACACAGACCCGACAGAACCTGGAAGCGGTTTGAGTCTTGGATCGAAGTTCTTTCGAGAATATTTCGGTGGCTTGAGGAAACATCCTGAGCAACTTGGATCTTGGAGGCTTGTTGTCGGACCGGCTTTTCCCAAACAGGACGCAGCTCAGTCCAGACAAGTTCTAGCCAGCTGAGCACAACAGCGCTCCCAAGACTATGTCCTCATCCAGACCATTTGGATAAATTTCATTCGTTTATGTTGGCGTCCTGACCTGAAATGGTTGTGACAGGTGGAAGGAGGAAACAGCTATGGGTTATGGTTTGGCTCTTGCATAACTTGTGGCAGTGGTGAAAGTGAAGATGAAGCAGATGTATAAAGACAGAGAGGATAAAAGGGGAGGATGAGCCGGGAGACCATAGAGAAGGAGGTGGGGAGGAGTGGATGTGAAACCCATGCGGATCCTCCAAGCCCAGCCAAGGTCACCAGAGAGAGGAAGACCAGCTGTCTTGTGTGTCTGTGCGTACGTCTGTGGGCTTGTTTGTGTGTGCACATGGACCAACAGCTGGGAGAAAGCGCAAGACTGACAGGCCACTTCCTGTTTGAGTTAACATTCACCATCACACATAGACACACACATACGCAGACGGAGAGAGTTTGGCACACTTGTAGCTTACTCTTGTCTACGGTTTCTGGGAACCTGTTGACAGTATTTCTCATTGTGAACAAAGAAGCTTGCGTTCCTTTCCAGAAGAGTAGAAAAGCCGAAGGAAATAGCAATGAAATCTAAGGCTTATTACTCATACTACAATAAGCTGCCCCTCGCCAGCAATGACACAACTGCTTGGAGGATTTCTCCCCCCTCCTCCCAAACATGATGACAACTTTAATTTGGATTTACACAAATAAAACTTACAGGCCTGTGCATTCTGTATGTAGCATCATAAAAAATGAAAGGTGCAGGCCAACATGACATCAGCAGTGGACAAAGAGCACTGAAAGCCAGTGGAATCCATGTGTGACTGCCTAAGTGTGCAAGAGTGCACATGTGAGGACGTTTGCATGTGATTGAGCACTTGAAGCTGGTCTCAGATGGTAAGCAAGAGCGTGAGAGCAAGAAAGAGCCAGAGTGAAACAAAGGAGGAGAGACAGCGAGGGTGAATAAGTAAGAGTGACGGAGTGTGTTTGTGCGTGATGTTGGATTGTGAAATTGTGTACATTAAGTAAGAGCAAGCAGGAGAAAGGAGAGAGCGGGAGTGAGGCTGAGAAGCGGGGAATGAAAACAGCGAGGCAGAGTATGTTTGTGGTGCTGAATCCAGGCTGTTTCACAGGGGTCCCACCCAGACTCGGTGTCCGGTGGACCAGGGGAGCACTGGAGGGAAGCCAGAGCCAAGCATGAGACTGATCGAAAACAGATAGGGCCGGAGCCCGCCGCTATAAATCACCACTGTGGAGCAAGACCCTCACATAGTTCACACATGCACACAATGCACAGACACACACACACACACACACATATGAACAGCAGGAAATGAAATGTGGCAACTCAAGTGAAAAGCCCTGCTGCAATGCCCCTGGGAATAGAAGGAAGAGAAATCACTCTCTTCTTACTTCTTTTTCTTCTTTCTTTTTACACTCCCTTCCTGTCTCTAAGCCACCCTGTTTGTTGTGCCTTACACAACTTACACACAGGGCAAAGGACACTCACTCCCGTGCGTGCGTGTGTGTGCGTGCGTACACACAAACAAGTGCAATGAAGGCTGCAGGCACATGAGATGTCTTGTGAGGAAGAGGAAAAAAAAAACAGAAATACAGAGCAATAAATGGACAGCCCTTGACACAGTTACCTACATTCACCCACTTATATAATGTTGCAATGACAATGGCAGCATTGAGGAGGTGTAGTTTTTCTACCTCGGCCTAGCAAATGGTGTAACCAATCACAAAAACTGATTTAACCTATTTTCTGGATGTGAGTATAGATCTTTTTAAAATTCTAGTTCAAATAGCACTAGTTAATGTTGAATAAAATGTCAGCGCTAATAGCTGCATTAGTCCAGTTTTGCAAGACTTTCTTAAGGCTCAAATAATGGTTTTTGCTGCCTCAGGGGAAATTAATTCGTAACGCAGCTTCACACAATCTAGCTACTGATTGACTTGCTTTAATGATTCAGCGAGAAGAGTTGAAAGTATTGACACGCTACTGTAAAGCCGGATTTATGGTCCGCGCAAAAGTGTCAACCCGTAGTGACCTGCCTCCATACGTCCAACTGAGCAGAAATGTTTGTAATGCCGAGGCCCTCCAGAAACCGAGGCAACTCGTTCGAACTGAGCCAAATTTCAAATGTATTTAACGCTGACCTTTAAGAGCACATTTATGGGAGACAGTAATAAAATCACGCAATAAAACGTGAAACAAAATAATATAAAATCATACACACTTAAGGCGCCATGACAGCAAATCCATGAGCCCCCCCCAAGTATAGATTTACAAACTGTACAAAAAGCTTCTGTTGATCTAAGCTTTTATGTTTGGACTTCTGTTATTCAGATAAAGATTCTTACTAATCCATCTTACACTTAAATATAAATATAATTTTGATCTGTTTTCTTGAAGCAACAAGAAGGCAGTGAAAGGA
This sequence comes from Chelon labrosus, assembly GCF_963514085.1. Taxonomy (NCBI): domain Eukaryota; kingdom Metazoa; phylum Chordata; class Actinopteri; order Mugiliformes; family Mugilidae; genus Chelon; species Chelon labrosus. Next base: position 20,576,830 of record NC_140351.1, on the reverse strand, counting down.
TTCTAAATTTGGGGTATTGTTTTCTTGTAGTTGAAAACCAAGGTTCTACATGTTGGACTAAGAAGAGGGTTATTTCTTGTGTTGAATAGGGGCAATTATGACATAAAGGCATGAATTATGGTTTGATTTTTGAAATGCATCTCAACTGTCGGTCTGGCTGGATGGATGGAGTTAAAAGATCCAGCAATTAATATAATTAAAGCAGTCTTCAAAGGTAATCAAATTAGATGAATCACTGGGCCTGACAAGAGGGCCATTTATCATCTGTGTAAAAATAAAATATTATGCTAGGAAAGTGTTGTAAATTGAGAAAAGAATAAGGCCTGAATCGACTCCTCTCTTGTCACGACCACAAGAGAGTTTCACAGAATAGGCAATCAAGTTGCTTACTTCAACAGAAAAACAAATTATGCAACACTGAAGTGCAAAACTTCTAACTCTAATGCGATTGGTCAATCGATTGAATAAGAGGTTACAAACACGATATTAGGAACAAAAGCCAGCCTCGCATTTGTAAACTAAATGTTGGGTGAGATTACAAATGTGAGGATGTCAAGGTCTTTGGAAAAAGTAATTTAATCAGAATGGATAACAGAATTGCATATAGCTAGTAGGGGTTGTACAGACTAGGCGACTAGTTGGTTTGTCAACTTCACTTCTGAGCCGTGATCCTTTAAACATTATGTCGACTAGTGGGTGATCACGTGATAATGGACACATGGAAACATGGACACGTCCGAGAAGAAAGGGGAGGAGCCCAGTGGGTCCTTTAGGAACCCACCCAGACCTTTAGCTGCAGTACACACAGAAGGTTTCAGAGAAATACCGCATTTTGTTTAACACAGCTACACTATCCCATCTTACAACGTGCTGTGGAGTACTATTAAATGCTATTGATGGTGCTGAGTTGCAGCCTGTTTTTATACAGGCTATACATATCTGCAGGGCACAGTATGTAGTGCATGAGCTGGCTGTTCTCGGCATGTGTATTCAAGCAAAGAATATAGATTTCAGTGTTGCAAAGCATTACTTTCTACTGTGTTTTAATTAGTGACGTCATCAGTGACTAGTCAACGTCAACTTGACTTTCATCACATAACAGTCAACTTTAAAAAATCTGAACTCGTGCAACCACCAATAGCTAGAAACTAGAGTTTAGGATTTGCAAATACAGATGGACAAACAGAATTCTGAGTATAGAAAAGCAAAACAAAGCAAAGCAAAGCAAACAAGTATGAGAGTCAGAATTTTCTGCTAAAACGTTATTTTCTGCTTTAAAAAACGGAACAAATCCTTCAAGCCAATGGTTTGTTTGGGTGCAGGGCTCCAGACTGTGAACAAACGATCGCATTTGGCAACTACTGCAGTTTCTGAGACAATGAGAGCAATTAGTCGCACATGTGCAATCTGCAATCTGCAAATTTGGATTTGCTGAAAAATGATTAGGGAGCGTGTCCACTAATATATGAGTATGTGGAAGGGGGAGGACGTGGGTGCGATTAGTCAGCTGCACGGCTCACGTCTGCTACACTTGCCGGTGCCTCGCTGTCATCGTGTCAAAAGCCAGAGCGAGTCAGGGGCTTGTCAGCTGTAGTGAGAATGAGCAGCTCATGCTGAAGTTAATTATGTTTGAACACAACTTTTACTTAAAATGCACGCAACAAAAAAAAAAGACAAGACATCTGAGCGCAGGTTGTGCCAGGGTAAGTATCCTCAGTCCACCCTCATTTGAATACATTTACAGAAATAGCTACAGTGCTCTTTGTGGGAAAAAAAAAGTTAGCCCTGGGGTGTCATGTAATTGTGCTGTAAAAAAATTGTAAAAAAAACTGTTCTGTGGCCTGTTTGCTGCCACCAATGGTCAATAGGAGTGTAATTTGGAAGAGAACTCCACATTATTAAAACACACTCCCCATTATAACCAGTCACAACTGATATTGCTTTCTAATAAAGACTAAAGTACAAAGTATTATCATTTTTAAATGATGTTAACTTTTTGTTATTTAATTTGAAAGGAGGAGGAGTTTAACTGTGAACACAGCTCCTGCAAATTAAACATTTATAAGGTTTGTCAACAGCGACTGCACGAGAAATGCTTTAAAATATGTCATCAGTGATGACACATTCTCTGCTAGAGCAGTCTTCCCCAGCTAGTTCTAGTTACTCTCACATCTACTGCATAGTCACTCAAAACAAAGGACGAACAGAAACGTCTTCCATTCAGCAATCACAGGCGTGCACACACACACACACACACACACAGAGAAAACTGAGACCAGCTGTATCTGTTTGAATGAGTTGTAAGTGGTGTTTATGCAGTAAACATTATTCAGACATTAGCATCGTGTGAGTGTTGTGCGGTTTGGGCAACTCTTAAGAGCTAATTAGCAGATAGTTAAGCCTCATGCTGAGTGTGAGATAAACTAAGTGGGAATGGCACAAGACCAAAGGCACACTCCAAGCCAACAATAGGAATAATCACCAAATAAGGAAGACTTTGTTTCCCAAGGGGCTCTACTCCGGAGGTATTGGGCAATGACTAGCGCTGGGGCTACCATAGAAACCACAACCACCAAAATAGTTTATCCAAGACAACATTTATCTAAAAGTATAATTTAGATGATTCATCTTCCAGAAAATGGGACTAAATCGCAGATATGAGTGCGGTTCAGTTCTCATCTGGATTCTGTATACTACAGTATAAACCAGCAACAAGCAAACACAACAAGTCAAGAGTGATTTCTCTTTCCAACTTATGTACACTTCAACACGAGAGAGCTCATCACATCCATTCTCCTTTCCAGAATCAAGCTGGAAACCCTCTGTCACAGCATTGTGTCTCTGCCAGCAGCCTCCATTGGACCCAAATGACAAAAGCACATTTGAATCTAATAACTCTCTGTCTGTTTGTTCTGCACTCTGCTGCTCAGTGCCTCGCAGACTGTCCGTTCGTCCCCTAAACTGCTTCTTCCCAAGATGCTGCTATTTACAGCACGTCCTTTTATCAATGTGGGATGACTATGAAATCCCTGCATAACTCACTACACCTGTAATAAATATTAAACTTACTCAACTCCCACACCGTGTGGAATATTGAGGAAAAATAACAGCACCGCCAGACTCTGGAGATCAGATCAAGAAAACAACTGAAAATAGAACGTGACGACTCGAAATAGCCTCCGACTTTAGTGAAGGAATGTTTTTTTTTTTTTCACTGCAGACAAGACAGCCAACTTAACAGATACAGCTGATAGAGAGCAGCTGTTTCACACAAATTGCAACCTTGCGCTTTTCAGTTAAGAGACATTTGAGTCCTCCTCCCTCTATAAATAAAATGTCCCCTAAGGCTATTGCATTTGTAATTTCTTACATAAATCTTACTGAGAAATGATTTTGTACTCGCCTACAGTTGAAAATTCGCCTACGGTAAAGGTGACTAAGTCATGTCTTTTTCACGTTGCCGTTTCTTCTTCGTATCTGGTGATTTGTTTAAATGCAGCTACATGAACGCATTACTGCCAGCGTTGCGCCTCTTATATGTGCTATAGCCTGCAGCTACGGAAGCATTTGTGAATTATAAAACAGTTGTAACGACCAGCCTTTCAACATGTCACATTTTAGTGCACTCGGAAACTAAACAAGACAGAGTTTATGGCCACAGTTGCAGCTCTAAGGCTGTATATGGGCACAGTGCTTTCAGCTAAAAGTTAACATCAGGTGGAAGAAATGTTCACAAAAGCAATGCCAACATCACAAAATGGATATTATGTTAACCATCGTAGCCGTCTCACTTTTGCCTGTTTTGCGTGCTTGCATTTGTTGAGTGGCAATAAATGAAAAGCACAGCTAGGAGGAATATAAATAGTTCTGCAGGTATTCGGTCATAAACTGAAGTTCATTTTGTCTTTAAGGTGGAAGTCATGGAATGGACAAAGTCAACAGAATACATCCTCTGGGTGAATGCTTTTACACAATTTAAACAGTATTTAAATATATATATATATATATATATATATATATATAAAACACTGCAATCCAATATTAGTTGTGAAGCCTGGATTTAAATGGTAGACAAACTGATGCTACTACATGTACACCCATGCTGCTGGCATGGCTCAAAACAGCCATAAAGAATGAAGGAGAGCTGCACACAGCGTTATGAAAGAACCGCAGTAACATGCTAACCAAAAGGAAAATGATGAAGCTGTACTCCATTAACTGCGTCACTTATGCATAGTACATTATGCTACAACAAGCCCGCTAATGGACCACATAAATAAAGTTCCATTTTTAATGTTGTAGACACATGCAGATCTATATTTATACAAATCCTCAATTCATATCAACTCATGCTTTGTGTCTCTCTACGTGTAGGATTAAGAGTGTGTGTGTGTGTGTGCATCTGCAGTCCTATGCGCTCGTGTGTTAATCCTGAGTGAAAGGCTATGTTTTTTGCAGAGGAAGGCCGCGAGGGACTCCCCGGAGGGCCCCTGTGTGCCGGCCCTGTAAGCCTGTGTGAAAGAGCCTGAATTCGCAGGCTCCCCACGAGGACGCACGGCCAATTAAGCTGACAGTCAGAAGCCCATTGACCAGTCACAGAGATTAAACGGCGGGCCATCTCGGTGGCTAAAACCACCTGCGGGATGGAGGGAGTGATGGAGAGCCTCATGGGGAGGAGGGGAAGGAAATGGGAAGAGGCACGGGGAGACGTGCCGATACTCACTGTTACTTGTCGCTTCGGTAAAAGACGCCTTTTGTCCGTTCCAGCCTTTGTTGTCCATCTGTAGTGATGCAGAGAGAGGAGAGAAAGGGGGAGTGTAAGAGAGATGTAGATTGTTGAACAGACAGCTTCTATACGCATGTCAGACAAGTTCCTTCCTACTGTTTGCTCCACAAAGAGACAAGCGCTCACAGGAGGGGATGCCTAAGGAGCCTAGTGTCTCTCTGGGCCAGCTCTGTAATTAGAGGGGGTTGTCAGTGTTCAGTAACTAAAAAAGCTCTTATTGAATGCATTACTTCTTCTGTGGTATGCGTGTCTGCCTGCACCAACACACGCACCCACAAACACGAACAGAAACAAATCATTTCTGATGTGTGTGACAGCTGAGATGACACGGCTGTAAACAAACGCACCCCCAAGCCTCTTCACACCCTCACGCAGATTACCCACAATCCCACAGCAGGAATGCAGAGCAAAGGGAGACCCCAGAGTAGAGAAAGAAGAGAGGCAGGGGAGAACGAAGCGGGAGAGACAAGCTATCCTACAAAAGCTACAGAGCTCAGGGTTGTCTGAGGATCTAAAGAAAAGAAGGCTGTCCTGCTAGCTCTTATAAAGATGCTTTTCAAGTCGTGTATCAGGCACTAACTCTGCTCTGTCTAAATATCCTTCCTCAAGACTGACCAGAAATGTCTCATCCCTTGCCAGATATAAGATATAACGGTGAGAATCAGTCCACTGCTTATTTCCAGGACAGCAGACTCTGATTTAACTGAAATCTTAGACAACAAATCATAGTGGTTTATAGATCTAGCAAATAATAATGCAATGATGCAAATATTTATATCAATACCCAAGTGTAATACTGACATTTGCCTTGACAACACAGGCAATTATTGGATATTCATTGTTAAACACTTGTGTGTATGATCTATCGAAGCTTTAGAAATTAGAATTACGACTGAAGAAAGGTTTGACAAGGTTTCTTTAAAGAATATTCGTCAAGTGTTGAGAGCGGTGCTTAGCTATCCTTTAGCAATACGGTCCGTTTGCCTGAATAATATATATGCAGCATCGCATTTCTAACTAATGAGCTGTCAGGGGAACAATTAACATTCTACATAGAGCGTGGTTACGTAACGTCAGCCCTATCTGAGTCTGCCCCCTTGACATTAAAAATCAACGAGGTGAATAAAGATGACGGTGATCAATGGTTTGCTTGCAAAACACGCTGGGTTGAGGGGAGCTGAACAGCTTACATAAGAGGTCGGCAGCACCGGGCCGAGATGATGATAGATCAGAACTGACTAGTATCAGTGTTTCTGAACAGGCACGTAGAGATGAGCGTACAGATTTTGTTCAAGTCGTCCTCAAGCGTACAGTTACACAGAGACCGCTCCACCAACATCACTAGCCCTCCAGGCCAACTTGTTCTCTATACATTGGAGCGTGCGTCTGCGTACATCAAAAACACACTTCCCAACAACCATGACATTAGTTCACGTTGGGGTAAAATTATATAATCTAGAGTGACCTACTTACTATACATTTATATGCAGTATAGGAAGTTATTATATATTAACAATACGGTGTGGGTGAATAATCAATTCTGAACAAAGCAGTTGCAGTGTAACCTTCAGTTAAGTTCTTAATGTGCTGGCTCAGCCCGTACCTAAAGAGGCTGAGAGTTTTTTTTAACCACATAAGCAATCACCCATTCGTTGCCGCCGGCAGTACATGTCTTATCATTTGTACATTAAAAAATCTTGACATTGATTTGGCTGAAGAGCTAGCCAGTCATGTTCTATATTCTTTATATTTACTGTCTGTCAAATGTATTCATTTGTTATTGGCTTTTAATCTAGCTGTCTGCCTTATAGCCAAACCAAAGGGTTCTGAGAGCTGAGCAGACTGAAAAATAATCCTATTTACAGGAGTAGTAAATAATTAATTCCTTACAATGGACACATTTAAGGGTGTTATCCCTCTTATACATATGTAACAGTTAATTAAGCCGTGTGTTATGTATCAACTGCTTGACATGTATTCATTTTGCCAACAGAAGTCCATGTAAACCATACCATACCATACGAAATACAGTCAAACATAAATTAATGTCTGCAAAAGAAAAGAGATGTAGTCCTGCTCACTCCGATCGGCCATTACATTATAACCACTGACAGGAGAAGTAAATAACATTGACCATCTTGTGACAATCTGTTCTGCTGGGAAACTTTTGGACCTGGCATTCATGTGGATGTTACTTAGACATGTGTTGACCTGGCCTTCAAATTCACTAGATCCCAAACTGATCAAGTATCTGTGGGATGATCCACAGAGGACCCTCCCCTCAACCCATAGGACCCAAAGGACCCAAAGGCCCCCACTAACAACATTCTGTTGCCAGACACCACAGGACACCCTCAGAAGACCCATGTCCATTCTCTGATGAGTCACAACTGTTTTGGAGACACAAGGGAGATCTACACAATATTAGGAAGGTGGTCAATATCTGAATCTGTCTTTTATATAACTTACAACATTCAAGGGTATTCTGAGATATTTAATTTAATAGATGTGTGTTATATTGTGTGTTTTTTAAATTGTCTTTACTGTTTGTATGATTTTAGATGGGGTTAATGGTTAACCACACATGCTGACATGCACTTCATATATCCATTTAAAGACAATCTGACCTGATGAACAGCCTGTTAAAATAAATTTGTGGTTTGGAGTCAGCGTGCCGATTTCCAAAACCCTTTCACCTTCATGTAATGTAACTTGTGATGATTCATAAGAAAACACGATCGTAAGACGCTCCTCAGGCCTTTAGCTCCTTTTGCGCCGTAGAGGCAATGGCAGGAAAGCGTACAAACGTATTAGTAACTTCCTATGTTTATACTAATCTGGCATTGAAATAAATGAACAGCTACACATCATAACAGAGTGTGAGGCATGTATATATAAACTTGAAATGAAATATACAACTTGGCGTAAGCAGCAGCAGCAGCAGCAAAGAAGTACAATCAGTACCTCGGTGGGGCTCTGTGGGACTGTGGAGGCCTTGTATCCCAGCTGTAGCAGCATCGCCTCGGCCGCGTTCCGCTTGGCCACTTTCTTGTTCGGTCCTGTTCCCGTGGCAACCTCGTTATTCACCTTCACCTGCATGTGCGAGGATGCACACAGAAAAATGCATGAGATAAAGACATGAAGACAGACTGGCTGTATTTTCAGATATATAATTGAGTATTATGGTTGCACAGATACATCCTGCTCTGGTGATAATGAATCACTTGATGTTACTACTAAAAGCGTCATTAAATGGACTTTTGTCGTGACCGTCCATTTCCTTTCCCATTTCCAGCTAAGACAACTCCCTTTCGGAGCCGGGGAAGCCATGCAGTGTACATCACACAAGAAAGAATCCAAGTGAAGTGTTTGTTTTTCACTAATCCCCGAAACATTTAAATCTGTCCACACAGAATGTAAGCAGAAATTTTCAAGAGAATATCAGACGTCGTTATGTTATCCAAACAGACAATTACACTGAACAAATAACATTCTGGGAGCCAAAGCCTGTGAATAGCCAGGCCACTGTGAGTGAGTGGGTGCACAGAGGCCTGGCTAGGACACAATATACAATGAGTAGGAAAGCCTCAATAAATTGCAAAATAACTAAAACAAACAGACACGCTTTTATTAAATTTTAAAAGCTGATCGGTTTCTCAAAGATGTTTGAAACAAGATGGTGCCTTTGCTGCAACCAGTGATGGGTTTGGACAAAAGATGCGAAAACAGAGACTCATTTGAGCCCCGCTGCTTACCGGGGGGAAACAATGTGGAAATTTTAGAAGAGTGAGGGGACTCCACAAAAGAGCGCACACACACTCACAGGGGCCTAATGTGTGTATCAAAGAGGCATGGAGAATAGGTTTGAGTCTGAATTACTGCCCGACGCTAAGAGAAGCTCTGTTCTTCGAATGAAAGAGGAGGATTACGGAAAGAGAGACAAAGAGGAAGAGGTTGACTGAGAGAGACAGACAGAGAAAAGACAAACAGGAAGAGGGAAAGACAAAGAGAGGCAGCAGTTAAAATGTTGTGCATAAATTAAAATGGGCCAGGCTAGCGCAACAAAGCTGGGAAACAAACTGCGTCAAGGGGTTGACTCTTTACACGGTGTGCCGCAACAACAAGAAAAATTAATATTGGACATTTGTGCTCCACTGTGTCTAACCAGCACGTTACAAAATCCACAAAGTCGTTTGATGCATATTTTGCCAATTCAACAAAAGCTTATTTTTTCATCCTGGCACTTAAGCTGCATCGCTGTCAGTAACCAACTTTCATTTTTTGAGACTTAACATTTTAGTTGCAGTTTAGCTTTAATACTTTACATTTTAAAATAAATATACGTATGGTTGTTCAAAATAAAGCTTTAATCTTAAAGCTTAATATTTAATGATTAACATGTGTGTACAGATGTTGTTTTATCGTTATCCAGTGTCCATATTAATCAATGACTAGGCAAATCTACATCAAGGCTGAGAGTAATGACTAGTAAGTGCCAAGTGTTAATGACAAAACTACAGTCATTTGGAGACGATAACGAAGTGGGGCACCACTGTCACCTCACAGCAACAAGGTTAAGGGTTCAAACCCACCTGGGGCCGGGTGCTCGACCTTCCTCCCACATTCCAAAGAGATGAAAGTTGGAGGCTGTTCATTAAGATCCAATCTGGGCGATGCGCTCACGTAAAAGACAGGTACGATCACACCCAGGACGCACTGAGGTCGCATTTGAGAGATCCCATCTCTCACCACATTTGGAGGTGGTCTGGGTCGCAGGTGTCCGCGTGTGTCCGTATTCCTTTGGCAGTGTGAACGCAATGAGTCCCGAGTCGCATTAAAGACTGCCTATACTCTTGCGTGCTAATGAGTTTTGCCTCCTTCATTCAGAAAATAAACATATTATAAATAATCGCCTGAAAAGGAAAAGACACCGTAAGCGATGCCTGTTCATTAGTTATGAAAGCCTTTTAAAATATCGTGTCCATGTAGCTGTTAACTAACTACCAAAGTAAATAAATCGGAGTAAGAATTTACAAATGAAAGTATTTAATACGAGTATATGAGTGTGTTTCTGTGTTAATTATTGATGCGGTCATGCTGATACAGAGCCGCGTGTGGAGTTACAACCTGAGTTCTGTGCAGGTCTAACCAACGTCAGGGTGGAGATTAATAAATAATAACGTGTAGAGACAGCAGCTGTTAAAATATTCTACTGAGCCCCAGATGATGTCTGTTTTTCTTTTTTACATACAGAGCGCCAAACTGAGGTTGGATGTGAAGACGTATTTTGGAGACGCATTTTAATGCCAGGTCTGAACACACGTGCCTAAAGCTGGCCATTTGTGATCAGATAGCCCAGATCAGATCATAATGCAAGGTCTGAACATGCCCTTAGGTGAACTGGTGATTGTAAACTGGTGTGTGAGAATGGTGGTTTGTCTGGGATAGGCTTCAGTCCACTTGTGACCCTCTGGAGGGTAACCCTTGACAGGAAAAGGATGGATAGTAACAATCAGTTTTTTTCTGATGGCCTCAAATAGGCTCTGAATAAGGTACATGATGAGATTTCTTACAAAGTCCTTGATCTGTTTACAGGACAAGAAACAGCATCTGTAACTTCTGTAGTTAAGCAGTAAAATCCCACAAGACCATGACATTTTATTCTGTTATGGATACTGGCTCCCTACAACGCAAGCCACAACAGAAAACTTGAAAGTTAATAGCATAAAACCACTAGCTGTAAAGGTGGATGCTCCATCTATTCTTAGATTTAACTGCATCTATAAAGATGCGAACTATTAAACAGGACTCTTCAAGAGGGAATATGGAAGAAAAGAGAGTGAGAAAGAAAGAAGATAAGGTGGGGATGAGAGGGAGGTCCAAGATACTAACAGTGTAGGAGAAGACCTTTTCTAATTATAAACCAGTTTAACGTGGCCTGCAAGCCAGCCCAGAGTTCCCCTGCCACAAAAATGTGGTCTGGGGTCACTTCATTCAGAATGAATCAGCTGTGCTGGGCTAATTAAATGGTTTGGGCAGGCTTTATACAGTGACGGACAGAAGAGTAACAGTGACATGGAAGTTTTGTCATTTACAACAACATGGCTGCCGTTGGAGAAGGGAGATGTTTAGATCCTACTGTGGTGGTGGCTGGAAGGCATTTGTCGAGAAGCGTACGTCAGTTTATACCCGTGCAGAACGTAGCCTACGAGCCGTTTATACTTGTGCGCTCGTCAGTCTGGCTCGCTCTGTAAAAACATCACCCAAATGCTAGTCGGCGCTGGGTCTTTTTTGCCAGTCGGGTTAATTTTTGCTTCTACTTCCTGCTCCACTTTCAACAATGGCGACTAAAACTTTCGCTGAAATTTCGCTGAAGCCGAGACATACTAATATTTGTATCTCCGAACCTCCTCAGTTAACATTTCCTTGACGTGTCCCATCTTTATTGATCCAAAACAATCAATTCGAAAATACAGAGATTGAAACACTAACGCGGAAACACGCTACTACCAAGGGGACCAATCACAGCTCTTGCGGACTGCGTCGCTGTGATGCGTAGTAGTTCTACGGAGGTGCACGTCAGGCTACGGCGTTAGGGTCTGTGTAGGGTCTGGGCTGTCAAATTGATGTCGAAGGACCATCCATTTGCGTGTAGAGGTAATTTTTCTCTGTAGCGGTTGAAACGCGCCCCATAATGACATCCAACTGGCGTGCTACCAGACTCAACCTCTGATAAGATGAAGGAAAACCACTAGTAACCTGCATAATGAACTCCCGACGTCGAGGCATCCCTCTCTCAGAGAGCAGCACGTACTCTGGCTCCTTTTCCTTCTTGGCCTGCTGGATCTGGGCTAGACGGCTGATGGGGTTCATGCCTTGGCCATAGTCCGGCCCCGTCTGGAAGGAAAAGAAGATAGACAAGATTCATTCCTATAATCACATTAACTTATTAAAAAAATGCAATCATGGGAAAATCTACGGAGCTCAACTGATAAGAGGCATGTTTGTTTGATCACACGGTTAGAGGGAAGACATACTCAGGATAACACAGGAAATTAGAAGGAAAAAAAAAAATCTCACAATGTTTCACATGTTTTGAATGTCAGGGACACGGTAATGTTGTGATATTCCCATGTGAACCTTCACCCAATTTTCAGTCAGCTAATTAAAATGTTGTCGAATGCTTGCGAGTCTTCTGTATGCCTCGCGTGCACCCAAGACAAACACAAACTTAAATGAAAGTTTTAATTAAAAACTCTTCCCCCGGTCCAGATGCAGTACCTTGAGGATGGTCTTGGTACGTTTCTTGTAGTGCGTCTTGGGTTTCTCCACAGTGGGTATGAAGGGCAGCTTCTTCAGGTCCTGCAGAATGGACAGAGCGGCGCGCTTCTTGGACAGCTTCTTGCTGTTGCCCTCGCCCTCCGCAGAGAAATCCCCCACGGTGACGCGGGTCAGGAAGCTTTTCATGTGTGGGGGGCCGCTCTCCTTCAACACCTGGTAATGTTATAGGAAAATTGGAGTAAGCTCAAAAAAAAAAAAAAAAGAAAATAAATTAAAGATAAAGTACAAACGAGGGGGGAAAAATCTGGAGTGTTTTTGTTATGCAGGATATCTGGGAGTGTGTGCAGCACATTCTGCAAGCAGCTACACCAGGTGGTCCAAAACATCTGCTCTCGATGGTCACACTGCAACCCACCCATATGCGTGTGTTATCCATATACAAGACACGCAGAACAACACTGACGCACAAACACACATATGAAGAGTAACATGTTCCTAGATGACAGTCTCTAGTGATGGAGGCTCAGTTTCCTTCCTCCAGCCTCCGGTCACCTGGGAGACCTAAAACAAACACCGGCTGGCGTTAGGTCATGCTTCTGCAATCACATCTACTTCCTGTGAAGTCCGAGAACAGTGTGCGAGTGCGTGCGTTTGTGTGTGTGTGCAGCAGGCGGGGTCCTCCCCAGCCTTATATATAAAAACATGCTGGAGGGAGAATTAGGTTTCACACACTTACCGAGTCAACAAGAACATGTTCAGCTAACGCGGATGTCGTTTCAGCTCCGACCTCGGCGGCTTTCCCTCCATCTCGTTGTAACTGCTGTGTGCGTGTTTCTTAGGATTTTCTCACCCCCTCCCGCTCGCCTTTATTTGCCATTCATTTGCAGCGCAGACAGCACAAATTGTAGCAATCAGATGCAATCTAGACACAGCTGATTTGAACCCAGCGACCGATGAAACAGATTACGCCGATAGGCAGAAACTTGAGCATTCCTCAGATACCTCACACATCAACGCAGACTAATAGCAGACCTCGAGCAAAACAAAGGATAATGTGTGCGTATACCCGCTTCGCTGTTACACAAGTACACCCACACAAACAAATGTTTCAGTTCATTTAACAGACCGAACTCGCTCGGCAAGTCCAAAGCACGGAAACTAAACAACTAAACGGAAAGATCAATTTATTACCGAATGCTCAGAAACGGATAAAACAGAACCATTCCCATTAGTCAGATGTATCGATCAGCCACAACATTAAAACCACCAACCTGTGAAGTGAATAACATTGATTATCTCTGTACGATGTTATGCTCTTCTGGGAAACCTGGGTCCATGCATAGCAACAACAAAGGGCCTGTTCCTTGCATCCCTTTGCCGTATGTTAGCCACACAAGCAACGCATAGGCATCAGTCCATCCATATGATGCACAAATATGTAACACATCAGACCTGGCCAGCTTCTTCCATTGCTCTGTGGTTGAGTTCTGATGCTAATGTGCCCATTGCAGGAGCTTCTGGCAGTGGACACACAGGGTACACACACAAATATACCTTTCTATTACAACCAGCATCAACTTTGTCAGCCGTTCACTGCGTTTCCTTCACTGAGCCACCTTGTGATCGGCACTGGCCACCGCAGATCGGGAACACCCCAGAAGAGTTGGTGTTTTGGAGATGCACTGACCCAGTTGTCGCTCAAATGCCACGATAATGAGATGTTATTCACTCCCCGTGTCAGTGGTCGCAATGTTATGGCTGATCGGTGTAAAATGCAGTAGTTAAAATGTAGTGAAAAATTTGCTCCTGCTTGCTTTTACATAAGTTTGATTCCATACCATTTTTTTTTTTTCAGAATGATCATGTTCAGGTTTCAACATCCTAGCTACTATCCCTCAAGTAACTTAAATTCTTAACGCGGCCGACACTGGCCCCGCGTTTGCTGTCAGTGTTAACCTGTCAGCATTCCCGCACTGTGACTTTTCAAGTATACAGTATACGTAAGGATGCGTGTTTCAGGAAAGCCTTGGAGCACTAGGCGTCCAAGCCAAACTCACTCCCACTCAGGGGATCTACTCTGGTCTTGCTCATCACCAGAAAGGGGAAATGGAACATGGCAGCTTCTTGTACATTACAACATTCAATGGGACTGGACGCATCCCATTCCTGAACTTCCTAAACCGCGTCAGTGGTGGTGATGATGACACCGCGCGCATCACTGGCCACTGCTCAGCTGAGATTATGTCACTTGGAGGAAATGGATATGAGCTGCAGACGGCTCTTGGTTGCACGCCGGCAGGCACAAGTCTCAGATGCTGTTGTGGTGAGTAATAAGATGTCTGCTCAAGCAATCAGTCACTCAAACTTCCTCTCCTCGTCCATCACAGAGAACATGTGTAAGCGTTCTGCTTATGTGGTTGAGCAAGAGGGTGACCACAACATAAACACTATTGCATCAGTGGAAGGGCTCGCACAAAATCTCGTATTCCACAAAAAACATAACAGAAACACATGCAAAGATAGAAGTTGTTACGGGAAAGTCGATATGCTGGTGGATAAGTGGCTATGACACGCATCATACGGGCGTGCTGTTCTCTGTTTGACTGTGGCCAGCAACTTCTGTTTCATTTCATCGTTTAGACATCAGGCATCGAGCTGAGACTCCGGGGAGTCATCGGTCCTGGCACATGAGCATCCATAAACAGCAGGTTAGCCATTTTACACACTGGGTTTCGTACGGTTTAAACAAATTAGATGTTAATTAATGAGGTTTACAGGTGCTGGTGGGGGGATTTTGTCATGTTAGGACGGAGCCAAACTGGTATATAAGGTTCAAGCTATATATTTAACACACAGACGACAACATCTACTATCCCTATAAATGAACTAGTGTGTAGATTGACCACATTCTTATTGTGTAGACCACACTTAAAGTCAAAACTGCAATAAAATGATTTATTTGATCACTAAAGAAATCCGTCACTACCTTTGTCACAATCTGACTTCACATTTGTGGCTTATTTGTTTTCTAGAAATAATCAGACAAGCGGCAAAAGAGTGATGTAACCATACAAACGTCCTTTGTCTTTATGGATGGAGTTTTCTGTTTTGTTTTTGCCTTTTTCAAGGTGACACACTTGCACAATTACCACAGGATAAATGCTAGACAAGTTTTGCACTTTATATGATTCATCTGTCTAAAGCGTCTGAAAATCTACTTATCAACGAAAAGCTTGTATCCTGTACAGGTTTATGATACAGTCAACAAAGAGCATGAGACAAAGCGTATAACATCGCGAACAATGTCCCACACTCTTGGCCCAGGATGGCGGCAGACGAAGTGCAGTCAGTCTCCTGGCAGACGACACGGGATCCGCACCACGCCGATGGGATTTCAGCGCTTCTATTCATTTGCACGCACAGCCGCGCGCACATACATGCAAACAAACACACAAACACATCCGTCTCCCACCTAATGACAAGGATCGGGTTGTACGCAGAAAACCTTTGGTAATTCAATGTTGATTTTTTTTTTTTCCTCCCCTCAATCTCAATTCTCTTCTTGTCTCTTCTTTTTCAAACATGTGAGGCCTTCTCTTGGGCTTCTCATAAAGACATTAATACCCTGAGCAGTCTGAGGATCTGTGCATGCGAGAACTCAGGTACTCTGGAAGAGGAGGCTATGGGAGCAGGGTAGGACAATGGTGAGGACTGGTAGAGGGAAGAAAGGCTCTTTTGTGACGAGTGGTGGATGGACAAGCCCTGAGGGAAGCTGCTTCTTGTAAGATGGGTGGTTCTTGGCCCGGACCCCGTTCTCTTGTGTCCTCCTTGGAAAGGGAGCCTCCGATCCAACACACAAGCTGTGATTTATAGATTGGTTCCTCTTTGATGCTGACATCTGTTTGATATTGCCTGACGGGGGGATTAAATGAGCCAACTGGCTTTCAGGGTGGCGGCGACCCTCATCGTTGCGGAGGGATGGGAAAGCAGACACTCTCTAGCAGTGACTCACGGGTAATTTCATGCCCCGGCGAGGGCAGGGATGAGATGATGTGAAAACATGGCTGCTGTGAGAAGCGTTCACATGCGAGATGACCATTACAGTTTTGTGTAGGATGCACGAATGTGGAGCAGTGCGTGCATGTGTGTCAGTTCAAGAGTTAAGACTGGGGACGTGGGAGTGTACTCTTTGTTCTCAGTGCATCAAAGAAGACATGGTACAGAGGATGTGACATTGCAGGAAAGGAGATGGAGCCAAGCTTTATCTAATAAGTTAGAGTGTAATAGATCTAATGGACAAAAAAATAAGTTTATCATGCATGGTCCCAAAGTCATAGAAAAGGAACAATTGTGATATTGTACCAACTGAGGATAGGAGTGATTCTGCTGCAGAGAAATCAAGGCAGGACAGGGACAGAAAGGTATATTACACAAAAAAGAGGGGATTTATTTCAATCTTCATGGCTCTTATAAAGGCTATCCCAGCTATGATGGCTTATAGACTTCCATGTTCCTACAGACTACCCTGTAATCCGTTATATATTACTATCTGGTGTAGAATAAACAGGTCTTGAAACCAGGATCTGTTGAGTTAGGTTCAGTATGGATGTCTTTCTTAGAGCTCCTCAGTCAGACACAACCTACGCAACCTAAGAATTATTTTTCATGAACACCAGCTCTGTCCACAAGTGCTCTCAATCTACTTCTTGCACCGATCAGCCACAACATTAAACGGAAAAATAAATAACATTGACCATCTTCTGACAATTCAATGTTCTGCTGGGAAACTTTTGGACCTGGCATTCATGTGGATGTTACTTAGACATGTACCACCCACCTAGACCAGACCAGACACCCCCACCCCATAGCAATGACACTCCTTGATGGCAGCAGCCATCCCCAGCAGGATGCAGCCTAACACGGGCGCAAAACGGTTTAGGAACAACTCAAAAAACATGAAGAACAGCACAAGGTGTTGACCTGGCCTCCAAATTCACTAGATCCTAAACTGATCAAGTATCTGTGGGATGATCCACAGAGGCCCCTCCCCTCAACTCATAGAACCCAAAGGCCCCCACTAACAACATTCTGTTGCCAGACACCACAGGACACCCTCAAAATGACCATGTCCATTCTCTGATGAGTCACAACTGTTTTGAAAGCACAAGGGAGACCTACACAATACTGGGAAGGTGGTCATAATGCTATGTCTGATCGGTGTATAACATATGATATAATCCTATTACAGTTTCATTACTTGTTGACACAGTGGAAGCCTCTTTATATAAATTCTACACAAATCTGTTCTGTAATGAAGTTTCGATGGATTCATTTGTATGTTGGCTTCCTTTCAGCCTGGGATAGGAATATGTTTTCCTTGCGGTTTTCTTTATTAGTTTCTTATGACTTGCTGGTATGCATTTTCTGTGTATGTATTTTCTTGGACTATTCACTCCCATTTTTGAGAGCTACTTCAAAATACTAGGCGTTTAAGCGGTTACCGCTGCCAGGCAACTGCAGACAAATAGCAAGCTGACAAGGTGACTTTATGTCGGAAATACAAAGGCACAATGAAAGGATGAGACCACTACGTATATCAAAATAGGCCTCAGACATATTAGAAAATTACAAACTTGCCGTTTTCTCCATTTGTTTCTTATGACTTACTGCTGATATTTATTTTTCTTTAGTTTTCATTTTTTTGGGTACTACTTCAATTTAATTTGATGACACGATGTGGATGCATGTTCATTTTTCTATCTCCTAAACCTATACCTTTCGTATTACAGGGCTATGTCAGTGTTAGTCACGCTGTTTTTTTCCTAAACTTCAAGGACCTTTGTATCCAGATGCTGTACGCCATCACGTGTTATGTCAGAAGTAATAAAGCGCTGACTGTTGCTCAATGCAGCCTGGCCTTTCAGACGATTTAGCTTGACGTGGCGCAGGAATCCAAGTTTTAAGAGTAAAGAAAACAAACTCTTACGTCCTTCTATTAAGTGAAATCTATAAACGGCAATGAACAGACTAAACAAACCAAGCTCAACACTGCTGTCAGAAAGGGAGCACAAATCACAACTTGTGAAATAGACAAATAGAATTAACTGTTGACGGAGACGTCGATGATGGTGAAAGAAAGACAACGTGTGAGCGAAAGCACATGGAGAATATGTGCTGATTTACTGCTCATCAGACGGCAGTACTGAACAGCCTGTCTCCAGGCTGACAGTGTGCAGAAGAGAGGCCGTTTGCAGGAATGCGGCTGTGGTCTGCTTTTAAAAACCGCCGCTCTCCGCTTCCAATTTGGAGGGACTGAAAATGAAAGCGGCGTAATTGCTGACAGTGACAAAGACATGATGGATAATGAATCGCATTAATCCAGATTTAGCTGGCAGAAATTATTAATAGCGGTTCCAGGAAGGACAGCCATGTCATGCTCTGATGAGCAAAATGCAATTCTGAACAAAGAAGGGGAAAGGGAGGATTAAACAGCTCTCCAGATAATTTTTTTCGAATGTTGTGTAAATCCTTATTAACAAGCAACGTCAACACAGTGAGAAGAGTTTACCTCCCTTCCTTCCTTCCCTGTCTCCATTTCCTCTCCCCTCCCCATCTCCCTATGACCCTTGTCTCCACAAGCAACTGCCCTGTGTGTGATTTTTGGGAGTGATGGTAGGAGAGGTGGAAGGGAGGGATTCTGTGGAGGAAGGGAGGGGGCCCACAGGGTAAAATGAGCCTCCCTTGTTTTTGGCACCTTGCTGAGAGCAGAAGAAGAGGGGGAGATGAAGGAGAGAATATTGGATGAGTCAGCAGAGATATGGCGAAAGCCAAGGAGAAGGAAACCAGCAGGTCATATGAGGACACACGAGATTCGTAGATGTAGAAAAGTTGGGGGCAGTAGCTCTAATGGTTGGAAAAGCAGTGGTAGGATTCCCTGCAATGTCCTGAGGAATGTTGCTAAGCGAAGCTAAAGCTGTGAGCAAGGAACTTAACCCTCGCCTTATCCAGCCGATCATTCCAGTGGCTGATCTTACAATGTTAGGCTTACAATGTCTAATTTGACCCGCCCTCAGATGTAAAAAGCGTTTCCCAAAGGCACAGGTAATTATGTTCTTATCAAACAGAAAGCACCATATCTGAACCAGCCAGCCAATGCAGAGGTGGCTTAAGATTCATTTCCTCCACATGCTGCAAATTACACTGACGGAGAATGCAATGACGTCAAAAGGAAAATCCCAAAGAAAGTTTGTGTATTTTCCTCAATATCACTTTTAAACACGCTCTAAGGTTTCCCACATAAATACCAGAATGATTCAGCTAACTGTGAGATTGTGTCACGATATGGTTTACCAGATAATTGACTGGCATGGCTCACGCACTGAAAACCTGTGTTAGTCTGGAGTAACACTGCTCAGTCAAAGCCAATACTAGAGCACATCTGGCCAAGCAGCTAAATTTAAGTTAGTCTCAAAATGTTCAGCTGGAAGCACTTTTGAGGTAATGTCCTGAAAATGAAGCTAATTTGATGCCTGATATTCAGCAGCTTGATAATAGGTGAATAGCTCTGTATTGATTGCCTCTCATTAGAAAATGTTTGAGAGAGAAGCACGGGGCCACGGCTTTGCCCATCTGTCTGCCCCCTCCACAACATCCCGAAGCTCACACGGGACATATGCTGCCCTCGAATGGAACCCGTGGTTACAACATGTGAAGTTGTGTACAAAAAAATGCTTGGCGTTAAAGTGGTACCATCCGCCATAAGTCACGAGAACCCCACTGTTAGCATGCTCATGACCCGGTAACTTAATGAAGGAAATTCAAAGGCATAAAGAAAGGATGGGGCTGTTGGGAATATCAACATTTTCTTCAGGCATATTATTAAATTAGAAGGAAAACTATAAATAACAATAGATTTACTAAACACTCAGCCATTTCTGAAAACGTCAGTAGACAACTCGTAAACCCTGAACTTTCAGAACATTTCCATTTATGAGGCTGTAAATAATATAAGATGGGGCAGTGCATATGGACTTTTCTTGTAAACAAAATCCCATTTAAGGGCTGCAGTAGAACACACCAAATGGGACTCAAGCCAAACTTGTAACTCTGTAACTGTTAATACCACAAGTCTATACAAAAGATGAGCAATAGGCAGGGAGCAAAAAGCTCAAATAACGGAGCAAAAACTTTATTCCCACAAGCTGAATTTATTTCAAAATTCCCATTCAAGCCAGCAGTTCCATTCTTACCTCATGCACAAGATATTGAGGCATCATTCTGATTACCAAAGGAGTTAATCACGCATAACCAGATGATGGTAACTGATCGGCATTAACCAAGCTGATTCACAACAGGACCACGCCACCAAACCCATTGTTCTGTTCTTTGTCACATCGAGAAACGCACAGGACGTCTCATCACAAGAATTCCCACAAGAATTCCCACAAGCCTTAAATGGCAGTAATCCATCCACAACTTCCGCTTCACTTCGCCTCTTTCAGATAACTGACCGCATGCACGTACAAATGAAGCGAAACTTGACAAACACTCATTGTTAGAGGTTAAAATATTATCAGTGTGTCTCCGTCAGTTTCCTCCCCCTTATCCTTTCGTGCAACTAATGCGGTTTAGAAATGTTTCCCGCTTTAAAACACATCAAAAACCTTGGAAATCATGACTACTGATACTTACACATGGCCTTATTCTGCATTCACTCTGTAGAGAAACTGGACTTACAAATTCATCCATGTAATAATGGAATCACATGGCTGTATTCGTGTGCATACTTGTGTGCATTATCTCATAACTCCCACCTCAAAGTTAACGGACAAGTTCCTCTTGAGGGCAATTTCATACACCAGGCTGATCTCTGATTTGCTGGCATCCGTGCCTTCGTCAGTCTCCCCCTTTTCCTCCGGGCTCTGGAAAAGAAAGATTAAAAAGAAAAAATGATTACTTGAACTTGGGCACAGGTTTACAAATGGTCTGTTGTTCCATCCAGTAGCTACAATAATAACTACTGTGTTTTATTATCAGAATCCCTGCTGAACCGTGATGTTAAAATTTTGATATTTCTCCAAATTTCCACACACACACACACACACAGAATGCAGTAAAGGTCAAGGGCTACGGCAGTTTCTCACGAATTGTTCAGTAGAGTAGATGAGTACAAGTGTTGGCAGTTTCTACAGTGTGTCTGGTAGATTTATGAAGCATCCTTGGTATAGTGAATGAAAATAAGAAATAAATGCTACATCATTTACATCCCCCGTAGGATTGACGATTTTGCTACTAGCGCATATGTCTACTATATGGAAAAGGTTGTATCAAAGGCGGTAACTCTGTTGGAGCCGATGGTTGGTGGTTTACTGGTGTAAGGCCATTGGGGATCGTTTGTGACCGTACAACCGTTTGTGGATCTCCCTAGCCTCTCCGCTAACAGAAGCTCCTCCAATTTCCCCTTTAGAAAGGCAAATACTGCAAGCTGACGCTGCAGTCTTTAAGGTGTGGTCAGATGCAAAGTTTTGGTTCAGACGTAGCCGACAAGAGGTGACCTTCACTGCTGGCAGTTCTTTGGTGGCGGTTTTGTGTGTCCGCGCCATGAGGTTGCTGCAGATTTACAACCATATTCATTCATAGAGAACACAAAGAACATGATGGATATATTTGTAATTAGGTTGGAACAATAGTAAGGATATTCTTTTGTTTTTCTTGGTTTGTTTCTAACAAGGTTAATAACAAACAAAAAGAAAATGTTCCACTGTGGTACATATCAAGAAAAGACATTTCCGAATTACACACCAAGAACGAGGAAGTCGGCCAACCTGTTACAATGAGAAACACGTTTATTCTCTGGATCCGATCCTTATCCGATATGGGCTTGAGAACTCTGTTACAAGGACTCGTGGTCCATGTCTGTACAGAAACTCTTAAAAGCACAAACTATTAGGTTAGAGAATTATTTCTCTGTTCTAACATAATCAAATTATCATTTGTGAACGTCAAGATCTGGGTTCTCCTCAAATCAGAAGCTCGGGCTCAAGAAAAATAACAAAACAGATCAGCAGGAAAGCACCAGCAGATCACTGGGATAATTGCATGTTTCTGGACCCAGACAGGCCTGATAACAGTTCTGTTAAAAATGTTTCCTCTTTACACAATTCTCCACTCTTTTGAATTACTTATTTCGAAGAAATGTTTGAGTCTGAAACTGGTTGCTCTTCACTTCAGAATGAAAATCAGTCCCGAGTTCACACCATAGAGATAATATCATCCAACATACGACTAGGGGCTTTTCGCTGCCAGTTGTCTATAGGAATGCCGAGCGCTGTCTCGATCTTTATCTTCCTATGTCCAGCTCATTGTCTGATTAAGTCTGAATGGCAGCGGTCCTTCCCCTTTAGGCTCATTCTCTTCCCTCATTGTGTGACCTGATATGGCACATGATAGATACTGTGAGATCTCTTGGATTTCACAGGAAACAGTTACGCTGCATCTACCGCATTGAGTCAAAGACCTAAAGAGGTGTAGTACATATATTTGTGCTGAGACATATGGTTCCTATGCAAATGTTTTACGCACTTTTACGTTATATTCATTGCGCAATAATCAGGGTGACATCTGATGAGTCATAAATTCTTTTTGATGTATGACAATAACACAGAATTATGAAGAACTTTCTTAAGCACCAAGGCGTACTGCAACAAATGTTGTGGCCCCAACTAAAGTCTGGGATAACAAGAAGTCAGAGAAGCAACGTCTCCCTAGATGCTACCTGCCAACTACCTTGAAAACTTGTATAAGTATACCTAGAAGAGTAAATAAAAAAGCAGCTCTTGTATTTTATTAATTTACACGGATAGGTGAAATACATGCGTCTAAGTCAGTCCAAAGGTGGTCAGTCATTTCTTCTTCCAACGGTTTTCATTTGAATTCCATCATGCATTCAAGGTTTTCATGGTTACATTCCCCTCTATCACTGTGTATTCCTGATATGTGTGATTCATACAGTGAAACTGTTCTCAAGGCTGACTTAACAAGCCGTCGGGGATGTCTGCATGTGTCAGTGGGGTGTGTATTCGTGCGAAACCGGAATGACCAAGCAGATCACCAACCTTCCTTTGACAAAGACAAATAGATGGCAAAATCGGACTCCAGTACTGCTTCTGCTTTTCAATGTACTGGACATAGAGTCCTTAAAAGTCACCCTGAAGGGCCTGTTAGAAAAAGTGGCTATGGGTGAAAGGAACGCCACAATGAAGCTAAGCTGCTTTCATAGGGGAAAAACACTCCAGATCAAAGGAAAAGTAGAAAGGGCTGCCAGTGGAACAACAAAATTCCGTAAAACTGAAAGAAAACGTTTTCTCCCAGAACTAAATATATCTTCATTCACACCAACCATGCCCTGAGCATGAAACATATTCCTAAAAATGTCCAGACAAACAAACCACTCTGATTGTGAGATAAACAGTCTGGGTTTCGAGACAGAAACAGCACTTGTTGCACGGCATACATCATGGTCTGCCAGTGTGATATAAGATCTAAACCCTCAGGCAGGGATTTACAAGACTAGCCTTTTTCTCATGCAACTTTTCCCAAAAACTAGGAACCTTTGGAAATACTTTGGAAGTGCACTTCCAACGTGGAGCCCAGGGTCTAAATGAAGTTCCAGCGAAATTCTATTACACCACTAAAAAGTCCCAGCCTGTGGGCAGATGATACAGGGTAGAACCATTTGAGAGTACAAGACCCTTGGGGATGCAGTTGGCAGTGCTGAACATATCCGATTGTTCGAGTGCTCACTGCATGCCTGATGGGGGATGAGGTAGTCAGAGGGCCCGTTCAGACCTTGCATTAAGATCCGATCTGAGTGAACCGATCACGTAAATGACAGGTGTGAACACGGCCATGGACACATTGAGATCGCATTTAAGAGATCCGATCTCTGAACATGTGTGCCAGAGTCATGACGTACACGCATAACATAACAGTGCCGTTTTTGGTTCTGGAGTCGTGGTAGTGATCCATTTGAGTCTAATTAAAATATTCTACTGTGGCCCAGATGATGTCGGTGTTTATTTGCATAAAAAGCGCAAAACTGACATAGGATCTGGAGACGCATTTGTGGGCGCATGTTAATGCCAGGTCTGAACACGTGTACTTAAAGCTGGCCACTGTCACACAAAAAAAAATCATTTCAGTGGACTAATTTGGCAAATCTTGGATCATTGGTAAATGCTAATGACCAAACATCTGACAGAAGCCTTTAGTTCCTTGAAACAGGTTTCTGGGAATACATGTTCAATTATAGTCAAGACTTCCGGTGTCTTCTCTTTATTGCCTGAATCCCTGTGAAACTGCGGGTGTTTCGTGATCACTTGTGTTACATATCGTTGCTCTACCTGTGTATAAACATTCTAATTACAGCGTCACTGATATTTACCTGTGGTCTTCCACGAAATAAAGGTTTGACAGCTCATGCTGAAAAGAAACACCTTTAGCCCGAGGGTGTCCACACACTTACACATGTAGGAACACACACACTGCACAGACAGAATGACAGACATATAGACACAATGTGCCCCAATTTGTAAATCAAGACTCAGAAGCAGCAGCAAACAAAGAGTTCATTTATGGAGGCCGACGCCACAAGACAGCAAGGGAGGCAAGTGAGAAGAGCCAAAGCGTTTTGAATAACCGTCAGCGATGCCAGGCAGTGAGGATATGGGGTAATTTGATTTCCGGTGGGAGATGATAACAACAGTTAACAGCTAGGCCTGAGGGAAACTCTGGGAAGGTACAATGACATTGGGAGAAGGCAGAAAGAAAAGGGCCAAAAAAAAGAAACGAGGAACAGAAAATACACCGCTGCCAGGTGCAAACTAACACTATGGAGATTAAAGGGCTTAAATTATACTGTAGAGTAATTAGAGCTGAAGTGGATTTGGATTCAATCTGATGAAAGCTGGCTACACATAGTAAGTGCAGACAAACTACAGTATGTAACACAGATCGGGAGCGAAAATCCTTGGACTTTTCATTAAGGGAAGAGTTTTTAGAGTCATAAGGTGACCAACGTGCAGAAGGGATGAGGGTGCAATAATAGTCAGACAGTCAGAGTTGAGGTGAAAGGTGGGTGGATGTTGCATAAGGCAGACAGCACAACATATTCATCATGTAAAGCTATTGGAACTCAGGCATTTTAAACAGTTGTATAAGCTAAAAAAAATATATATACAAACAATGCCAACTACAAATATTATGTAGTTACAATTTTATGTAATTGGAATAGTTTTTCAAGTTTAGATATATAAACCTAAGATGCACAAAGTGGAGTCTTTTACTCCAACTGTTGGGACTGAGCAATTTCAATTTATAATTCGCCTTTGGCTAAGCCCCGCCCCCCTTAGTTACTGTTGCTACGTCCGACATTCTCTTCTGGGCTGTGGTTTTCTGGTTATCTATAAGGCTCTGGTATCAACATGGCTTATGCTGTGACAGCTCTTCCTGCTGAACTTTTGTCAAACTTTTTTAAAACAGCAAAGAAAGTGTCCGATCGAAGTAAGCAAAAGGGGCTGCAATATGCGTTCGAAGGCTATATTCAGGACATACAAGTGAAACGCAACGAACAACAAGGCATCCAAATAGAGGCAAAAGCATGCCGGTCACAGTCAAAAAGTGAACCACCGCATATCCTATTAATCGAGACGGAGGCTGGGACTGACAATATCAAGGAGCAACACTGTTCATGCAAAGCTGGGTACGTCTCTATTCACTTCTATAATCGTTATTACGAAGCAAACGGACTAACGTTACGCACGTATAACGTTGTATTTCTTCAGCGTGTGCTAGCGTATCAACAGCTATGCAACTTAAGCTGTAACGGTGATGTTTTGGTTAGCTCCACAGGGTTTTGCGCGCACATCATTGGGCTTATCCATACCCTGGATATATACCGACAGTATAGCATTCCGAGACCGAAAATATGAGACGCCTGCGTTAAAGTCAATGGAGCGCTGTGGAAAAAGTGTCGGACCCCTGTGGGAGCTCTCTTGGCTGTGATTGGTCAATCTACATTCTAGGGTGTGGCTTAGCCAAAGGTGAATTGCAACCCACTTTCTATATAAGCCACAGGGAATTTAAAAACATGATGCAAGTCAAGACACTTTACCACAGCAGACAGGAGCGGCTACTTTCAGAATCAGGATAAAGGGTTCAAAGGGTGGTGCACCGAACATGGAAATCCCTGTCCCACAAAAAGGGTGATATTACATATTTTCTTATTGTCGAATGCTATTAAACGAACAAAATGAACAACAACTTGATCCTATTAACAAGTACTGTCACTGTAGTTTAATTCTAGCTCACAGATGTCCACTGTTGCTATATGTGAAACACATAAATGATGCACAGTATTGCATTTGTCCTTTGAATGACTGAGTAATGTTTGCTAAAAGCTACGGTGTCCAGATGCTTTAAGAACGGATGTCTTTTCACACGAAATGTTAACACATTTGTGACACATCGAAATTAGCTTGAAGGGTTGGGATCCAGGGAGGGGTTCACAAAGGCATTACTGGATTCGTCAACAATAGCACAAAAACTGAGAAACCCACAATGTTTCTTGTCGGCAGGCCTAAGAACAGTTAGGACTGTTACAGCTGTCTGCATAGTGTTCAGTAAACTTCATCAATGTATTCAGCACTTTACCATCTGAGGAGTATCAGTATGCCTGTCAGTTTTGAAAGTAAGGAATAAACAACTTTCAAAAGCAAGTCTAAAAGGGCTGTTACGTTTTTTTATAGTAACGGTGTAATCAAGATATCCCTGGGAATTCAACCAGTGCAAGTTAAACGACTTCTGGTATGCAGTGCCATTGTTAGCCTCTCAGTTGTTTTTGTGTGCGTGTTTACCTGCGGTGGCCGTTCAGGGATAGGTTCGTTGCGCAGGGCTTGCAGGGCCTTCATGGCAGCGTTGTGTCTGGCAGCCTGGCGGGTGCGACCCTCGCCAATGAACTCATGACTCCCCACAGACAGCTGCACATAGAAGATCTTAGGAACAGGATAATGGTACCTAGAATAAATGAAACAGCAGAAGAGAGAAAGGAGATGATTTTTGAACACAAACTAAAAGTGATATAAAAAACCAAGGGGAAGGAAGAGGCTCTAACATTATGAGCCAAGTTATCAATTCACACCATTTACACCGTTCCGAAATTAAATGCCCACCACTTCATCAGGGTCAATTACTGCACAATAGCCAGTTGGCCAACCACTTGAGTAATGACTTGCTATTGAATCTCAGCTCAGGGATGCAAAACAAAGCACTGGGACATATATCCTCTCCTCTTTCTTCTTGCCCCGAACATAGATTAAACTCTCTTTCTTTGGGTCCTGACAGAGCGGGACTGAGCTGTCACTGAGCAGATTTAGAGGTCTGCGTGTGCGATACCCCCCTCCTGGGTCAGTAGGAGAAGGGCTGAGAATGTCTGCTGGACCGAGAACAAGGAAAGAGAAATAGTGGGAAAACTAATAAGTGAGGAGAAAAAGTTTTTAATATCCGTCTCCCTGTCCGCTTTGCCCTCTGCCAATATACACTTATATTCACAAGGACGTACAGCCACCATATGTGGTCGACGCAAATGGATAGCAGCAGCTGAGATTTATGGGAATGGGACTTGACTAGGGTCTGGTTCCCAAACTTCAATATTTGGCCCAGATCGTTTAAGGAGAGTGAAAACATATAGTAAGTGAATAAGCTGGAGTTTATTTCACAGCTTGGACACTTTACAGATATACAGCTATTTATTTTCTCTGCGTATATTTCCATACCTTACAATCCTACTTAGAACTGCAGCCGAGCCAATACTTGACAGAGTGTGTGTGGGAATTTGGGGATCCCAGATAGTTTGAAACTGTGGAACAGGAAAACCTTGTGAGGGCTAAACAGTGGCTCATTAAGCCCAAAAGAAGCTACTGCACACACAGACACACACATACACACACACACACATATATATGCGTGCGTGTGTGTGTGTGTGTGTGTGTGTGTGTGTGTGTGTCTAAGCTTCTGACAGTTTGAAACTGAACAGTCGAAACCGTTAGGACGCCACTTGGAGACAGCACGTCCAGCAAAAATATTCTTATCAACAAAAGGGGGGCCATGCAGAAAAACTTTGGGAACCACCGGTAAAGCATGTCAGCATTTGCTAATTAGAGACAAACCCAAAGAAAACAAATATATAATATATCAAAGTAATTAAAATGTCTGGCAACCCATTCAATGGGTAGTGGAGCAATACTTGGATCTTTTAAGTCCCTAGGTTTTATCTTAGATCCAGTATCTAAAGCAAAGGTCCAATATCAATGCCTCCAATATCTGTGAAGAAAGTTCACTAAAAAACAAACAGGATAACCACATAATTAGAGAAAAAGTGTGGGATTCACCAAATGATGTCGTCGCTTTATTGCGAAGCTCCCCGGGGACGAGTTCCTGCAGAAGTGGCAGCAACGTTAACAAAGGTTGTAGTGATTTGAGTTTCCTGACTTTGTGTTTCACCTCTTAATAAAGTGGTGGACACTATGAATGAATGAATGGTGGCAGGTGTAAAGCCTGATGTCAGCCTAGGTGAGTCCGAATGATATCACAATTGATGGAAACTTTGGCAAACGAAATGTAATTGGGGTGCGGTCCATCAGAAGATTGTTGGAATTTCTGTATTCTTAGTACAGTACTACAGACTGGAGAAACCGTCTAGGATTTGGTCGTTTCATTGGGGATATTCATCGAAACTCGTTCAAATTTCTTTCTATTTGTCAATACTTGTACCTATTTGTGTCCAATTAAATCCGTTGTACACACAACACAGTCCAAGTTCTTCTTGTGGCTATGCTGTCAACTGGTAGTGCTAACAATGGCTAACATGGCTAGTGGCCAAACCCCACTGTTTTGTATTTAGATTTTTTCCGACTTGTACTGGAACATGGTCAACCCAGGCCTGACTTATTCCCAGCTCTGACTTCCAACTTCTGAACTAAAAGGAACTCAGCAGACCCAATGATAAACTGGAAATGACCGTGACGTTTTCATCAAGATAAATGTTTTTAGTTGTTTTTTTTTAATGAAATACCAAAAATACCACTTCCTCACTAACAGTAACTATTACCAAACAACTCTTTATCGCACATCTGTCATTCTTTCTGAACATCCCCTCCTTTCTTCCCACTCATCCTCATGTCTTTCCTCAATGTTGAGCTCAGTAATCCTAACAATGAGTCAGCGTATTACTCCCAGAATATCAGCAGGTCTTCCTACAGCCCACAGCCCTCCTCTCATCCGTCTGCTCTCAAATCCTGGCCATGGGAGCCTTCACTGGGCGGGGGCCTGCCTGGCCCTCGCACGTCAAGTGTGGCCCCAGGGTCTCAGAGGACATGCCAAGTGCAACATGGGCTTCAGCCAACAGCGCTGAGCTGAGATGGGAGCAGCTGGGACTGGAGCGCTGAGTACAGGTGCAGAGCGTAAGAGAGAGAGAGAGGGATAAGAAAGAAAGAGGAGGGAGACTGAAGGAGAGAGGAAAAAGGCAAGGAAAGAAAAAGAGAGAGAGAAAGAGAGACGTGGAGGGAGGCCTGTGGGAGACCCGACTGCACAACGTGGGAAAGTAGTGGCTTACACACAAGCAAGCCAAGAATACAGGCGAGTGCACATACACACATTAAAATCACGCAGACCAAAAAAAAACACACACAGGAAAATCACATTAGCGCTCTGTGGCCAGCACAAAAGTCTGCACATGTGAGCTCGTACTGTCTGTTCTGTGTTATCAATTATTATTTTTGTTATCATTACTACTGCAGAGAGGGAACTGGACCAAGACACCTGTAGGGAGGGTGTGGAGACTGCTCAGAGGGAAAAATAACATTAAAAAAAACACCACCGTGGCTGTGTGATGACGCAAGTGTGTGTGTGTGTATCTGACATGGCTAAAGGAATGCTGCAACTCAATCAAATGATAACTCATCAACAATTAGCAGTGAGTAATGTATTTGACTTTGAAGGCAGAACCTCTCCTGCTCCGCTCTTTAATGTGGGTCTTGTTAGTGAAGGTCGGCATTACATCTTAATCATTCAAAGACGTGAACAGACACAGAGATGGTCACATTCAAAGATGTGATTTAAGCCCACACACATACAGCCCTACTGGGAAGTGAGAGATTTGGTTTTGCAGTTATTACTATAAATGACAAGGTGACATTTCAGCTGGAAACTATTTTTTTTTTTCCCCCCAGATGTCGGGGTAAAAAGAAATAAAGCATGTTTCTAAACTGAACAGCTTCCATCACAATCACTACCATGACATGTTTAATATTTTGCATATTCACATAGCAGAAAAAGTTACGCGTGTTACACTATAATCTCAGGTATATCAATATTCACACACAGAAAAGCTACATATTCTTGAACGTTTGTCTTTGTTCTGGAGGTGCAACAGATAAATTACAGACTAATATCTAAAACATTTTTTCAATGGCACGTGTTCCACCCACGCTACCTTCGCAATCTAACAGTCGATTGCGATCAACGTATTGGGCACCCCTGATGTAAGGTATCCAGGACTGTTAATATGAGCAGCAGGTCATGCTGTACGTCAAGCTGCCCACAAACTGCACACTAAAAACATTATTTATTATAACCCTGAGCAAAAGGGGTCAAATTAAGTATTGGTAGGATCAATTGTGCAGGCTGGACAGCTCAAAGAAAGCCTGATTTAGTAGAGGATGTAAACAGAGGTAAAACAAAAGGGAACATTTCGCCAACATGCGTCATCCATGCCGAAGCGGCTGAAATTGGAGCACAGCAGTATAATTTAATGTAAAAGGCTTGTTGTATGAATGGGCTCTTACATTTAAAGCAGAGACACCAATATTTCCTCGTATATTTTTACATAAATTTCCCGGACGCTCCATGACGGCCTTGAACCGGTGCGGTGGCAACAGACTATGAATTAGTCATGAGAATGTGCCGTCATTTTGGTTGGTCTGTGTCGTTAGATTCTCTTGATTCCGTTGCTAAGACACACGGCTTTTTTTCCTTTTAAATAAAAAATTAATTAAATAAACATTTAGCACAACAAAACTGTAGCACAATAAGAAACAAGCTTTCACCAATGAGACTTGCATGTATCGGAAAACCTTCCAAATAAATCTTCATATGGAAGACCCAAAATCATTTGATAAAATCACACAAATCATTAGCTATACCCAGTCCCTGTAGTAGATATACTGAGGGGTTTATTGTCCCACATTTTGACGTGACATGTTTTAAGTATGGACGATTAAGATGCTAGTTTTGTGACAAGCAAAAAAAGATCACCACGTCTTTTTTGACAACCACCTACTTTCTTTGAGGACATCCTAAAATTGCACATTTAATGCAACATTAAATAAATAAGATAAACTCCCTGAATACTTTATCAGGAATACCTGTACACCTGCTTATTTATGAAATTATCCAATGAGGCAATCAGCGGCAGCCAACACTCAAATCTGGCAGACGCAGGTCAAGAGGTTCAGTTAATGTTCAAGCATCAGAATGGGGAAAAATGTGATCTCTGTGACCTTCACCATGGGATCAGTGAGGCTAGTTTTCGTACTTCTGATACTATTGATCTCCTGGGAACTGGGAACAGTTTGCTCAGAATGGTGTGGAAACAAAAATAATACCAGCGAGGAGCAGTTCTACAGACCGAAACAGAGGAGAATGGTTCAAGCTCATAGACAGGACTCTGAGACAAGCGCTTTTTTACAACTGTGGTGAAATCCAAAACCCAGTGAGCCTTCTGAGAGATGGGCTAAAACAGCAAAAGAGCACATTGGGTTCCACAACTGTCAGCTAAGGACAAAAGGATTAGGCTGCACTTGGCACATGCTCACCACAAGTAGACCACTGAAGACTTAAAAATGTGGTTTGGTGGGCTGAATTGTGATTTCCAATCAGGCTGCAGATTTAAGGATCAGAATTTGTTGGCAACACTTGACAAACCGCACTGTGTCAGTGGTACATACTGGTGGTGGCATTGGTGGTGGTGGTGGCGTCAAGGTGCAGCCAAATTCGGGCCCCGTAACACCACAAATTCATGGTTCACTATCATCCGACTATTGTTGTTGGCTATGTGCATCCATTGTTACAACAAAATTCAATTTTCTAATGAATACTTCCAGCATGATAATACACCCTGTCACAAATGTTTTCTCACACCGTTTTCATGAACACAGAAATGGGTTCAGTGGCCTTCAGTGATCCCCAGTCGCCAGATCCACATCCACATCCAACAGGACACAAATATGCAGCTGAGTAACTGAGAACCATTCTATATTCTACCCTTGAAGGCCGTTCTTTTATATAAGGATTCTGCTGAGGCTAAAACGCAACGAGCATAAAGAAAAGCGGACAAATCATACGCATACAAATGACAGCAACGAGGGAGTGGACTGGCCAACTTGTCTCCTAGCATCACAGAGCTTAATCCACCAAGAAATCTATTGGCCGCACATGCGAACATAAATAGCTGTATGTACTAAACCACCGTTACACTCAAAAAGGCTCGTAAAAGGGGATGTGACTGCAAAGGGTGACAGAGATCTGGGAAACAAAAAAATGCAAAAACTTGGACGGGCTCAGTCCTCCACCAGCTGCACTTTCTTCCAATCTGCTGCCAGACCTTTACTTGTTTTCTCTCCCTCCCAACTTCCATACTTCATTCCCCGTGTCCATCACTGATTGCGATCCTTCCCTTCAGCCTCACGCAATTGCTCATGTAGAAAATACATAATGGTGTGAGAAAAGAGCCCACGTAGTCAAGTAAACACAGCGCTCAAAACACCAACTGTCATGGCATAAACTGTGTGTGTGTGTGTGTATGGGGGGGGGGGGGGGGGGGGGGGGGGGGGTGTATTTTCAACGTTCCTTGGACCCAGTCTGAGGTTACAAACCACTAATCCCTTGGGAAAAGGAGATCCAATGTAATGTCTGAGTAGTGGTTGCAAGAAAAGTTATTACTTTGGCCCTAATTGCTCATTAAGTCTGATTTTGCAGCAAACACAAAAAGTTTTGGTTGTTTCAACCCACATATGTTGATGTTAAATGTCTTTACTGTTTATCAAAATTATGTGTTTGAAACTTTATTGTGATTTCAATTAGTATTTGCAGATATGTCTAAATGTACACTAAAGTTCGATGGTTAGTACAGCACCACACCAGACACAGCATGACAGTTACAACACATGCACGAGGTACGACATAACATGATGAGAAACTTGGAGCTCCTCTCTCCTTGTCCTTTGACAATGGCTTTTTTTTATTTGGCACTGTCAAATGTTTTTAGCTAGATACATGCAAACTATTACTGTTTTAGACCTCACTGTGATTCAGACTGTTTTAGGTTTTAGGAGTATGACACATTCCTCCCTGTCTCCTTATGTGAAATGACACATCAAAGGCCTGCACGTTGACAAAAAAAATGTGAACAACACGTGCACCGATAAAAAACTGAACTGTATTTGGTTATGGGGTTTGAAAACGTAGCTTAAAGCTAGTGTTAGCCTTCAGATTACTGTGGTTTCTGACTGCTTACAGAAGAGACAGAAAGCATAAAGACGTGTCTGAAAGCGCAAACACAGACTCAAAGCGATCATGAGAAACCGTTGGTGTGTGTGAAATGTGTAGCGGTCTCGGAGAAGCCACAATCAGCGTTATTCACCATCAGATGTCCCCTACGGCAACTGTAACACAGAGAGACACTCATTCGCTGCAAAGGCTAATTTAAATGGTTCATTTGTTGTCAAACCATCAGTGTTAGAGAATACAAATATGAATCTTGTGGTGTAAAAATGGACTCTGCTGCCAACGCCTGTCAAACCTTTGGAGTGTAAAGTCAAGTAATGATTTAAATTATCACCCAATAGCTTTCTTAAGCTTAGGACACAATACAAGACTTTTTTGCCAGATTTTACCCACGATTCCAAATTGGGGGAAAACTTCACCAATCTGCACCAGTTGGAGACAGTCAGCATGGGTAGTTGGCACAAAAATGTGTTAGTGTGTGAGGGAAACAGACCCGACCTGACCTCAGTCGCGGTCAATCAAACAACAATTTTGTTGTTTTTTTAGCTGAATCTGGACGTAATCGGGTAGTGTTATTGATTACCGACCCAACTGCAAACACGTATTCCCTGCAGCCAGTGAAACAGAGAGGGTGGGACGCAGGAAATAGCGCCAGAAGACGACGGGAAGTGTCGGAAAATCAAAACAACGATGGCAAGAGTGGCGACAAAAGCGAACCTGGACCACGGAAATGGAGGAGAGATTAAGCGAGCTGTGGCAGGAGCACAAGCGCCTATTCAGTGTTGGTTTAATTAAAAAGCACAACTGTCGCTCTCGCAAGAGTTTGCTGCGTTCAGATAGCTTTAGTTGGTTTGACAAATCATGTCGTCTGTGATCCCTCATCAGGCGCAGAAGTTAAGCATGTGATCCTCAGTGTTTCAGTTGTCAGGCAAAAATCTTCCAAAGCCTGTCTGATAGTGTGTACTCCTAGGCTTTTCACAATCTGTAAAGACTGTGAAAATTGTGTAGCGTGTCCCCAGCTTTAGTTTAACATAAACAGACTTTGGGGTCTCCAGGCTTTCATTAAAGTTCACTATGTGAGCTATCTTAACTCCCTCGTCGTCTGCTAGTGCAACGTACTGCCGTGTCTGTGCGCTGCA
Source organism: Chelon labrosus (assembly GCF_963514085.1). NCBI lineage: Eukaryota > Metazoa > Chordata > Actinopteri > Mugiliformes > Mugilidae > Chelon > Chelon labrosus. The sequence goes on along the minus strand of NC_140351.1, from coordinate 20,542,006 downwards.
GACAGCTGGTGTTCTCATACGAACAACTCATATCGCTGCTGCTTTTACAGACAACACGTATTAATTAAGAATAAACGAACAGACACAGTGCATAAAACAAAGGTTTCATAACTTATTTTAATTAAATTGTCCAAGCTGACAGCGTACATTGTTTTTACCGTTTGTTGTGGTTTTAATTTCCTACAAGAGATTAAAGCCCTCTTTGTGCAAGCTCTGTAATCAAGTGTGCTGTCCCGGTGCCCTCCTTCCATGCCTGGCTCATGACAAGTCACAACCCTGTGCAGGTCTCCTGACCGCTTTCCTGTCGAGCTTTACTGCTGAGTCACAGCGACGCATCAAACCCCAGACATGACAGGGTTACAGTGCTGTAACTGACAGGTAGCATGCAACCAGAAGAAATACTAATAGGCTCGCTTAAAACCCCAAGGCTTGATTTCATTATGCTAGTAATAAAAGCAACCACTGGAAAATAGTCTATTCTTTAATTATTTGACTCAAAACAGGCATTGCATGAACAACTGCAACTTCTAAAGCACAGAAAAAGATCGGTGAGTAATAAAGGGCTTGCCAATGTGTGCGAAACAATTACAACGTGTGCATTTATGCGCCACAGCGAAAAACAAAACAAAAAAAACTTCTTAACCCTTGTGCCCTTTTAGTGCCAAACTGTTAAGACTTGGCTGACTGGGAGGAATGGCTGGCTGAGGATCAGTCTAAAATCAGAACCCCCTGTCCTCATTAAGAATACTAAACTGTGACCTGCTGTTTTATGTTCATTGTCATTACGAGGGAAAAACTAATTGCTATGTTAAAAAAAAAAAGTCTCCTGTGCCATTATTGGAAAAAGAAATATTGTGAATTTCTTATGGTCATATTGTTTGTGTAAGTTATTATCCATGCAAATGATTTTCCTCAGTCTGTTCATGCTAACCTTACCAATACAGCAATATCAGCGTATAAAAGTTAGCAACTAGTTAGTAACTTAGCAGCAAGATTATTTATTGAGAAAAAACATTTCCTGGCACATTCTTAGTTCACTCCTCTTTGATTCTTTCAGGTTACAACTGTGCTGTACACATTAGAAACTACCACGCCGCCTTGTCCTTAAAAATGTACATTTTCTGAGCAGAGGTGTGGTTTTGCTGATGCTGAGAAAGGAACAAACCACCAATTACTGTACATGATGTAAAACACAGACTGGTTGCTCTGATTTCCTCTCAACTGGTAGGACCACCAAAGAAGGAGCATCACTTCACGGAACAAACTTTGTTTTGACTTTCTTCGCTGCGAAGAAAATTAGAATGATGCAAGACGGCGGGTCCTAACAGAGGAAGACGCATGATCCAGCAGCAGCAGCGTGTCTACTGCTGGTTTGATTCACACCAAAGTAAACGGAACATATATTTGTAATTATTTCTCTATTCCTTGTCACATCTTCCAGTGACGCATGCAACCACGGCGGATTGATTGGGTGTTATGTGGACCGAGTTCAGAATGTGGTTAAAACTTGAGGAACATGTTTCCCAGAAGGGGGAAGCTGTCCTCTCATTACTGAAACTGAGGTTAGAACATAGATTAGCACAAACATATTAGTTTACTTCGGGATTATACAGTGGGCTGGAGATGACGCTACATACTCAAAAGACAAAATGTGACTATTCTATATACAAGAGCCTTTACTGTAATTGCCTAGCGATGCATTTTATCTATATGTTTGCTGAAGTGGAAATGCATAAATGATCATTCCAGTAGTCTAAATGAGATCCCAAACCACTACAGGGGCTGTCAAGGAGGTACATCACAGAGGAAGGTCAAAGGGATTACGGACACGGACCATAAATCTAATGAAATTGCCGCAGTTCTGCAAAGTTAATGGACAAAAACACTGGAAAGTAGGCCAGCGGTGTGTCCCGACGACTTGATGTGCACCAAACCGTGATGATCCGCGCCAACAATGGGTGCACATGTTGCGATGCGTGTCATGCGGCGCTGGCGTCCGCCGCCCTGAAGAAAGAGGGCAACCCAAAGAGATCCTCGGCAAACGCTTTCTCTTGACAGCCACTTACAGCTGAGCACCGATACTGTACAGCTACCCAGGAGGCAGGACCAACAGCTTTGAAAGCCGCGGCAAAAGAAGTGTCTCATTTCCTGGTGAGGTTCAAGGGAAGCGGTGGGTTTTTGTGAAGGGATACAGAAACACCTGGTCCTCAGATTTACGAAAAGTGCTCCTAGTGAATGTGACCTGATTTAAATTCCACACATTAAGACAAAAGAGGAGAGGATGACACACGGGGAAAGACAAACACGAAACTCCACTCAGAGGAGAGGAGATGAAAGGAGAGACCAGACTTCTGTGTCACAGAGTCTGTTGAGCACAAATCATTCCAAGCATTTGTTTATGTTGGACCTGTTTTTCACTCCTCCACCCCCTTCAATAAAACACTTCTTTATGGGTTTACACCCATTAGTACAATTAGGACATATTATCCTTTGTTCTGTCATGGTAATTTATCAACTATAAGAACATCTGAATTAGGAATCTACACACTGACGTATTCATTTGACAAAAACAAAAAAATTAATGCAATAAGAAGTTATTCTTGGGAAGTCTCTACCTTGTAGGCTTTGGCAGCTGCAACGATGGGATGGATAAGAAAAACCATATCTGTGGAATGCACCAACGGACAAAAGAGTACACAGTGTGCCGATTAGACCGTTAAGAGAATACAAACGGCAACAGGCCGGTGCGCTATAAAAAAATAACAAAAATAAACCGGAGGCCTGGGAGAAAGTGAGCGAGATGGAGAGGAGAGACCAAAAAAAAAAAAAAAAAAAAAAGAGGGCTGAGTGAGCGAAGAAAGCCTCGGAGGATATATGATAGCTTCACATAGGAAGAGATGAGAGGAAATGTTGAATATAGAAAAGCGCTAGTGGGCAGAGTCGCCTTTTCAGCAGGCCGGGCTGGCCCAATTAGAGATGTGGATGACAAGGTACACCTGCGTGTCTGTGTGCGCTCTTTGTGTCTGCGCCGCCGTCTTCGCCGTTTGATGTTATACCGAGTTCCTGAAGGCATGAGAAGGGTGTTCGTTTTTCAAGGAGAAGTCTCCTTCCATCGTGTCTTTATATTTCTTACGCCAAGCGTGCGCGCCCGCACACACACCTCATCAAGGCGCATGCGTGGATGTCATTGATTTTACAGCGACGCTGTCATATAGCTACAAGGCAAGTTGAGAACGCAGCTGTAACGCAATTAACCCCTTATGTGCCACAATCAACTGTCACTGGCTCAATGGATTTAGGTATCTAATGCTAGTGATCACATCTGCTCCAAATAAAATAATAAGCCTGAAGCATTTGATATTTAATCCTTAATCATTTCATCATTATTGCCATTTTTCGTTTACACATACCACAAATGAAAGGAGGTTTATCCCAGTTTTCACACAGACTTCATGTTGTCATGAATCCAATGTAAAGCTCTCAGTGGTGAGAACAGCTTGTAAGAGATTTCAGGCGATACGACGGTCAAAATATCAGAGATACGACACAATTGAGCCGCTAAATAAACACCAATCCCACAGAGAAAGTGGAAAAAACAACAGAGTGGGACATGAAAACATTACGTCTTCATTATAAAGACTTGTTATTTTTATATTAACCAGAACTAAATGCTAGATCTTTAACAGTTACTGATTGTTTTAAGGCTCTAGGGGGGCAAAATAATAAACAAAAGGATTATCTTATATTATAAAACTGACATGGCTTATCTCCGAGCAAGTTACCCATTTAATAATCCAATACACATTGAACGACATCAGCATTCGCGTCTCTGACCACGTAGCGAATGCAATCTGCTCTCCTCTTTGTCTGCTACACACTCCGCTGCGTTCGCTTTAGTCACTTTATCTGCCTTTTTGGGGCAGGCAGGTAGCGTGCAGCGGGTTCGTCAGAGCTTTTCCACTGAAAACAGCTCCCCTGCTGCAACTGGAAACAGGGTCGATAAGAGCAGTGACACAGAAACAAAGCTGAAAAGTTGAAGTCTTTACCAATGAGCTGGAAGCTGCTAAAATGCTTCATGTGGGTTCGTCATTACGAAAACCGTATGCATAACGGGAAGGTGTAAAAAAACTAATTACACTCCTATTGGGATAAAGCTCTAGACTGGCCAATGCAAGATATTGCAGGTACTGAATTCACTGCAGGTGACCCATTCTCCCTCTGTTTCCTACAGAGAAAGCAGCAACGGCCAGCTCCATATCTGAACATCATCTCAGGAGGAAATGTCACAAAGCAAAGCACCCCCAGTCATTCAGCCCACTGTTCTTCCAGCTGACATTACTGTCATAACCAAATGAGGGCTGGGAGGAGGTGGGCGGCTAAAGACTGCTCAGTTTTTCTCCAACAGGGGAAAGTCCTATCCAAATTCCAGCTCTGACAGAATGCAGGATGCAGGCGCCCCCGCCCCCCTGAGATTAGAGCAGCAGGAGGAAAGCTGGGAGCGTCGTGGATAAACTGGAGGAGCTCAGTATGACTCATTGGAATCAGGTGTTCCAATGATAACACAGGAGTTAGGGATTGTCCATGAAAACGGGTTGATGTAACCAGATTTTTAGATAACTCAAATACTTTCCAAACTGTTTTCGTTAATCATTTGGGCTGAATTTCCACAAACGCTTCACGGCAGCCGAGTAACTGACTGAACAAGGTGATCATTGTTCAGCGAGAATGAACAATGGGGCGGTAACGGAGAAAAAAAAATCGCTGATTTAAACATGGACTTGGATGGTAAAGAATTATGCACGGGTCCTTGGCCATAAATAAGATTCATTAAGACGCTGATAAATGCACATTTCATATTATCGCTGTATTTTCTCATCAGGGCACTTTCTGAATGAATCAATACTGGTCTTGGTGGTGATTAGAGCGCTGATGGATCAGAGCCAGGCTGCCCTTTTAATGGTTAGATTTTCCATCAACATGACTCTGGATCACTCTTATTCATCATAATAGGTAAGGACATGGGCATGTGAAAACCTTCGCTTCCCTGCAGCATCATTAAGGTGACCGATTGTGGATATGGCCTGTCACTCCGCCACGGAGTCAGTCATCTGATTAAGAGAATTCATATTCAGAAGGTCTCGCTTTCATTAATCCAGGTCTGAAAGAAAGAGACCTCGTGAAAACATAAGTGACCTTGGGATGAGCTACGTCTTTTCTTATGTCACGTCGGTTCGAGGCGCACGCGTCCTCCGACCCCCTCTCCCTCACAAAAGAGGCAAAACTAAACAGACCGTGGGGAACGGATCCTGCCCGTCTCTTAGAAACTCATCAGTGTGACATATGACATTGACAGACAGATGCTGGAAAACAGATTTTCTCCTCTACCCCAAAGACATTTATCTTTCACCCCATGTTTGTTCCTGCATGGATCAAATAGTAGAAGATGTGTGCCAGATGCTGACTACATATCAGTTACCCAACGGGGCAACTCAGTCTCTGACTTCTTCTGGCTACTTAATCGCACACATTTAGAATCAGAATACACCACTATAGGACCTTAAGGAGCTGAAGTTTACATCAAAACCAAACATACGCTTCTGTGTTACACTTTAGTGTCTTAAAAATTACAGCTTCGCATTCCAATCTTTCAGATGACAAGGCAAGCATCCACATAAATAAAATCTTACATAAATTGCCAACTTACAGGTTACAAAATGGGTGCTAAGTCACCTTTGGAAAGCAGCGGTGTAGGACTTTTAAAATGAGGAAACACTGCCATCTGGAGGGGATCACAACGCGTCCTGAACGACTCAAAGCTTGTCCAGGAAACCCAGATGAACACCGTCTTCATCAAAGTTGCCAAGTTGCAGATAAAGTGTGCTTTCAAGAGCTGTGTAACTCAACTTTTGCCAAGTTGTAAGCCTCTGTATTTGAAATAATATCGCTAACAACATGATAGAATACAGTGATACAATATTATTTACATTCAGCTGACGTTTCAGTAGAATTATAAGGGTTGATAAACCTGCGGGATAACATTCATATACAAAACCTACAATTTATTCTCTGTACATGAACTTAGTTTACGTTTTTCTGCATTCCTTTGTTGATCATCCACTCAAGCCTGAAAATGACATCCTTCTTTTCCCTAACTGAGAGGTTACCTGGTTTTGGGTGGCACTCAGCCCAACAAATCCACAGGCCTACATAACATTCCTTCTCTGAGGGAGAGGGGATCATTAATTGCACCTCGGTGGCACTTTTATGGACTTTCGGAAATGGCTGGATGGCTCCGGCAAAGGAAAAAAAAAACTAAAGCTGACAGAGACTGAGTGCAGAGGGAACCCATGAGGGCACCACATTCATCCGTTTAGAAAACATATGGAGTGGAGAGCCATGTCTGACACGCATCTGAGCCAGTGGGATCAAAGAAACAATGCTGTTTGAGGTCATCCGAAATATATCAAGACCAAGTCCACTCTAAGCTGGATGAATCTCAAAGATTATCCAGTCCTACGAGAATAAAGTAATTGGCTGCAAACTAAGCCTCCATTTCTCAATTCCCCAAAAGAGAAGCTTTTCCAAAGTGGAGAAATTCATAAACAATAATCTCTCTCTTTTTTTTTTTTTTACGTGGAGGGGGAAAACAAAACTGTTACAAAACAACAGACAAACACATCCAATTGTCATGTGTTGTGCAGCGGTTATTAAAAAGGAAGCTTTAAAGAATCTGTATTTCTAGCTTGTCAAGAGTTTTGTTGTATTCCACTGAAGATGTACTTTTAAGTCCTTTCTCAGTTTTTGGCCTTTCAATCTAAAGTGAGCCTTTGTTTAGACTGCACACCAACATGGCTCAGGCCTTCCCTTTTTTGCTGATACATGACTTAGATCTGTGTTTTTATATATTTAAAAATCACATGGAATCTGAACTTTTGATTCTGATTTAGGCCATTTAAATATGTGGTTCTAAATCAGATAAAGGTTCAAATGTCTGGACAGTTATACTAATATTCATTCGTAGGTTCTGAATCACATTTAAAAGCTACAAAGACTTGGGTTCTGGACTTTCTTCCATGAAGACAGCAGCCAGTCCAGATTAACAACAGCCACAGTCATCCTGACCACTGGAGCCCCCCAGGGATGCGTGCTCAGCCCACTGCTGTTCACCCTGCTGACCACCACTGTGCTAGAAGGTCCAGCTCCAACCACATTATCATTATGTTTGCTGATGACGTAACTGTAGTTGGCCTCATCAGTGACAACAATGACACACAGCACAGAGAGGAGGTGCAACACCTGGAGAGGGGGTGCAGGTCAAACAACGTCTCTCTAAATGTAGGGAAAACAATGTTTGTTATCAACTTCATCAATCCCCCGCTGACCATCGTTACCTCTGTAGTGGAGAGGGTCAACAACAACAAGTTCCACATCACAGAGGACCTCTATTGGACTGAAAAAACCACAGCGCTCAGCAAGAGTGCTCAGCAACGCCTCTACTTCCCGAGGGCGCTCAGGAGAGCAAGCAGTTGTATCTACCAATAACAGTATTCATTCATTTACTGTATCCCGTGTACTTGTAAACATCAATAAGAGTGTGCAGTTGTATATATCTAAATAGAAGGTTCTGCATATCTTCTGTTTAGAAAATCATTTTGTATTCTGTGTCGTAACATGTAGAGTAGTAGATAGAGCAGTGCAGCAGTTGTTGCAGTTGTAGTAAGTTGTTAAGGTGTGTCTTAGCAGTGTATACGTAGCACAGTGGGACTAAGATAAACTGTATTTCACACCTCTTAATGTTTTTATTAACGTATTGTAGAAGTAAAAATAAACATGACTTGAATCTTGAGTGAGGTAGTCAGTGGAGGAACAGGAAGCTGTCAAACCATGCAAGAACACGGCTGCAGTCATCAAAAGTTAAGAGTCTTACAGGCAATGTCAATGGTAAGGTTCTGACCTTGTGGTCTGGTTTTGAGGTTTGACTGTGGTGATAAACCCTGCTGTGTAGCTGGTGACATCCGGGTGGTATCAAATACAACTTTGCAGTGGAATCTGACATTGGTAACATTTAAAAAAAAAAAAAATAATAATAATGTGAACAGCCAAAAAAATAAACAAATCTGACGTTGATCAATAAATCTAAAGTCACCGAGTGTTGCAGTGTGAATTTAGCCGGATTACCAGGGCTCATACTTCACCATAGCTTGAAATGGCACAGGTCATTGCACATGTTAAGTCAATTGTTATATCGAGCTTTGTACTGACAGAATTCAAAATTCGAGACAGGGGCTGTCCCAAACACAATAATCCTGTGTCATGACATAGCTGAAAAACAGAAACAGTTGACGCAGCTGCATGAGTTGCATTTAAATGTACTTACCTTTGGTTAAACATCCCTCTGAAGTTGTAATTAGCTCTGTAATTGGGCATGGGCTTGGGATCCAAAGGCCTGTAGATAGCAGGCTCCCCTCTCTTCATAGCCAGACCATTCAGCTCCACTGTGGGTGTTATACTGCCTGTGTATTATGGAAATAAAACAGAAATATTCAAGAAAACTTGCTAATGAACATGAATTGTGAGTCGCTAACATAATCTTGCTTTCAGTAAATAAAATTCAAATCAACTGAAAATCACTGACATGGTCTCCAAATAGATCAGGACAGACTGCATGAAGCCCTATTGTGTGCCCTTTAATTACCTACACCACATTAAAAAAAAATAAAAATGAAAAGAAAAAAAAAAAAAAACGTCTGCAGTCTGCCTAAAAATTCTTACCTGCCATGCATGCACCACTAATCCCACAGCTCCCCACTGGTATTGCATAACCTATCACAGGACTTTTTTAATCTCATTAAGAGCTGGCTATGGGGCCTTTCACGCCAACAATACCACAGAGGGTAGGAATGGAAAGACAAAGCTAGTGGTATTATCATAATTATCATCATTATTAATAATATTGGATAAGGATAAAACATAAGCTTGACCTGAGGATTTATTCAGAAGGTCTGATCACTGATTATTTAAATACATCCAATGAATCGAGAGTTACGGCTCGAAGTGAGACTCCTTCAGGTTAAAACAATAAATATAGAAACACTCCATTAATGATATAGGCGTCACAGTGCTTTGTCGTGATAGCAGCATCAGCACTCTGCTTTACGGTTATAAACAAAGACAAGATAATCCTTTAATTTATCCCACAGTGGGTTAGAATCCTGCACAACTCACTCCGTGACTTTTGAGCCCTTCACACCTCCTTCCAATTCCATATACTGCGTTTCAACACTGCTTAGCTGTATAAATAAATGAACAGAAAAAAGGCACTCATCCAAAAACGAAGATATGATTTTACAAGATACCAGCATCGGGCAGGGTGAGTTACTCAACTGATATGCATGGACTTTACGCTCAAGCTAAAATGCCCTGCATATAAAAACACGCTGACATGAACAGGAGAACTGCTTCTAAATCGTTTTTACATCAGCTGCAACAGAATTAAACTGATATAGTTTAGAAGGTTTTAGTTTTCCCCTTGTACCACTCAGTATAAGTGAAAGGGGAATTTGACACAGTAGCTAAAAATCTTATATTTTAAATTGGATCTTTAAAAAGGTTTTAGAACGGTGTATTTTGGTTTAAAACGTAATCTTACATCTAACTACTCAGATTAATAAACGCGCAGACTTTGCACTGATTTGTGTTTGCATATGTCAACACAACACTGAAAGCTGGGGCTTCACATTAATTCAGATAAAGTGTGAAAAGACGGAGCACTGTTGATTTGTGGGACCAGGAAAGACAGACGTGTGATCGAGTCTCCATTTGGACACCCGGACACCGACTTCAAACACTGAAGACCTATCCTTTAACAGTGTTCTGTTCAAGCGTAATGACAGAGTGTACAGCTCCAGGACCTAAAGCTGTAGTAGCTCAGCCATCATTCAGCTCATTTCTGGTACCTCTGCCATTCTTTGTGTAAAAACAAATGAAATAAATAAAAGTCTTGTTAACCGGGCTCACGGTGCAGAAGATTTCCTTCTGTCACGCAGACAGCGCTACATGTGAGTAGCTCATAACAGTTTATGTCAAAAATATATGTTTTAAAACTGTTTATAAACCACACAAGGGGAGCTCCATCGCTTTTGCGTCACGTCCCAAACCGAATGAGGTCTGTGCTTTCAGCTGTAAAACCTAACCCAAACAACCAACCTTAAAAGTAGGAACTAAAACAGGAACAAAGAAAATGTGTATCTTGAGAGGGAATATCCCATTAGTAACACCAGAGCCAAAATGTTCTGCTTTCTAAAATATTGAAGTCGTGCTGACATCCTTAAAGCAAATGTGAAAAGAGCCCATTAACCCTGCATGGTATCTACTTTTGGTTGTTGCACCTGCTGCACAATAATAAAAGTATTAACCATTAATTTGACGGAGATTAGTATATTTTTTTTCTTGAATTATTCCAGCTGGCTAAACACCACCCTGCACTGGGAATAACGAACAAGAATCAACAACACACTACTCAATTCACTGTGCCTCACTTGAATGAGCCTTTTTTTTTTATTTAATGAATGTTGTTGTTGCATTACCTGGGTTGCTGTTGATGTCAACTTTGGGGGAGCGGGGCGCTGGCCTGGGAAGGACGCTCTCAGCCAGTGCTTTGGCAGCTGTGGAGTGCTGGGCCTTTTTGATGCTGGTGCCCTCTGCCTCCCACACCTGCTCCCCAAGAGTCAGCTGCACCGTAAAGATCTGGAACAGTGACACCCAGAGTGGGAGACGTTACCTGGCAGTGGTTATATCTTTACCAACATCCCTCCAGAGCCTTTATGGCGGGAGTCAGCAATAATTTCGCAAAAAAAAATGATAATAACTAAGCATACACCGATCAGGCATAACATTATGACCACCCTCCTAATATTGTGTAGGTCTCCCTTGTGCCTCCAAAACAGTTGTGACTCATCTGAATATGGACATGGGCTTTCTGAGGGTGTCCTGTGGTGTCTGGCAACAGAATGTTGTTAGTGCGGGCCTTTGGGGTGGGGGTGCCTGGTCTAGTCTAGGTGGGTGCTACGTAACATCCACACGAATGACAGGTCCAAAAGTTTCCCAGCAGAACATTGTACTGTCACAAGATGGTCAATGTTATTTACTTCAACTGTCTGTGGTCATAATGTTGTGGCTGATCTGTTTAAAATCAACAAAAAAGCACACTATCCTAAGATGCCAAGTCCCAGCTCCTCACCTTAGCGTGTGCAGGACCTCTCTCATTGAGGAGCTTGTACTGTGGTTGGATCCTGTTGAAACGGGCTAACTCATTCACCAGACACATTGGAGTTTTCTCTTTAGGGTTTGCCATGTTCTCCTGGGGCGGGCCTAGAGCACATCACAGGAGGACAGGACACACTGAGCAGCACGCTAACAGAACCAGTGACAGAACTATACGCATGGATCATTACCGTGTCTTAACATAATGAATATGCATCATTGGAGAACATATGTAATTGAGTCATCTCCAAAACAGACACAATTCAGCAAACAAACCACTTAATAATCAAAGCAGCTGATTGAGAGGAGAGACGCGAGTGTGTATGCTTTTCCCCTTCAGCAGATGTGCAGGGGCTCAGGTGTGTTTTGATCATCCAGAATGAAGCGACTGGGTCTTACACACTAATTGACATTTACGACTAACGAATGTTATGAGATATCAAGTGTGTAACAGGTTCACAACACTGTGGAGCAAGCACCTGCACAAAAACGCTTGTGAATTTAGGTTAAGTTCAATAAGGGGTGAAGAGATCAGCCTCTTTATTACAGAACTGCAAATACCACACAAACAAGCACAGCTGTGATCTTGAGAGGGGACGTCCGTTTTTATATTCGTTTAAACTATTTTTGGAGCCTTCTGTGTTTGTTCTGATGTGATTTTTTACATCCTGACCACAGTGAGGAATGCAGAGGCACAGATTTGTATTTGCATATGTGTAACGCCGACTGCTGGAGCCGACATTTATTCAAACAAACCGTGAAATGCATTGGTGAACAGACGGAGGGTTGTAGAATTTGTCTCTTATCACTTACACGGAAAGTGCATTAGGGACCAGTAAAAACAGATGGAGTGATTACTGCAAGCTGTCTGAGTCTTCATATGGGCATCAGGCGGCTGTTTAAAGACAGGTGTTAAAAAAAAAAAAAAAAAACGCAAATCTATCCTTTAACTACAGCTCTGATTCCAGTCAAACCTGAGTTTTTTTTATGGCTTGAATAAATATCAGCATATCTTTTTCATACAATCTACAGTATGTCAACTGTGGTTGTACAATTTTCGCACAATAACTGTACCATGGTTGGTAACTCTCCCTTAAATCACGTGATAATTACAAATTACAGATACTGCCCCGCGAACAGAAACTACTGTGTCGGTGATCTACCTGGCGATGTGGCAGACACAGGGGCGTCCCCATATCCGACTGCAGGAGCAGGGCAGGCGGGTGTGGGGGCCGGGCCTGTGCCGTTGACGGAGGGCTGCAGACCCAGGGCTCCTGGGCTGGCCATGGCCGTCGGGGAAACTCCGGGTGAAAGGCCAGGACCAGCCAAGGGTGCTGAGGTCTGTACTTTCACTTGAGCCATGCTCTATTCCTGAAACGAGACCGCGGTTAACACCTTGCAAGACAGTAATACAGCGAAGTCATTTTACAAAAAGGCAGTTAAAAAAAAAATTAAGCACGTGCTCATGTATCAACACATGTATGTTTAAGATACACACCACATTTCGCTCAATTTAAAGGGTCTTTACTGTCATTTGACGGATTTCTGCATGCCAAGCCTCGAGAGCAGACTTTAAAAGGAGCAGCGCTAGGCCTATCTCACATTCTGATCCAGTGGCAGCTAATACACCCAGACAATGAACCTTTATTTGAAGGAGCTTTGCTCGTGTTACTGCAGCCAAACTCTCCGGAAAAAGAAGGAATCCTGTGATAGCAGGCCGAACAAGGCAATGTGCGTTCAATCGCACTAACACACACGCACACTAAAGAGAGGCAAACAGGCCTATAGAACAGTCAGCGGAGGTTAACATTAACAGAAAGGCAGCAAAGCACATCTCCTTTATCATTTTCGGAATGCATGCAGTATTTTCTTGATGCCGATTCAACACAGGGGAAATTCAATACGCTACGCTTTGGGAAACACAATACGCTGCCATGAGTTTTTCATGAAGATTGAGTAGATAATTGTAAAAACTCAATTAAGAAGGTACAAAATGTATCACGACACCTTGCCAAAAACAGCCCCATCACTGGTTCACATTAATATGTGGCAAGCACTGAGGGGAAATGAGAGAAACGATTTCCCCCTCAGAGGTCAGAGCGAAAGGTTAGACCCAGAGCCGAAGCCCTGGAGTGCGGAGAAACATACTGTACTTCAAACCTGGAACATTCAGGTGATGGACAACGGCGCCCAAGATCAGTGTGTCTTTCTCTTGGTAACATGTCAAACACAGACAGGTTTCAGATCCGGACAGGACTATGGAGGCAGCTGATTTCAGATTCATGATCACAGGTGTCCATTGAGGTTAGGGGCATGGTGTTGCACCAGTGTAAACAACAGTGCAGATTCCGTTTGCATAAAGCAAATGACACCGACTGTATACACAAGATCAAATGCCTGTTTAACGTAAGCAGCTGAATGGGATCCAGTTTTCCTGTTTATATCGTCGGTGCATCCTGCGTGAGGTTCTCGGGGTCACAGTCTCTCTTGCTTCGCTCACGCTGCCTCACAGTAGCATGCATCAACACCGTCAAACAGCAAGATTTGTGCATGTCTGTCCTTGGCAGCAGGTTGAATATAGACGTGGTGTAACGTTAGGGTCGGCTGGCAGAGCTACAGGGCTGTCTGCAACCCCCTGAACCTACACTACAGCTCCGACTGTGCCCAGCTTAGCAGGAAGCTAACGCTACCAGCAAGAAAACGGTGTCTCCTCCGAATGTCAGCTGCTAAAAACACGCCAACAGAATGGGCAAGCGTGCATGCTGGCGTGAACGAGTCACTGAGATTCCCCCCGGTGAATATTTACTATCTAGCCCCCTCCAGTTACGCTAGTTTAGCCGGTTGAAGCTCATCATGGCTGATCGGCCGAGCACCCCTCTTGCTAGCATCTCCATACCGCCCCATCCTCCACGAAAGTCTGGGGGATTTCAGCCTAGCCTAACATCACATACAGGCTGGCGACAGCGTGACCAATGACCCAGAGACTATCCGACAACAAAGGGACAAATATTTTAGGGTATTTTTTACCTTTGTCCAGGGCCAGACCCCAGTTACACCTCCAACATTGGCAAACACTAAAGAGAACTGGATGGAAGAGGGAACAGACCACGTTATTTGTCTGGGTAAAAAAATTAAAACACGTTTTGTTAGCGACAAACCGTTTGGTATTTCCATACGCCGTGTGTAAAGTTTGTGTTTTAATCGTTTTTATCAGTGTCAAATGTCGCGTATCGAAAACCCACCATCATTAGAGTGTGAAGTGACTCTTGAATGAGTCGGACACCCCCGCCGCGATACGAATGGTTCAGCCCTGGCTTGCTTCCTCACAGGCTACAGTGTAACTTTGATTGAGCACCATTTACTTACCTTTTCTAAATAGTTTTCTGCACATAGTACTATTATTTTATCATCTATTTGCTAATAAAAAAACTGAGCTGCGCATTTTACAAGACCATGCATTAGTGAAAGGAATACATAGTTGCAATAGAATACCGTCACCATTCAAAATTAGAAAGTTAATTATAAAGCTTAAGAGCAATTCTGCAATTCTTCCCTCCATGAAATATATGAGAATTCATAAAAGGGCACTCCCTTTGGAGCTTCTGCTCAAGGGCTCATCAGTAGGAGGATTACGAAAAATCGTGCAGAGCAGATGAGTGACGAGCATCTCAAAAACCACCAAACCTCAGGGTCGAGCTCACTGTGGAAGAATATAGTGGAAGTGAAGTGGTGACAAGTGGAGATAAATCTGGGGACCTACATATTTGGTTTTTTTAGGTAACCACAAGCCAAAAGATTTGACAGATACTGGTACTACTAGCGTTGTAGCCAATAGAGGGCGCCATTACACCACTTTTTCATGTGCTATTGTGGTGGGCGTTTTCACAGGAAACACATGTATGCTCATAAGGACTTAACACAACACTTGCATGGTTTGTTTTGTACAGTAAAGCATGGGAAATTATAAAGAACATAAACCGCTTTGCCTGAAATTTGATTAAACAATGAAAAGGTTCTCAAAAGTTTCCCAAGTAAAGAATATTTCTTTCTAACCTGACCGGCAGAACATATTCACTACACAAAATTAAAAGAATTTGAAAGAATTTTTGATCCAACCAAAGAACTAGTGTACTTGTAGACAAATGATATTTCTGAAATCTGCCTTTTGTGTGTGTGTGTGTGTGTGTTTTTTTAAGTTGCAACACAAGCAACTGCGTACTAAATTCGAGGAAATGATCACCCAAGTGTGGCTGAGCATAGTCTTAATCACATTTTTCTGTTTCACACTATTTTTGCTTCAGCATATTTGTGGATACCTGTGGCAAACATCATGTAATTCCGCAAATTTTTGTCCTTCACTATTTGTAGACAGACTACATTCCACACTTTGGAAATATTTGATAAAGTCCAAGTTTATCCAGTGAGTCACCAGCACACATCCATTTTGAGCCCGTCACCTTCTTCCTCTTAGAGTGAGTATTTATGGCAGCATGAAAAGCAGAAACAGACATAAGCACACACTCTGCAAACCAAGGTTGAATAAAAGTGAATCTTTGCTTTTATTATTGATTATGAAAATGAACAGGCACCTATTACATGGAGCTTGCACATCCCAGAACAAAAATTTTAAAATATAAATAACACACCCTCATTAGTGTTGATCACTCACAACAACCTGCAAGCTAAGAGTTCAAACCACATCGAAAAGGGAAAAAAGCAACCTAAGGAGAAAGAAAAGAAAAAAAAAAAGTCGCATCCAAACTTGTGTGACATATTCACGCGCAAGTTTTTCAAATCTCCACTGATCTACTGCCCACTGCCTGAAGGCCTTTTGTCTCCATCGTGACTGCATTTACACAATAGTCCTATCGTCTTTCTCACAGCACGGTAACAGCCGACAAGACCCATTACAATGAAGCTAAAATAAAATAAAAAAAAAAATAAAAAATCATTGGTTAAATAGATGTTTTTAAGTTAACAATATAGGTTGTTTTTGTTTTGTTTTTGAGATAGCGGTGTGCTGTGGTAATCTCCTCTACAGTATAGAGCATCATCACATTCACTCATGTTCATTCAAGAAACTAGACCCTGGAAAAAGTAAATACAAACAACCCAAAATGGAAAAAATTCAAGTATCTCTGACTGGATGGCAATAAACGTTTCTTTAGGAATGGAGTGATTACAGCATCTGGAGGTTGAGCTTTTTAACATCCATTCAACAGATCATTACCAAGTTATGGAAAGACTAAAAGTTGCCACAATGTTTGATGCCAATTACAAAAAGTAGGGTTTAAAACTGCATGCAACCCCACTGTAAAACTACTACTTTTAACTGTTTGTTGCAGACTGTACATATCCTAATTAGCAAAAAAGATGCAGACTACTCTTCCAAGGAAATAAAGCACTCCTATAACCATTCTGCTATAAAGTAAATGCATCATCCGCTAAGTTCTTTCAATAAAGACTTATATACAAGTTTCAGACATGTTACAAGTTTACAACATAACAGTCTCTTTTGGTGAAAATATAGTTAAATTCAAAATATCTGATAGGTATCTTTTTAGAGGTGATCTCTTCATTGAAAAAAGTACCTGAGCCAAAACTCTGACCAGGGGGAATCACAAAAGCCTCGTCTCTACAACTTCTAGAAAGACTGTCTTTTTTCGTCATTCGTTGCCATTCTGGAGATCAAACGAAGGTTTAAATTAAATAACAAATACAAAAAAAAAAGAAAGAATAAAAAAAAAAGCACACTGACCCATCGAAACAACCCCAGCCCCCCTTTTCAAAGTATCAGCTAGTTGAAAAACCGTACAAAAAAGACATTTAAAGTCAAACATTTTAGATTAAAGCATGAAATAAAATAAAAGTATCATACAAATAAAAATGGATCGTGTGACAATGTTCTCTCACAGACATTCTTTAAATGGAAGAGAGGCTGCTGCACATCTTAAAGGCTGGACTAGTGAACAGTGCGGGAGTTCAGCCCAACTTTATGAGGAGATGTACACTGAGGTCATTGGATGACTACGAGATGTATCGTCTAATCTGTTCTATTCCCATCTGTACCGACATTCTGTTCGACGGCAGGAAGAACCGCAACCGGGAGTTGGAAGATGAAGAAAACCGCGTGTATCTTGATACAGTGGTTACAAACTTAAACCTGACGAGTAAGTAGAGGACTGCTTACAGTACATCTGCAAGTTGGGAATACCGTTCTAATAGTGCCTTTTTTAAACTAGATACTTTCACAGTGCATATGATAACAATAAAAGTAATAAAAAATAAAATAAAATAAAAAACGGATGAAGCATTTTCTTGGGGTTTTGATGATCAGATCCCTTCCAGAAGACAATTAAACATTTGGATTTCTCTTTTCAGGCCCAAGCATGCATCCATCAGTTATTATTGCACAACACAAGGACCTTAAAATGCACCCACACACAAACAAAAAAGTAACAAGAATAATCTTAAAACAGGAATCATAATTATCTCACTACAAATCTGCGTTTCTTGCTCGCTGCATTACCACCTTTTCTCGTCAAAAAACGATCCATCTTGGGTGCATCTATCCGTCATTTTCAATTTTTCTATATTACAACCAACTAAAACATGCAGCCAACCGCCCATGAGGGAAATGCAGTCAAGAGCCTCCAGCGCGTGGTGTCCATTGTTCCAGTCAAAGGTCAGAGTTCAAAGACTGAATGATTAAAAAGTGCTTTACGTAGGTCAGTAGGACTTCTGTCTTCTACGATTATTACAAAGTTTGTACATTAGCATGTATCATCTGTGGAGGCAAGACAAAAATCATTGAAATTACAACACAAGCAACTGCTTTAATTGCGTCCCAAAGAACAGTTTACGGTTAAAAATACTCACCGTGATACCACCATTTTGTTTTCTTTGGATTTTTGTTACACGTTCTTACATAAAAGGAGTTATCAGGCGGTCGTCTCTGCAGAAAAAATGTAGAATAAAAAAAAAACTATTAGACTTTGAATTTAACAAGCAGTATTTACATGAACTAATGTACAAGCATTACCTTTTCTTTGCAGCTGGACAACATGCTGATAATGCTAAGACAAACTGATTGCACTGAGAGGGCTGGCGACCAATCTTCCGTTAGAATAGACAGACAGATGTGACCGTTGCTATACACATGTGGGTGGACAGGTATATTCTCTCCTGTGAACATTACCTGCACAGGTGAAACAACAACAGATAAATCAGCGTTCATTAAGACAATTCAATCGACAAGAAAGAATGAAAGAAGTCCGCAAAGGTGGTAGCGATTTAATGCTTCTAAGACAAGATGAACTTCAATCAATTTTTGTGGTAAAAGACACAAGCCCATGTCTGGAAAAAGTTAGGATTTTTGTCATTAATGACAGCAAATAATGAGACTTGCTGTATAAGCTCAGGCTTAGTCCTCTACAGCAACATGAGGCTCTGGGATTAGGACAGAGGGGGCCAGGATGGGGTGAGAGAGGAGAAGGGAGAATAGAGTCAGAGGGATGTTTTATGAAAAAAAAAGTTCTATAAAAAGAACTGGGGAATATCAGCCATTAGAATGGCACAAGAGCGAGGACTAAATGAGAAGATACAGGAAGTGTGAGAAGAAAGGATCTCAAGATTGACGTGCTTAAGCAGGATGAAGGGGTGAGTGGGTAAAGAGCCAACAATGGGCTGAGGCAGTCACTAGAATGGGCCTCACAGGAGAGTGCAGGCTCCCCATTAGGGGACTGGAGGGGGTGACAGGACGAGTGTTACAGATAGGAACAGAAAGCAAAGCTTGCACTATGCTCACAACATAAAGACAGACAAAAGCCCTTTGCTTGCAAAAACTTAAAATATTTCCTGAGGCGCCTGATATTCACAGAGCTCTGCTGCCCGAGCAGTAAACTCTTAATCTATATGTTTTTCTGTTTCAGTATGTTCTCATTATATCCTGCTTTCTAGTACTTTTGTTGATAGATGCAAAACATAAGTTCAAATAGCTTTGTTTTTGCAAGTTAGACCTTGCCAAATTTATTTCAGCTTTGTATCGTTTAAAACTGATTAATTTGGTCATTTCTACCAGAAAATGTAAACATTTTTCATGCTCCAACTACTCAACTGTGATGAGTTTCTGCTTGTGCTAATATTTCTAATTCCTCTATCTCTGCAAAGTGAGCATCTTATGACCAGATATCTGGAAATGTTAAGTGGTGTATCAAGAAACGGAAATTGGCACATTTCACTTCTTTTCTGACATATTACTGACTAAATAAATTATAGATTAATCAAAACATAGTCAGCAGATTAATCAATAACAGAGACAACCAGAGTGTCAGAGGCCAGAGCTGCAACTGTGGGCAGCATTTCTCATTAATTGGTAATGTTTAGCCGACTAAACCGTGTTCACTATACATTCTAGGTAAACTATCCAGACATCAGGCAGGACTTAACGCCATAAAACTGGTTCTTCAGTTCTTATGAATTGCACAAAATTAGAACAAAATAAGTTGCACTGATTGGGCACAGTATGGCAAACAAAACAAACTCCTATAGCGCCATGTTTTGGGTGTAAATCTGCATGTTTTGGATTTAACAGTGGACCTGTATGACAAGGCACTGCACAAACAGAAACTGTTTGAATAGGCCGCTGGTCGTACTGTTTTCTTTTTTTCACGACAATGACAGCCTTCACTGTGAGAGGAGTATATGTTTGTTCAACACAGTATCACTCACACAAGCAGTAAAGCGCTACAGCAGTTGAACTTACTCTGAAGATCCCAAGAGGAGTACAGCAGCAGACAACTCTGACACGTCCATGCATGCTAGTTGAAAGTCTAGTGGCTAAGTAGCTCAGTTTATCCAATTTTCTCTACACTGACTCATTATCTATTTTTAGATGGTCAGGCTCCTGATGGGTAAAACAAGACTGTTGGGTTAAACTAATCCCATCAAACATGGCTTCAGTGGGACCTCTGTCCCGGTGTCTTTGCCAGTGTTTCCAGGCACCAGTGTTTCTAAGCCAAGATTCATTCCACTAATAACTCCAGAGCTGGAGTGTTTCATGTGATCATGGCAGATATCCGAACAGATTATGTAGAGGATTGTTTACACAGGTTTTCAGTTTTTGATTTAGTTTGGAAAGTGGGACCTCTGTACCTCTAAAGCAGTAGCTTATGTCTCATGAATGTCATGCTTTGATCAAAGACTGGAAGCTGGACGATAAGTCAGGACAGCAGAAACTACATCAAACCATACTCCAGGTCTGTTTCATTGATTAGCATCCAACAACCTTGCTTGCAGAAAAATACACTTTACAAAGACAAGACAGTAAATGACCTGAACTCGCATAGCACATAAGATAAAAAAAAAAAAAAAGTGCTTCACAATAACTCATTACCCTACACACACGCATACGATGATGGCAGCTGAGCTTACCTGAGGTGAATCAAAGGGATATCGACTACTAAATTTGAAAAGCAGCTGAAATTTCTCTCCTTCGTACAGTGTGCCGGGTGCTCCTTCCATATCTACAATCCACCTTTGAAAAAAATAAATAAAAAAGGCACAATATTAGAATGACAAAACAAAATGAATATGACATTACACGGCTCGTCTGAAGATAAACACCGGCGAGCAAACCACAGGCTGTAACTGAAGAGCTAAAACAAATGTTTATCTTTGACTACCGATCATGCTGGAAAAAGTTCCTGTTCACGGCCTCAAAGAGCACTCCCACTTCAAATCACAGATGTTCTTAATCGTTTCTGATCCGCTAGTTTCATTAGAGATACAGAGCATTTTGTATATTTAAGAGGGTTTCAGTTCAAACTGTATTACTAATGCAACCCTTTCTTCACACCCTTAAATCACCCATGCATCCAGCAGTTTAAGAAGACTGACCGAAATATGGGTGATTCACACTTTCCCAAATCCCATCACAGTGATTTTATTTTATTTTATTTTTTTAAACTTTATTAGAAAAAAAAAACAAGTATATACAAATAATGCAGATGTGCTCAACCACTGGTTATAAGGCAATGCAAAATTACAGATTTAGATAAATGAGGTAGGAGGTCATTCGGGACAAATCAACTACAATGAGAAATAATAATAAATAAAGTAAAAATATAAATAAAAAGATATACATTATTCTTCTTTAAACCACGTATCACATAATTTAAGAGTTTTTTCACTTTTTGTAGAGTTTGTACACCTTAAAGCTTTGATGTATTCTTTAAATTCACAAGTAAATCGTATGAAGTGGGGTGTTACTTTGGAAGTAACACCAGTCTTGGAAGAAGACTGACCAAAATATGGGTGATTCACACTTTCCCTGATCCCATCACAGTGACTAACTTCCTCCTGTTAAGTCTTGATATCACTTCCTTTCAGACACAAACCTCCTCTGTGCTTTGGGAGGAACTCATTTGGTTATGTTATACAAGCTTTATGGTTTCTAATATCCTCTGTGCCCTATCTTATGATTATGAAGTAGGTAGAGAACATTGACAGTTGTGGCTATGACTTCTAAACCAATGGTTAATAATGAGCTCTATGTTTTAGAGTAGCTCAGCTGGAGACAAGCATAGAAGCACATCTCATTATCATTAGAAAAAGAATCATACACAATGTGAGTTGCCGATTCGACAGTAAGTGTATAATCAAAAGCTTTTAGTATGACTCATCCCAGTGACATTCAATATTCAGCTGGGTTATGACAGCGGTTTAGAAATAATGTGATACTCTATTGATCTACAGGACAAAATCTATTTTCGGTCCTGTAGCCTGGCTACAGAACTCTGCTGACCGATCTGGTAGCAACTCAATCCTGCTCAGATGATGAGTCTTTGGGATGAAGGACAGTCCACCTGCACGATATTCTCATTAACACAGAGGATAAATGCAGCTTCACTGGCATCCTAATGAAATGTTTAAGTCCTGTGAAGAACTTTTACAGGGATTGTCTGCTCACAGTGAAAACCTAGAGGAGAAATAAAAGGGACACTAATGGCAGCATCACAATCTCTGACCTAATTTCTGAGGATGGAACACCGAAGCTGTGGCTGTTATCTGGGTTTTTATCCTTGTGTTTCCTTACAGCCAGTGATTATTTAGCCCGACATACAAGGTCAGTTTTCCTTAAAACTTCAGAAAGTGTCAGAATGGAGCTCTATTTCTCTCCAGAAAGCAAAGCACATAATGTCTGAGTTACATCTGATGCAACCCACCCTGAATGTAGCGGAGGACTCCAAGGACATTATGCTCAATGCACTCAAATTCCCCATAGTCCACTGATTATATGATCCAGTCAACAAAAATAACACGGAGCCATTTAGCAAGAGTGTGTGTGGGGGGGAGGACAAACTGAGTACATATACAAGAGACTGAAAGGTGTTTCAAAACAGCAATTTCTTTGTTAGCAATGGCTGAGTCATTGAGTGATCAAGCTAAGCCATCTGTACTATCACAGTCAACTAAAACACATTGTAATCTACTGAGGAGCACAGAGACAGTGTACTCAATGAACAAAAGCTAGAAAACTAAAAACATATTGTTCCCTTATCGCCGTTTCATGCACAGCCGTGTCCTAAGTGAGTTTTGTTTATTCAAGCTTAGATTAAGTTAAAGTTGGTGTCAAGCAGGAACAGAGTATTTACTTTACTTATTCCAGTCAGGATTCACATGATAACAAGGGCACTACTGTCAATCTCCAAAACAGAAAGCTAACCCAGGCTCCAAAGACTTCACAACGTCATGGTTGAACACAATGAGGCACACCCATACATACCACCTCAAACCTGGGATGCATAGTAGTCACAGAAGCCAGCTGAACTGGTTGGGAGACTTGTCAAACATGCATTCACTCTCAGATGATTGTTATCTAATGACAAAAATGCCATACACACAGGACAGACACTGTAACACATATTGCCCCTCTTAAACTGCTTAAGAAGATGGAAAGACATTAAGAGCAGCACAACAACCTACTTTCAAAGTCACGGTTGCGGCTGAAAATATCTGGGCGACAGCCAGAGATTCGTCTCCACTTACGCGACCACAACCCAGCTCAAGCTTAGTGCTCATGAGATGCAGTCTGACACAGCGACAGCACTCCTGGAGGCTTTAAGGGAAGACACCCCAGACAGAAAGGTCAGCTAAGCAGCCGACGTTTCCTTGCTACCCTATCCCGACTCCAGCATGCCAACCATTAAATATTTTATAAGGATGAATAGCGACACTGAACATTAGAGACACTCCACTGAAGGGCCAGTGTTGCCAGTCACTGGAATGACCCCAATTCCTTCTCAACACTCACTTCGTGTCTTACATCCCACAGGAACAGAAACCTGCGTGGCACAAGGCCTTCTCTCAGTAACGGAACATAACAGGAAACCAAAAGGTATATGCGAATCATGTGAAATAAAACACTTACTGTGTGATGGTGTTCTGTACAC
Source organism: Chelon labrosus (assembly GCF_963514085.1). Lineage (NCBI taxonomy): Eukaryota > Metazoa > Chordata > Actinopteri > Mugiliformes > Mugilidae > Chelon > Chelon labrosus. Next base: position 20,518,292 of record NC_140351.1, on the reverse strand, counting down.
TTTTTTCGTTGAGCGTCATGCCTGGGGGTGGATCATTTTGCAGGGCTAATAATTCCTTTTGTAGCCTTTTCTGTTGGAGACAGTGTGATTGGGTACCACAGTCAAAAACACGCAGCATCACAAGAATATTTAACATAATAATAATAACAATAGTAATAACAATGAACAGGAAAAAATATATATATATTTAATTAATATGTCAAAAATTGTGTAAAATATAAATTGTGTTTTGGATGTATCGTTTAGCCTGTAAAAATAACGTCAAAACCAAACAAATTATTTTAGAAATAGGAGTTATAAGTAGACCAAAAAAAAAAGCTCATGATTTAATTAATACATGCCAATGACTTTTTTGACATTTTGACATTTTACTTCAATGTGAAAAGGAATGAGAAAACATTCGCCACAGCTATTTTCTGAAAGCGATGCACCTGTTCAGCTCAGGAGGAAACAGCAACTTCAATCTGCGCACTGTCTCGCTAGCTGCCTACAGTGAACGACGGCCAGGTCGCAGCTAACACAACAATATTACAATGAATTTCAGCTCAGAAAAGCACAGCCCACGCATTGTTATCCGTGTGTTTCTGCGACGAAAATACACGGCGAGTCATCTCCCTTCCAGGAAGCTAGTTTCTCTGCTAGCCCTGACTCGCTGTTGATGATGATGGGCTAGTTGTGTTGCTAGCAAAGACCAACCGCTAAACCCTGGACAGTTTGGGGACAAATGTCACCGCTTTTACGTTAACGTCATGGCCACTTTGAACACATAGGCGTACGCGAATGAAGTGGTAGACAAACTGCCGAGAAAGGCCAGGCTGGAGGTCGGGTAATTTGTAAATATGCGAACGCTGTCATTTGTATTCTTACCTGCATCGACGCCATGATGGAAACCCCCCTGCATCAGCGCACGGAGGAGGACTGTACGTCAGGGAGTCACGTGACCGGAGAAGTTGTTTTGACAGAAGAAAACAATCCCCACTGTCTCTCCGCCGTCACTGCAAAGGACACTTTTAGCAGCTTTACAGCACAATTTTACAAAGGATAAATTACGCACTCATTTTTGAATCCACTGAGTTCACGCAGGACATTAAAGTAAGTCAGTGACCTCGGCTAAAGAACGGCCGACCTGCTTCACATCCAGTCAAGTCAAATTTGGTCAATTTCTCATTTTGTCTTTTAGTTATTAAAATAGTATCAGCCTCAAAACCTCACTCTTACCTTCACGTATAACATTACCACACACACACACTGGTTATCCATATTGTCATAAAATTAGAAATGATTCTCAGATTTTGTTATAATCATACCTTTTATGATAACATCTGCTGTAAAAGCCCTGTTTTATTAAAACTAAAGGAACTCTCAGCTGTTGTCTCCCTGAAGCATTTAAACTTGACACATTCTCATTTCCAGTGTGAATGGTTGTCTGTCTCTCTGTGTTGGCCCTGCGATAGACTAGAGACCTGTCCAGGGTGTACCCAGCCTCTCGCTTGATGACAGCTGGGATAGGCTCCAATGAATGAATGAAGGAATGACATTCTCATTTCCCTTTGGGCGTTAATGTCAACCAGTCTGGAAAGTATATGAATTTCCCCGTGAAAGTTCAGAACATTTTATTCAGCCAGGTTGCCACTTGACCAAGCCTGCTAAGGTTTCCTGGAAAAAAAGAAAGGAAAAACTTCTTCTAAATGAGACGTCACCTGACACGGTTCAAACTAGAAGGAAGTCAGATATTAACTCAAAAGAAACCCTCATGTGTACATAAGGATGACATTGTCATGTACCAGCATGTAACCACATTAAACACTGCAGGTCATGTATGTGCAAAGCACCATTTATTCAGTGTTATAAGGTCATATCCTTTGGCTTACACTTGCAATTTAGCCATACTTGATTGAACATAAAGCCATTTTTCATTTTCTTCTGTGTAAACAAAAGAAGCATGCAGCTGAAAGAAATTGTACCCATACTTAGCTGCTGTTGGGATTATAGTATATCCACATTATTGGCAACCACATCATCTTAGAGAATCAGAAATTACTTGACTAATCAGTGCCTCACAGGAGCAGTTTGGACCAAGATAAAGTAGTTTGCTTACAGGTAGTACCACAGGTAGTACCACCAATACCACCAACTTTTGAGTTGAAAACCAATTTCAATAGTGTTTACAATGCAAACATCAGTAACACTGGTTAGCCACTTACAAATTACTGGGTACAAAATCATCTTTGCTTCTAAACACCTCTATCAGATGAGCATAACGATATATCCCCACTGTTATGTTGCACTTCAGATGTGCAAAACACTGAATAATGTATCTTAGTTCATACAGTTTCTCAGCCACTTGTCATTTAAGGTCATCCAAATATTTTGTACAGTCGTATTTAAGTTACGTGACCAAAATACACAAAACATTATGGAACAGCTTTATTGTGAAACTGGAGGGGGTAACATTTAATCACATTCTTGTTTTGCCATCTCTCTTTATTATATTAAAACGCAATTTTTAATGTAATTATAACAGAAAGGAGGTGGCAATAAAAAAACAAAAAACAAAAAACAAAACTTGTGTTTCATGTGACATCAATGGCAAAACAAGTTAAATATTTAAAAAAAAAAAATCTAAAAATGTTTTAAGCTTTGTAACTTTAGCAATCCAAAAAGTTTGCCGCCATGAGAAGTTCCAGCGCGATCTCCGGAGCAATAGGGAATTCGGGTATCTCTGTAGAGCTGTTGGTGTAACGGACCTTGTAGGTGAAATACATGCAGACCTTGGAAAGGACATGAGATGGAATCTCCCTGAAGTTCACTTCATTGGTTTCATTCTCAGCAAATTGTCCTGCAGACAGAAAGTCATAGAATGTATAAGCAGTTTAAACTTATTGCATACAGTTTTGTAGTCATACATTAAAAAAAAATAATACAGTGGAGGGAGCATAGTGCCACCAACTGGACAGGCAGAATTAACAATACCACCTTAATCCACATCAAGTGTTATAGCAGACTAAATCATGTACCAACAGAAATGAAAGTGAAATGAGACAACACAAATTTAAAGGAAACTCAGTAGAAAAACTGTCATAAAACTGATCACTTGTTTAATAAGTGGGAAGTTGCAATAGTTCAAGTGTTAGCAGAGGGCTTCTAATCTAGCCACAGTGCAATCTCTAAACGTCCAGAAAACAAAACAAACATTGAATTCACATTTAAGACAACTTTGTGTTGCTCAGTTACAGCTGGAGTATATTTGATTTTTACTGTATTACAGTAAAATCAGATCTAGTCAAATCTGAGCCGCGTAGTAGTAGTGTCATGTAGTGCACATTTATTTAATGTAGCTCAAGATCACTATTCTAACTGCATAAAAATCCCACAATAGTCTAGCAGCCTGGAAGAAAACACCGTAAATAGTTATTGCTCTTCACTGCCAAAAAGCAGAAGTAGTTGCTGAATATACCACAGTTAACCCAATACATTTGAGAAAAAACAAAACAAAAACTACTTTATGCGGAATTTGTGGATTACCATTAGAATCAATACTACTCTAGTTAAACATACAGTGTGCTCTAATTTTAAAATAAGGAAACTAAGACGGGTTTCTCTTTGATTGTGATTTTCCCCGATCCTCACCTGGCCCACTTAACATGGCTTTGATAGTCCCAGATGTCAAGGCGTGTTCTCTCTTCACAATGAATTCATGGCCATCTGAAGAGATCAGCTTCACATACATGGCATCTGGGCCCTCACAGCCACCGTAGGTTCTCTCCTCACCATCTGTGAAGCAGCGTAAATAGACAAATCCTAAACAGGTGCAAGTCAAATGCCTGAGTACTTCACACACAAGGTCTACAGGCCAACAGCTACGCCTACTCTGATGTTAAGACATTATGTTATGACACAGACTGTAAGGGATCTGAGGGTAGAGACAGATTGATGTATGGCGTTACGTCAGTATATCACTCACCCATCCTGCCCAGGAATTTCCGTTAATCCTGAAAAGGAACATTGAAACATAAAAACATCACTCGTATGAAACACTCTCAACTTAGTTAAGACACAAAGACCCCTAAGCATAAAATAATGTCAGATTGAGTGGTCAAAGACAATGTTTATGTTAAATAACTACACCGTGACTATGTTAATGTTAGTTAGGTCGGCCTTCGCTTTTGTTTTTGACAATCATCGCGTAATGTTAAACTAGATAATGTGCCAACCTGTTATGTACTACGGTAGCGATTGTCAAAGTAAATCTGAATACTTGCATTTGTAACTTCTTTGTGCAAATGTACACATGGACTGTGAAACATTTATGACACTATTAATTTTTTTAATGTGATTTCGTAGCAGTCAGCGTTAGCTAGATTTGGCTAGCGAGCTAACGCCTTTCCGTACGATCGATCGAAAAGAAAATTATCCTGTGTTCGCTACTTAAAAGTCATATCCGACGGTCAGTCCGAGGCACGATAACACAAAATAGCATGCGATCGATACAAAACAGTGTCTCTTACCTTCGTGTGGATGAATATGGAGCGGAGATTGTGTTTCAGCTAACGTTAGCCCAGACGTTAGCCAACAGAGTGTTGATACCCGGAAGCAGTTTTCACGAACACCCGTCCGCAATAAATTGGTTCCGGAGACGTCCTCTTGCGGAGATAAGCGGTCCGTTTTATTGTTTATTTCGCGTATTTGTGTCGATTTAAAAAAAATAAAATAAAAAATAAAAATTAACACATGTTTTCACGTATTCGTGTTCCCGAGGCGAAACTCCCTTGATATACAATAATATCTGATGTAATAAAAAATTCATGGGGAAAAAAAGAATAATTTGATCGGGATAATAACTGTTTGTCCCTCCGCTATTCTATATAAGTCAGTGTCTCTAAATAATGCATTTAATTAAGCGAGGTGCGTCAGAAATTTAAATATAAATTTTAATAAAGAGCTAAGATGACTAGTCAAATGTCCACCGCCTTACAGGCTATTGACCTGCCAATCCTTTAGGGGGCGCATGTGTTTAAAAAGTTAACCTCCCTGGCTGTCCCCTGTGGTTGTGATGAGTGAGAGCAGGTGCTGATTGGACATGACAGAGACATTTTGCAGGGCCATAAATCTGGATTCAAGAAAGAATGAGAGAGAGGGAGAGAGGAGAGAGAGGGTGAGAGAGGGAGAGACAGAGAGAGAGGGAGTCAATAAACGGTAACAGCTCACAAAGTCTTTTCTAACAGGTAAAGGGGGTTTCATCAGAGATCAGAGACAGCTGAGAAGTGGGCACATACTGTAGTCACGGTCAGGTTCAGAATGTGACTTTGCCCTGATCCTGCCTGGAGTTCTTTCATGCAGGAAAAGTGATGACTGTTGAAATCCGAGGCTTCCAAATGGACGCGGAGTTATCTGAGCTGTGACACTAAGGGCAGAATACCAAGCCTGTCTGAAAAAAAAATTGTGTCGCGTATAATGTTCTTCATGGAAGACATTAAAAAATTAGTATATTTTTTTCAGCCCCTTCCTATTGTTTGTTTAATCCTTTATATTTAGGGATCCATAACTTTCTCCTAGTTGGGACAAAGAAGGCCATTTTTGTCAGACTTCGCAAGTTAGTTTAGTTTAATTGTCCGTCGTCACTACTGCTATAGATTTCAGTGGAGGCTTCTGCAGAGGTGACATCTGATCCGGTATTTGTCTTAGATTAATACCAGGTTTAGACACGCCGTCAGTTCCAGAAAGTTCTGGTAGCCTCTGCGACTGCCTCTATTGCTTGTTGACTCTCTCACTTTCACACACACACACACACACACACACACGACCAAAAACAATCACTGACCTTCCAGTCCCCCATTACACCATTAGTGCTTATGATCAGAGGGGGCGGGTGGCGGCAGCCGCTTTGATGCCTCTCTGATACGACCCACCCGGCTGCAGCTGCTCTCGGCTCTATTTTGGGGAGGCTGCTGTGGGCCCTTAGAATTAGAACAGGGCTTCCTTAACGCACACATTCACGCACAATACATGCAAACACTCTTGTCATGCCAAGTGATATCATCCACCCCCTTTAGCCACTCAACTCTTTGGTGCTTTCTCATATCACGCTTTCTTGTTTCGTTCTGGAAAATGGTGGGATGGGTTCAGCATGGTTTACTTTTACTTTTTTTTTTCTTTTATAGGATAGCAAAAGCGCAAATACAATTATATGCCGTGGCCCCATTTAACCAAAACACCCCATTTTCCATTTCTTAATGCCACCAGTTTCAGCGCATGGGGTCATTTATGAACAATACATTAGCGCTGGTAGAGAAGACCTGAATAAAACCAGGTCAGACATTTAGTCGTGATATGGAAAGATGGGGGGAGGAATATCTTTGGGCCTTTCTTCTCTGAAAATGGCTTGTCACAATGAATTTGAGGGTACTGCTCCTTTAGCCCGCAGCCACGCACAGCGCCCTGCGATTCTCATGATGGTCTTTATCTCGTGAACCTCTGCTGGGGAGAAGCATCAGTGCACTGGTCACAGACAGTGCTAAAAATATGACAAATAAAAAAATTGTAATCATATATATATTTCTTTTAATAATTAGTCATTTTAATTGGGAGATTTATTTATCACAAAAAAGTGTGGTCATCATAGCTGCTGTTATGTGCCTTATGCACTCAGCACAGAGGTAGTGTCTCTTCATATGTTTCTTGGATAAATAGACTACCAGACCTCAGAGCTGTTTGTCAAACAAATGTGTCACAGAGAAATAGGGGCCGACTTTTATGTATTTTGCAGAAATGTTTTTTTTTTTCTTCTTCTTTTTTACAGCAAACAGAGAAAGCAGCTGGCTAACACAATGCTCTCTGAGTCAGTGGATCAACATTGTTATGATCCAGTCATCTGCAGCGCATCCTGTAACACAGCGATGATTCAAAAAAACTTGCGCAACCATTAAAGACAAAGCAATTTGCCCATAACCTGGATAGAGGCAGGGAAGAACCCACTGGGAAAATAACATCTTCCAAATCATCTGAAACAGCTAAAACGGTGTTAGTTTATAGATTCTACTCCACTCATGATGAAAGCTTCAACAGAGAGATAAGTGGATGTGACAACCATTTACTTTGAATGGCTCCAGGCTAATGCATTATGTTGAGGCCTTGTTTGTTTGAACTATAATCACTATAGTGATAAAACCTTCACCGTAACGCACAAGACCTTCTAGTATTCACAAAAAAAAGACATGTGGGAACATACACATTAGCATATGACAAAAAAGAAAGCTTAAATGGTAAGACTGATATAATAGTTTACTTTAGATGATGAAGAGACAGGTTTACAGTTTTATGTCTGAGATTTGTTTGTGTAACAGATGAAGTAATGCTAAGCTAGGCTAGCTATGCAAGGCATGGAAAGGGGATCTGCCTAATACTGATGTCTTAGCAACAGTTTTGAAAAACGCTGGCCACTGATATCCCCTCACTGCTTACAGGCCTTAATCCAATTTTAGAAGCAAGTCGCGTTTCACTCAGAAGGTGGAGGCTTGGTCTCGGGGAGGAAGGTTAAATATACACACGAGAAACTCTGTCTTTCATCTTAGTGAGTATGAGCCAGCCTTAAGATGTCAATCTTCACACGGCACATAAAAAATGTTGTTTGTGAAAGTAAATTCATTTGTAATGAAAGCCAACTAGCAGCAAATGTACGATAGATATAAAATGTATATCTTCTATTAAGCCTACATATTCACTATTCGGAACAACAACATTCAGAACAACAAAGCTGTAATCACAAAATTACTAAACACAAATATGTGTGACAAAATAATTTAACTGTTTCTGATTCTTTCACTAAATCCTTAATTCCAAGGAAAAATGTATCAACCCAGTGTATTCTGTGATTCTAATTATGTTATTGCACAAGTCTATGTAACAGTATATAAACTTAAATTTGTAAAACAAATATAATGAACTACAAATATTTTTCTATATTTCTTTCTTTCTTTCTTTTCAAAATGTATGTTGAAAAAGCATAAAATTCAGTAATTGCAAAATGTGACCAATTATTATTAACCATATGTTTGCCAAGTGGTGTAAAGTTGCTCTGATCCCTTTGAATCCATTTCAGGAAAAGGGAATTCCCCAAGGATCTATTCTGAGACCTCTTCTCTTTTTATTATATGTCAGTATCGTTTGTGACGAAATGAAACATTCGGTGTAGTGTTAGCCACACTACTCTACTGTGAAACCACTGCTTGTAATCAATTAATATCATAAATGTTCTTATCGTCCACGAATATGTGAATGACAAGACTGCCAACTAAATATTTCTTTGACACTTGTGTCCCTCTGTACCACATCTCTAAAACTGACTTTTGATGAATTTGGTAGTTGTACAAACCTGACAACCGGTACAGAGTGGATGGTAAATGCATCACATGCCATGGCTAAATCTTTTAACCAATCAAGATCCAGTGCAACCTAAAGAAACATTAAACACAGACTTAGCACTCTGCTGTGCTGCTGAAGCCCACATCCCTCTTGTAGTGAATTCATGAAGAGTCTGAAGTCCATTCAGTTGACGGTGCATCCACCATTGCTGAATATAAACTAGATTACCGTAGGATCCACATCCTGGTCAAAATTATATCTGTCACTAGAATTTGTTAAATGGTTTCTAAGAAGATAGAACACACTTATAAGGTTTTGGTTTATATTTGTCCAAGACAGCTTGTGCAACCAAATCTTGTCCAGCTTGCTGCACCATGTTAGAATAGTAACAGAGATATTCTATACTATTACTGACAAGTTGGGCTTCACATGGGGATTATAATTGCCAGGAATATACTTTCTTGAGAATATTCCTTTGAGGGACATTTAGAAAGTCAGGTGACGTTGTGAGGATGTTTTCAGAAAACCAACACTTACACCACAAAACTGTGTAAAATGAAAATACTCCCTGCAGGTTTTTGCAGTTTCTCTCTGGGTCAGGGCAGAGGGCACAATATGTGCACAACATGGTGTTGCTGATTCCAGGCAGGTGCCACTGCTAGTGTAACACTACACTAATCCAAGGCTGATCGGCAGTGGAAACAGTACGAACTGACCTGAGACAAACTGGGGCACCTGCCTGCACTTGCTCTGCTAATGTGAGACCCCGACTAAGATACTTTGATTTCGTGCCTGGTCTTTTCCCCCCGGATCTCATTATGAGAAGGTCATCATGGGGCCATCGCTGCTTGGAGATTCATAGAAGTGAACACGAGACATTCGTATAAGACAAGTGGAAATCTTTGAATCTGTAGGTATGCAGATTTCATGCCTGTATATGTAGGGCAGAATGTTGTACTGTATTATATGTATTGATTAATTATGAAGCCAGGTGACAAATTATTAGGTACACTTAAATGAAACAGGTTTAATACAACATACAGAGAGTGCATTAGTTTTAGCTCAAGTTCACAATTTAAACCTGTAAAAAATAAAATCAACACACGAAACGTGACACCTGGAGGACTGAAAGCAGAAAGAGTGTTAACATACAACACAAAGGCGTAATATTGTTTAACAAGGCATAACATCTTTATTGTTATACACATTACTTCATCTCCAAAGACTTTGCACAAATCAGTGGGGTAACACGAACTTTGAGATATCAAAAGTCTCCCACAGTTCCTTTGTTATTTCCTAAAATACTCAAACAAATACATCTGCCTTTCACATCCCCAAATGGTACATACAGTACAACCAATTAGAAATAAAGTATTTTTTTTCCACTGTCAAACATTATCATATGTGCATTACATTACCAATTACAAACAAGATATATCCATTGTCAAAATACAGGTGTGCAAATTGTTAGAAAAATACCAACTCATACCAGATTCTGGATTGTGCTCTGTAAAAATCCTTACAAATAGTATATAATAATCTATATATAAATGTCTCCAACATGCAATGTTGCATTTCAAAAAAATATCCCATAAACAGGCTGTTCAGATAAACCTCTCAAAACTCCATTTTATTGTTTACACCATATTTTGTTTTTGAATAAATTTCAATTTCCAGTAGTTATGTGGACAGTTTGCAAACTGGTCGAAAACTCTCTAAATCTAATGTGCTGCTCATTTTTTAATTTTTTTTTAAATAGACAATACAGTCAAGTTGAGCCTCAAAACAGAATTGCAGCAAAGAAAAACTAAACATATTAAAGCCCTTTTCAGGATGACCAATGCTCACAAACACATCAGTTGTACAATGAATAAATAATTAATCTTGGTAGGGGTGACAGTAAATGTCCACCATATAAATAACCACTTTGAAAATCAAAGAAACTCATGCCATACCTGCAACAAAGACTACAAGCAGCTACAATGAAGCAAGTTAAAAGCATGATTCAGGTGATGACAACAGTCAGAGTTACCCCCACACAACAAAGTTAAGACAAGGATGGCATCTCTTTCCCTCCCCCCCTTCCTCATCTTTTCTGAGGTAAACAGTATTACTGTTAAAGACTTTTAAAGGCATCTCTCCTTCTCCCTGGAGCCACATTCCCCATGGACTCAACCTGAATAAACTTCCACTGTCCACAAGACTGTCTCGATCCAGTCTCATGAGCATGCAAGCACTGCCGGGCCTACACAAGCAGCTTCGTGAGCTGCGTTTTTGCATCATAGTGGTATATTGAAACAATAAAAGCAAAGAATAGCGTGAGGAAATTCAAGCAAAATGGTCTAGGCATGTACAATGAAACAATCTTCCTTCTGATTTCATAAATAGCATAAGACATATGTTACTTCACTCCCAAAAAGCTAGCTGGCTTTTATCTTTTATAGCATAAACCACTTCCACTAATCACAATCTCTGCTCTTCATTAAAACCTTCTTTCAAAACCAGTCTTTTTATTATGCAAGTCTGACCAAAGAAAAAAAAGGAAAATGTGATTTTTATAATGGTACAAGCCCCTATTTGGCAAAATATATTATAAACTTTTGAAAAAAATAAACATATTGCACTTTCTGTAACATGGATGTGTAATGTCAAATTACAGCTCAATTTTTCGAAATGAGTAAAATTCAAATAAAAAGGGAAAACTAGTTTCTTTACTCATTCTGAGAGTTCTAGAAGCCTATGACTGCAGGTAACCAACATTCAGAGAACAACAACGGACAAAAAGTTACATTAGAACAAAAAAAAAACAAACAAACTGTTAAAACTGTACCATGCACGGGGAGTGTTTCAAAGCAGTGTATCCTGGATTACAATGGACGGAGCTTGGGGAAGCTGCAGTGATGTTTGGGTTAACAGAGTAAGACTGGCTAGTGACCGTGCTAGCACTGACTGCTGGCAACGGCCGTGCCCAGTTTCCTCAAGCAGGAGTGGTGTGAACCCCAGAAAACGCTCCGAACACCCAAGCACGCTCCCGCTGCGACTGCCCCCCTCCCCCTGGGCCGGGCTCACATCTCCCCATCAAAACGTCAGATGGCAAAATAGAAAGGCAGCTGTTTGCTCCCGTCATCTAAAAGTGCATCTCCACACTCTTCCAGCAAGGTCCGTTAGCCCACTGCCATCTCTGCCAAGGCAGAGGGAGTGGGCTACAGAGACCTGTGCTTGGATCAGCATACGTGTGGGTTTCAATTACTTCATTATTTTCAGACTGTGTATGTTTGGTTGCATTTTTTTTAAACTTTTAATTTTATTTTATTTTTTTAAATCTCACTATACACGACATTTCACCTCAGCTTTTAGTGAAGCCAAAGGAGTGCTTATTCACGGGGCTGGCCCTAAAGAAGGCCATTGACAGGTTGGTGATAGTGATGCCTTCCTCCTGATTCTCTTCGGTGTCATGCTGATTCCTATACACCTACGGCCGCCCCCGTGTCTCACTGGCGCCATTTTCATTTTTCAAGGCTGGCGATGCAACCGTACCGGTTGCCATGGTTTCACTGGAACATAAAACAGTTTGTGTAGATTTAATTGGACCCTTGTCAGATTTCAGATAGACATTGTGGCACACAAGATATTAATAAAAGGGCATATTCATTCTTTAAACTACATTAGCTGCTCACTGATTTTTGTGGGATAATAAATGAACTTACCTGAGAAACTGCATCATCATGTCAGAAAATGGACAAATATAATCGCAAGGCCAATATTCAACAGCATTACCATAGCAACAAGGATTGAGTTAGGGCCCTGCAAAAAATAACAAAATTGTTAAAATCAGACATTACATAACAATCGTTAAGCAGTGCATCAAATGATTGGTCATCACAAATCAGGCGAATCAGGAATATACATTATCTTATCAAGAGTGAGAGAAGATTGAAGCAGGAGGTGGTTAGCTTAGCATAGTACAAAGACTGAAAACAGGGAAAACAGTTAGCCTGGCTCTGCTACCTAAAATAACATGATTAGCATGTTATTTCACACTAACAACTGGGACCTGTTAGCACAGAAACCAAGAAGAAACAGTTTGGTAACATTAAGAATTCTCTGTACAGTCTTTGTGCTAGGTTAAGCTAAGCTAAGCCAGGCTAAGCTAAGCCAATAAGCTACTGGACATAGCTTTGTATTTACCATACAAAACATAACCAACTCTGAGCAAGAAAGCGACTAAGTGCAAGCGCTTTTTCCAAACTGTTCATTTGAAACACTTTCCTCGCTCCTGTCAGCGACACTTACTGTTTCGTCCGTGCTCTCTGCAATCTCCATGCTAGCCTTCTTTGTGTCTGCGAGGCTCTTTGGCTTTAGGGAATCCTGCTTCCTGAGTTTCTGGTCGCTCTTGCTCTCCCGTATGGAGGCTGGCTTGGGGGTGGGTGTACTAAAAGACCTAGAGGATTGCGGGGGCATACGTGCCAGGGCCAGGGCATTAGGCTCCTCTTCTGGGTCCTCTTCAGGTTCTGGGGGTGGAGGGCCCCTCGGAGGGGCCTTGACGTAGTAACTGTGGTACTCAGAGTGGAGTTGGCCATTGACTGGCATTGCCGGAGGCTGTGAAGGAGGAGCAGGTGCTGGGGTAGGCTGCTGAACTTTAGTGGGTTTAGGTGGAGCCTCAACATGCACATGAGAACTTTTGGGGCCATCAGTGATGGACAGCCTTTCTTCTTTACTCAGCTTCCTCGACTTCTCATCCTTACTGGGCTTATAACTTAACTTCTCTTCTTTGCTCGTCTTGCGGGAAGGCTTCTCTTCTTTGCTGGTTTTCCGGCTAGTGCTATTGGCGAGCTGACCTTTCTTCTTGCCGGAGGGAGGCGAGGGGGGAGGTGTTGCTGCAGGACTGGTCACTGGGGAGTGGGGAGGAGTGGTACCTTTGCGGTAAAAGTGAGGAGAATCTTTCGGGGACTCCTCCTTCTTTTCAACAGGGACTTCTTTAATCTCCACAGGTTCCTTTGACTGTTGCTTTATGTAGTCAGGTCCTAAACAGTTGAGAGAGGTGACACACATTAACATCACAGACCATCCACAGATAACCCTGGACAAGGAAATATGTAATTTCTGTTCGCTAGTTTGATTAGACAGCAACTAAAATAATTGAAATGCGCATCTGATGGGATATTTCTTTATTGAAAGATGATGCGTTAAGATGTTTTAAGAATCAGTATGACATTTTGGGAAACACACATATACCAAGTGAGAGACAAGAAGATTAAAACAGTTCTTGAGTCTGTGGAAGCTGAATATGGAGCTATTTCCATGAGCAGGTTAGCTTAGTTTAGCTTAGCGCAAATACCAAAAACGAGCTCTGTCAGGCTTGCTAATGTATCTGCCCTCCAACACATTGAAAGACAACTAATTATCACAAACTGAAATGTAAAATAAATATGTTTTATTAATAAAATTAGAACTTATAACTCATTTTGTAAAGGCCAAGTTAGCTAATTACATCTGTTGCCAAATTAGGCTAACCACCTGTTAGCTAGCTTCTAGTGCTAGTTCTGGTAGGCAGTTTATGTAACGTTTTGAAACCGACAGACTAGCTGTTTCCCTCATTCCCATCTACATTAAGACACCTTGATACAGCATTGCATTCATCACACAGACATGAAGTGTGTATTTGCCAAAATGTCAAACTATTAAGTATTGCTAATGGCACTTAAGAAGTACAAATTCTTAGCTCTGTGACATGAATTTGATGATACATAAAAGAAACAATAACAGACAATGATAATGATAGCTTTAATGTATACAGTTCAGTGAAATGAAAATGCCCCATTATCTGAGGTTTAGACGTTGTTCAGTCATAACTCAAAAATGACCAAACCATAAACCAATGCTGAATGCTGTTCTGAAATTTATTCTGATCCAGTTACTGTCCAAACGCCCAAACTAGGAGATCAGAATTTCACTGTGCTCCAGACTGAAACCAGATCCACACTTAAGCATAGTCAAACTTTCAAGTAAAATATTCATGAATCAACATTATATATGCAATCATTCTGCAGGATGGGAAGGAGGCAGACTGGGAGATGGAGAAATGGACTGATTAATGCAGGGTCACAAACACCATTTCACAAAGGAGGCTCCCCTGCAGGCTTGTCCTCGTCATCAGTCATTCACTTTAATTGTTTTCCGGGAAAGGCCCTTGTCACATCAGTTCTCAGCATCCAACCAACACAGATAATGAAGGAGTTGTCCCTAAGGAGCAACAACAAGACTTTAATGTCTGGGGAAGCTATGGACTTCCTTTTTCTTCAGCACCATTTTATGGACTAAGGTCTTGGGTTAATGGACAGATAGTCCACTAGATATTATTGGTCCTAGACCCAATGAAATCTCCCATCTTCACTATTTATGTTCAGTATTTTCCTCTAATGTTCTCTAATCTGTGTGCCATATTGCCTGAGAATGAATGTAGATACTGTTTTGCCACTCTGTGGTAAAAATGACACTTTATCTGTTCCTTTGTTCTATATAAAATTAATATTAATTAGAGACATCAGGCTCTTTGTTTGCTTGTTTTTTTTCTCTTTGCCTAAATTAGATGGTGTCAGAGTGAGAAAGAGAGGGACAATGCTGCTTTGTCTGAAGCACATCAGATGGTGTGAGCAGAAAAGGATCCACTGCAGCCTGTATGTATAATTTGAAATGTAGGAATTATAAAGACAACATGTAAAAGAAGTAGCACAGAATTTACAGTGGCAACACAGAAACATTAGCCGAAATGCGTACAGTCACCTGCAACTATGAATGGCTGTGTTTTCTTTAGCTTAGAATGAGTCCATCATAACTACACTGGGAGCAGTTTCTCTTGCATGCCATGTCGTGCTGCCAAATTGCTACAGAACCTCAGAACATACAGACCAAACATAGGGTCGCAGATTTCCTTACATGCTTGGCAAGGGAGGGGTTTTTAGTTGGTCGCTGTCGGCAAACTCTCCAGTAGATGTCACTAAATCCCAAGCACTCCCTCTTTAAAGCTGAACTGTTTCGCTAGTTCGTTTATACTCCGCATCCTTTATCCCCCCCACACCCAGATGCTATACTCATTGACTCACTGATTGGGTTGGAAAACGGGTTAATCTGAGAGATCAGTTGAAAGGATTTACTGGCTGTCTCCTATATGCATGACAGTGATTACGTTTATACACTATAATTTAAGAATCAATATTAGTTTTGATTTGACATTCATTCTAGGACTAATTATGCAGGTATCCAATCCAGAGGGGTACAAGTGTATCCAGTCCCATATCAGTGGAATCTTTTAGACTTCAGTACTCATAAGCCCAAAGTATTTTTCAGCTGCGTGGCATTCCTAATTTGTTTTATAACTGCCACAACCAATAAGACCCACTACAAAGAGACAGGGGGACATCTGAACATCTGCGGGGCTTAATATATCTGCCGAGCTTAATTTCGCACCATAGCTCAATAAGAGTTAGGGCTTCGTGGGCGGGCCTGGGCAATTTCACTCTGTTTGGGGACACATTCCTGCAAAGGGTTCCAGGCATTTTCTGAATGGTTCTTGGGACTCAAATGACCCCCGGCCTCACGGTGCTATAGGACTGCAACGCTGGCAGTCAGGAAAAATGACTCCCACTCCATTTCTACAGCCATGTAAAATTCCATGTTATGGAAACATGCACTCACAAGAAATATTAGAATTAGAACTACATGGTTGCGTTGTGGATATCTGAGCTTGTGGAGAGCCTCTTGACAAGTGACTTAAGATTTATTAGAAGTGATTCCTTACGAAGGAATCCTGCCAGGTCAGATGGAACATGTACTGGGACTCAATTATCCAAATGGCTTTGGCGTTTCTTTTATCTGAGCATTGATGAATTGGGCTGACTCTGCAGCCTTCTTGAGAGGGTCATCAAAACAAGCCATTATACACGACTTGAGGTATTGTACATGAAAAAAATACAAAAGACAAACGCAGATACAGACATGACTTTCAGCAGTTAGAGCACGATTTGTCATATTTAAGCGACATGCCTGTGTTCTTTTTGAGAAAAGTTCAACTGCAAAATGTGCTCTACCCTCTAACATCATCATTGTCTCTTTGAGGTTATTAGAATACACAAGCTTTCGTTTAAGCTGCGGGTTGCCAGTTCTGTTCATGTTAAATCCATAGCGCATTTTCTGCTCTAGTGCACACTTAGGAAAACACACAAGCTCTCTCTCGCTGTCACGCACGCACTCACACATTCATAGAACCCCACCAAACACAACAGATCGGCGGTTTAAGACCCGGCCTCACCCCTCCTGACCTTAATATGAGATGAACAGCAGTAATGAGAGGAAATCTTCACTGAGACCTGGGCATCGATGTCCATGTGTTTGTGAGTGTGCGCATGGGAAAAGGGGTACAGCACAATCCAGCGCTAGAGAACCCAAGTTGAAAGGGAAACAGGAGATTTTTACCACTGGAGTCTTGTTTTTGGAGCTTTGAAAATCAAACACTGACCCAAGGCTGTTGTCGCTACATATGAATGATGACGGGTCTTCGCTGCTGCCTTGTCAAATGCACTGAGAAAAATATTTCTCTGCAGGCAAACTGTTGCTTTAAGTGTTTTATTGTCTCTATGTGTCAATTATAATGACATGTTTGTATTTTTATGTCTCATTAGCGTCCTAACATTGATATATTTCATCAAACTGTATATGTATGAGTCTGTTCTTTAGTTTGTGATCCCACCATGTTCTCTTGTGTTTAAGATTCATGATTCAACGTTTAGATTTTCTCTTTCTTCCTCCTACTCACACTGGGTAGGAGATGGGCAGATGGGCAGGGGGAGCTGTTATTGTTTAGCCAGATTATATTCACACATGTATATTTGCATGCACGCACACACACACACATATGGAAATAAGCTATTCTCTATTGTCTGCAGCTACTGGTTGAACATGATCATTGTCTTCCGGTGCTTTGTTTGCGAGTGGCCACATGCAAAGAAGAACCTGGACGGCCTCATGTTCGCATGAGATGTGATTGGTGGAGATATGCTCCATGGAAAGAGTCAAATCAGAGGGAATGGCAACAAACACCAAAGACTTTTATTCATTACTCTGACTATGATTTCAACACGTGGGAGAGACAGAAAGGGATTTTGAACTCTACAAAATAATATGATTGACAGTTTCTATTCTGTATCCTTGAAAGTCCCAAGAAGTTTGTGCATTACTTTAAACTTCCCTTGAACTTCTGTGTTTAAACTTACACCACACCTGCTGCCATGAATATACAGCAGCACCTGCTCTTGTCTGGTTCTCAGCTCTGACAGTCCAAGCTTTTATGGGTCCACCTGGTCCATGTGCACCTTGACTGGGTCAAACAGGGCGGAGCAGGATCCCTGCTGGTACCCCCCACCTTCCAACCCCCCTCCCTTCAGCGACCGGCTGAAGGAAGGGACAGCTGCTCTGCGTCAGCCCCGGGGAGGGGGTGAGTGTGGGGAAGAGCTCCTCTCAGTGCATAAGGATTTCAGCTATGTCTCCATTAGACCCCAGCGAGCACACATCGCCACCAAATATAGCCCAATTAACGTCACGCCACAAGCCACGCCCAGCTAACCCTCGCTGCTCCCCCTCCAGGGTGCTGGTTGTGAATCAGTCATAAAGGTCAGTGTCCTGTTCCCTGTGACCCTGTCTTTCCTTTTGAAGTACACACTCCGAATCTTGGTGATAATCTGTTATGAGTCTGAAATGCCAATTACAAACAACAAGGGGTTTAGACCCCTGGTTGTTACCCTAGAGGATTTATTAGAAGCTGAGGGATGGGTGTGAGTGAGCATATTTGCACTGTGGAGGTACATAATAAGAAAGCAAAGTAGATGGATTTGGTAAAGTCATAAAAGCTCCTTCTAATGCTACTTACTCAGATTTGTTCCACTGTGATATTAAGATAGACAAGGTAATGACAAAGGATTGTTCAACACTATCTTTGTCCATTGTTGACAGGACACAGGACATTTTTGTGTTTAAGTGTAACACCTCTGGTCATTTGCCAGAAAGGTGTAAATAAGGGACTGACTCAAGCACAGTATGATCTGCCAAAAGGCCGACCTGCGTCCACACACCTAGAATCTGACTCATAACATACTAAACTTTCATTAACGAGAAATAAAGTAAAACACAGAAGACGGGTTTGTCTATTTGCAGGTGCCTGTCTGGCTTTTAGCTTGGCTTACACGCTTACGTAACTGAACGGTTAAACATCACGGCTCAGATGTCGCCGTGCGCTGCACATTATTATGACATCGGCCACTCTCTCATTCATGATCCGACTTATAAGGCAAGGACACTCTCCGCACAGACCTGTGAACCTGGAGACCACCCAGTCCGCCAAGCATGACCACGGTTTTCCACAACACAAACAACCCGCAGGATGTCTCTGGCCCGGGCTGGCCATTTCTGCGGCTTAGTGAAGGGACATGCTTGAATGGGTCCCATTGTCAATCTATTTGTCACCCACTATTTTGTGGTGGCTTTTGGCAAGGGCCCAAGGTCGCTAGCTCATAGGCCTAAATATATTACGGGCAGTGGAAGAGATAAGGGTACTATACATCTTACACTGTAAATAAAAATAAAAACATTGCACCTTTGAATATTCTAGAATTTTAAAGCGAATTATCTGAAAAAAGGTATACAGCGACTCCTGCAATACAGAATAGCCTAAGAATAGAACAATTAAGGTGCACCAATAATTACATTTTAGGTCATCCTTTCTGGACGTTGCACTCTCTACTCTCAAATGTTCCACCTCTGACCCCACCTGCATCACAAATGTTTTAACAAAAAAAGGATCTCCACCCCTGACTATTTATGTAGTATTATGTGTCCGGCTATGTCTTGTAAAACTCAGCTTACCTTGTAAATGAACTAAACAGAGTTGAGTCGACACCCTATGATGTGAAGTGCCGTATAATATGGCAGTGTGCCTGTAAAACCTTCAGGCAGAAGAAAGATGAGAGCTGCTTGGTATTGGGAATGGGAGACCTGTGGCTTTCTTTCTCCAGCACTCATATTCCATGGAACCATTTCCACACTTCACTAAAGCATGAGTTTGATATGATCAAATGAGAAAAACCCGATTTAAAGAACAGGGCAGGCGACGGCTGCAATTTTCTTTAGCAAGTATTTCCATCACAACGGGCCTTTGAGAGAGAAGACAAGGCTTACATCCAGAATACAGTGGTCTGCTTCAAGCAGGGTCTGCTTTGTTTAAGCACAAACACAGTGTTCCATTGTGGTGTTACAAATCATCCTCAGTACCTCTAGTCTTCGATTACAGTCTTGGAACACCAATCCCTACGCTTCTGTGCCCCCAGAACAAGCTAATTACTAACTCGGACACAGTCAGTGTAAACAACTCTAAAACGGTGCAAACATCATTGTTCATACAGTAACCAGCCTCTTACCCAAAGCAAAGGCTTTGATGGGCAGACTGGTGTCTTGAAGATAGCTAAAAATGTGAAGGATGGATTTTAGAATAGCTTGGCAGGGCAGATGTCCCACTGTCAGGTGTGAACCACTCATGTGTTAAAGCCCCCTGACTCCGGACTCCTGCAACAGTCTAAGCAATGACTGCAACTTCATCTCTGGGTCGGTCAGGTCTAAAATGACTGAAAACCTGGTCTAAATCTATACATGCATGCACAGCTAGGCAAATGCTCAAGCAAATTTAGCCACTTGAAACGTATTGTATTTCACCATAGAGACTGACCTCCTCAACCCTTTAGTGCACCTGCAGTCTGTGGAAGTGTTTCTCATTCGGGCAGAAAAGTATGAAGGCAAACTACCATCTCTTATACTTAAACACTAAACATGTGCGGTATGCACCCTTTGCTACTGGGAGCATGATTTGCAATATATAGGCATGTGTTGTGTATTAGGGCTCTTTCTTAAAGGTTACCTGGTTGGTAGAAGTTGGGGGAGAGCTCCCTAGCAACTGCCCTGGCAATTTCAGAGTCATGCACAGCAGAGATTGCGGCCTGGTCTGCCGCCTCGCTTTTTGTCCTGGCATGGGCCGTTCTGGAGACACAATGAAAAATGAAAAACAGTGTTAGAAAATGGAAACCATCGGTGAAGGCAATATGCATACAGAAAAACATTTTACATTTTTCCCTTACACCGTATCCCTCAGTCAAACATACTATTGACATGCGATTCTTCTCATTCTGGCTGTCTTCCGTGACCTGCCCCTATCATCAGGCTCGACAAACCAGATTCCCGCTATTGTCTTTTTCTTGTTCCTCTTCCACCCCCCTCTCTCTCTCTCTCTTCCCTCATCTTTAAGCTGTATCACTCAGCCTGTCCCTCTTGGGGTTAGCGTAACACCTCCCCTTGTGCTTCCATCTCAAATCTAAATCCCGATTTTCCAAATGGAGCACAGCCACATCCAAGCAAGAGCTTAATCCAGTCTGGAGCACTGCACTGTCGCTCCACTCGGGAGCGCCAGGCCAAACGGTGCACACACATGCATAGAGGCCGAGATTCATATCGTATCGCGTTGCAATTGCATCGCATTGTTGGTGGAAAAAAAATCCCAGGTCAAAGAGTTGGAGGGCTTTCAGACTGCTAATAAAACTATGCTCAAAGCCATCTGTCTACATCCATTTTATTCAGTCTTTATATACTCATGGACGGTCTCTTCTACAGAAGCCGTTTTTAATCCCTTCCTGTAAATCTTTTATCATAACAAGCAGAAAACAAGACTAAACAAGCACAAGACACCTCCCGCGATGTCTACATTACAGAACAGCGCCTAGAATACGGAATAGTCGCCAGCTGTTCGTGCGTAAGCATCAAAGAATGTCTTATTGACGTCTTCTGTACCACAGCAATGCTTAAAAACCAAAAGGCAGAAGAGTAATATGGTTTAGGATCAATGTGAGCTTAGCATTAGCACTGAGAGGTATTACGGGAGCGCACCATGGTGAGACAGAGAGAGGCCAGGGGTGACCTGCTTAACAAATCCTTTGAAAACTCCACTGAGAGTTATTATACATGCTTGTGCACATGCAAACGCACAAATACTGAAAGCCATGACTAAAGAAAACATCTGTGTGCAGGGGAAGATGGTGTTAATGTGCTGCCACCAGAGTCCCTTCAAAAAAGACCAAATTAAACAACAAATGTGAAAAAGCCTCCGCCTGTGGATAAGTCATAAATGTATGAACAGATCATGACAGCAAATGCTTAAACAATGCATGACTGTGAAAACAAGGAATGACAGAATCCAGATGGGTAGTTCAAGTATCACTGTAAGAATTGGCAGCTGTGCAGGCTGCCCTGCTTAACCCCAATCATCCATCTTCCTCTTCCTTCCACCATCCCTTCTCTCTTTTCAATCAATGCTCCTGTTTTTTCCAATCTGCCTTCATTTGGCTATTGACGCATGCCGTCATCCCCCTGCCCGGCACCCCTCCCTCCCTCCTACTGTCTTTCTGTCAGAGTGACCCCAACGGACAGATGTCTCTATTTCAGACTACATGTCTGTCCTTGGACTCTGGGCTTGTCCTGTTTTTCGCGACAGTTAGATATTAAAATGCATGAGGAGCCATGACGGGACCCAGAAATAAGTCTCGGCATCATCCACAGACAAAGGACACACTATTTCAGCACCACTTTTGGAAACTACTAACCAGCTGCAGATTAAAAAAAAAAATTGATTTAAGAAATTTCAACGGGCATGACTCACAATGATTTGATTGTTGCTAAGTTAAAGGAATGTCACTGGTGCCGCTAAGAGAAGGTACTGTGTGTCCTTATGATTTTTTTAGGCGAACCTCAAAGTTAAAAACTGACATTAAAGCATTCCACTTACAGCCCATCACTGATATGCACGCTGCTGGCTTACCGCACATGCTAGGAGGACATAGAGCCTTCTATTTCTGAAATGTGTGAAATGTGTCGCCAAGTGAAAGGAGGCATGAATGCGTCATGAATGTATACACCGTGCCCATGGCATATCCTAAGGATCTTAACGGTGGAGTGAGCGTGAAGTCACGGGCAGACAGAGGAAGTGATGCAGACTGTTCCCAGACAGGATGGCTGGTGGTGGGAGGTGACAGGCAGAGAATGATGGGAGAAGAGGTGTGATAGAGCATTGGGACAAGAGGAGAGTCAAGTGGAAAGTGAGAAAACATGGGCATGTGGAAGGAAGAGATAAAAGGGATGGTTAGTTTTCGTCATAGTGTGGGTAAATAATACATATAGACACTTTTAGTTAAACTTACAAGGGTCTCTTTCTATAGTGCATGGACTATTAGAATTGCTGTTGACCATTTGGGGGCAGTGCAACAAGTTGAGAATACAGACAAGCAACAATGTCCATTATTTGCTCTCTTTTTGCTGCTGAGATATCCAACTCTCGATTTAGGTGTTGATTCAGAGAGCGTATTGTAGGTTTATCAGAGGAATATCACCAACAAAAACTTTTGGATATGGCAAAAAGGTGATGCTATTGATTGTTGTGAAAGTTTCAGTTACAGCGAATCCTTTGTACAAAGAGGCAAAGCATGCACTAAAACAAACAAAATTACAAAATGCAGTGCCTTGATGATCCCATATTCAAGGCAAGATCTGAGTAAACAACAAAATGCAAAGTCACGAATGACCTTTGCAAAAGTTTCAGCTTCTATAACTTGTCAGACAATCTGCAGCCTCCCTGCTTGGAGCCAGTCTGCCTCTGAATATAAAGCAACACCTGTTCACGTCTAGCTTTAGGCGCTGCAGGCGCTCTAGTCTGCGGATAGGCCGAAGCAAATCAAGGTATTTGAATCTGCTGGCATAAATGCCATAAAACAATAGATGCACTCAGAAAATATAACAACTTATAGAAACTTGGACAACGTTTAGAAGGGTGCATTCGTTTAAAGCAACTCTTTTTGGACGGAAGCTCCATTTAGGAGATGATATTGATGAAGGCCTGGCACGATCCATGGCAGTTTCATTACTGTGACAAATGAATTGTGTGAAAAATGTTGAGTCAGTTTGGCAGAGAGTGTGGCGGATGCTCTTTCTCTCCGTCGAATGTGTGTCTGTGCGTGTTTGAGAGAAAGGATGATGGTGAGAAAAGAAGGCAAAGGTACATATCAGGAAAAGGTGGAAAAGAGAGATAGACAGGATCAGAGTAGGGAGGTGACTGAGACCGAAAAAGAGAGAGAGAGACAGATTGCCCCTCTAAAGACTCTTGAGTATTTTGAACTGCTGAGGTATGCATCTCAGCTTCTCTAATTTTACTGTAGGGTTAAATTTCAAACCACAGTTCCCATGTGGCACGGTGCATCCCACTTTAAAGTTTGTCATACCTCGTCTCCTGCTGAATACAGTGTGTATCTGTATTATGTGCCTGTTGTGTGTGTGATTTCATGTTATGTGTGGGCACATTTCCTTGAGTGAAGCTTCGGTCCATCACTCCCCAGGCTATGGCCTATTTGAGGAGTCTCTCTCACATATGCTGACACAGTTCTAAGCCTCTCCCCTTTGCCTCTTACCATTTGCACCCCTCCCATTTTTCTTTTCCTCATCTTTCTGGTCTCCATCACGCCAAAACCATTCCCCTTCCCCCTCAGTCCAAGCTTGGTAACTGGAATGCTGACTGGTACGGTATATAATAAGAAAGAAGATGAGTCTTGACCTTGTCTGCTGTAAAGATCACCCCAGCAATCTCAAACTTCCATCACTTGCTCACAACCGAGAGAAAATTACCTCCACACAGCACATATCTGCTCATGAAAGGATATCATACATTAACACAAATCGCTAACCATCTCTTGCCCAAACAATCCCTGCAGACAGTCTGCACAAATTAGCACTTAGTTTGCCCCGCACATATATCCGTGCTCGCTATTGAATTCCTGGTTGGTGCTAATTCAGGATTACTCAAGCATGACTAACGCCATTAGTGGCTAAAACCGACTCTGAAATTACTCAGGAATTATTCCTGGGCTGAGGTCTGGGCTGGCATTACCAGGGGCTGCAGGGCTGGGGGACAATAGTTACAGCAAATTAGGTTTTAAGTGAGAGATGGGGTGTCTGTTATTATGAGATAAGGTAAGTTTATGCTGAAGGGAGAGCTGTATAATGGGAATACTAGTACACGGTCATGTCTGGCTGATGAACGTGAACCAGTTTATGTCTCAGGTTTGTTTGGTCTCTGCAGTCACTTAATTTCTTCTCCGCTCTTGTAAGGAGAAGCGAAGACATCGAAGCAGCACAAATTACAGATCAGTTGTGCATGTTACATGGGTTTCTTTAGATCGTACCTACTGAAATATGTATTAATTGTGACATGCCACGGTGTGCACAATTATACAAAGCACTGCAGATGACACAGGCAGTTGAGACAAAGGGACAGTGTGGTTCTGTGTCATCCACACTATGGCCACAGCTGCACTTAAGACTTTTGTTTGTTCATATATTCATGGTATATATTCATTTAATTTATTTGGATTTTTATGAAGAATATGAATATGAAGAGCATTTGCATGGTTGAGATACCAGGGTAAAAGAAGGGAAACAACAACTACGTAATCAATAGATTTTACAAAATCGGAAAAGGACCCAAGGAAAATGGTGCAAACACAAATTATCGCATCTACAGTACCCCTATAAGTCATTATTATTGACTTTCTTGTATTTAGAGCTCATTTCATCCCCTGTTGTGATGCTAAATATGAAGCCATCTACCTGCTAGCTTGAAAGCAGCTAGCTTTGCTGTGCTCTAGGGCTAAAAATACACATGTACCAGAACTTCTACCTCCCAAACTGACTAGTTCTATTTCAGTTACTTAACTTGTACAAAAAAGTTATAGAAATAGCTAACTAAACTGTTTGCATCCATCCTTTCTCTCTTTCTTTCTTTTTTCTTTTTGCTAAGCTAGGCTAATCTGCTCCAGCTCCTCTAGCCAGGGTACAAACAGGAGAGTGTAATCAATCTCTTCTGCAGCAAGAAGCAAATCAGCATATTTTCGAAAGTATATTTCTATGAGTAAAGCAGTAACCATAAAATAAGCTGCAGAGTTATAAATATTTGAACATTTTGTCATCCATATCATCATAATTTTGGCATGATTATTATTTTCTCTCCAGGTAGCCTACTGCTTCTGGTCATAATGTTTGCCCCTCATACAGAGGCCAAACTCGCAGGTAGAGACAGACTGAAATCCCAAACACAGACTTCATTTCTGGGAAGAAGAATGAGCAGAATCAGTTTTGATTAAACACGAAAAATCCCCAAACTCTGTGGACATTTTTGGCCGTGGATTACAAACAGGCCTAATCTCCCACTGGTGCTCTATAAACTCAGGAGCTCTGCACCGTGTGTCTCACCACAATACAGCAAATATGCATATGAGCTGACTTATAAAAAATGCATGCATCTTTGCGGTCCACGTTCGAAGCTCTGTTATGTTGAAGGTCTGCTCCGCTTTGAGCGCTAATATGAGTCCTCGGGTGTGTTGGAGTGACACCGAATCCCTTACTGAGATGATCCCTCTGGTTTTGGTGAAGGGCAGTGGCAGGGATTCAGACCTCAGCTCTGTGCTCTCTGTGTCAACACTGCTAGTGAAACATGGCCACAGCTGATAGAGCTAATGACACAGAGGGGGAGGGCGCGACGGTGGCTAAATCATTCACGGCAGAAACACAGAGATGTTGCGTTCTGCAAAGTATTTGATTTGACTGCTGCCTCCACTTTTGTTGGTTGCTTTAGGCAGAAAAAGGTGCGGACAATTGAGGAAACGGCAACAAAAAAAAGCCAAAATGCCTGCAAACAAGGCAACATGGGCCTCCATTTTAGGATTAATATTGAAATAAACAGATTGGACTCACTCCACATGGACAAATCAGTACGGTTTTCCTAAATGTGAGTGTTTAGGCCCTTGCTCAATTACATGGTCCTAAACATTGATGATAGCTATTAGAAACTAGTTTGCTGTGAAATTGTAGCGCAACATCGCTAAATAAATCAATTACAGGTAAAAGGACAATTTAAAGACAAAATAAAGTAGGGTTAAAACCATTTATTCTTTTGTAATTTGTTTAGTTAAGTTCAATAAAGGACCCTTCTCAGTCATATAATATAATATATGACTATAACTCTTATTATAATATAATAAGAGTTAAAAAAACAAACAAACAAAAAAAAAACATGTTTGTGAGGTCACACCACCAAACTCTAATCAGTTCATCAAGCGGATGTAGTGTTGGAGAAGTTTCCCCAAGGATTTTCAGTATTGTGTTTACAAGTCCAAGAACCTATTTTGAGAGCTCAATGTGACCTTTGACCTCTGACCTGTGACCACTAAAACCTCCTTCTTGAGTCCAAATTAACTTTAGTGCCACATTTGAAGAAATTCCCTCAAGTTTTTCTCAACACGTTACAAGCAGAAGAGGATAGCTGTACATACTGTACGGATGAACAACATAAAAACAAAAGAAGTCTCAGCTGTAACCAGCACAAAGACATAACAGGACACAGCCTAGAGGTATTCAATTTAAATTATTTTAATTAATATATAGGGTATTTGTATTGAACTTAAATCAATTAACAAAATTGTTCAAAATTCCTCTGTTGATTGAGTTTATCTAAACCATTTACAGGGATTCTATTGCACATCCATGTATAAGTAAAAACAGTATACAGTATGTATATGAATATGTATATGTATATGTATAATAGATTTATGTTTTTCTATCTATATGTATATGTACTGTATACTTTATGTATCACACATAAGCACAGATACACATGGGGTTCTTATGATAAAAAAATCAAGACATGGTGTCATGCAACCATACAAACACTTTGCACACATGCAAAAACATTTCAGACAGATAAAATTAGCTACCTCATGCGCATGGCGTTTAACTCCCACCTATTCACACACACACACACACATCACATCTGCACAAGAACTTAACTGGACAATTATGGAGTTGTTCAAAATGAGGCCCACAGTGTACCAGGGAAGAACATCGAACTGCTCTTGCATTATTACATTAAAGCATCCTCCGTATGACAAGAGTCTTTAAATCTATTGTTAACCTCCGACTGGAAACAGACTCGTCGCACAAGCCCTCAAGGATGAATACACACGGCGTTCAACTAGCGGTGCCTCTTCACTCGGATACTTTATAAAGAAAATCCACAAATGGCTGACACGATGATGACGACGGTGAGGCAGTAACCATGGTAACCATGGTAGAGACACTTTGAGAAAGCTGTCCAACCAGGCATCTGGTCCGTATTAATGAATTTGCAAATGAACCAAGGCGCACTGCAGCCTACTGTACTGTATGGGTGTGCATATACATATGTACATATAGACTGTCGTACACAAACCATCACTATTTTCAAATCCGATTACTATACAGTCCGTGCACTTTAACAAAACTGCGGCTGAAGAAAATAAACACGGACACAGGGGAACACACACGCAGGCAGCCACTCCACGGTGTGTCTCATTTAACTACGAGGCTCAACATCCGAAGCTGAACCTGTGTGAGTAAAGGTCACATTGCCTGGCAACCACTTGAGCTTAAGGAATAGTTTTAATTATGGTCTGTGCTCTCTCTCCTCCAATCTCCTGTCACCATTCACCCCACTGTCTACACACACAAACACGCACACAAACACACACACACTCAACCATCAATTTCCTTTTCAGTGCAAAGCCAAAAGGAGAATTAGTATTAGGTTACATCTGCCCACAACTGAAAACTGTGGATACCCTTCTAAGACACGTGCAAACACAAGACTGGTAGGGAAAAAAAACTTTATATAATAATGATTACTGTTATGTGGGTCGAGTTCTACATTACTGACATGACATAATGAAGTGGATTATAAGAAAATAAAATGGCAGAAATGCTAGAAGGAATGTCTTCATTATGCGGCCGCACATTCTAATAAATCCTAAAGGAAATGCATCATGACCTTGGCCGCACACGCGGTGTCACCTCTACATGCGTTGACCCCGTGCATGCTTCGTGAGGAGATCAGGAAAAAGCAATTCTCAACAACAGAAGTGATAATTCCCTAATCCAATCCGTCAACATCTGGAGTGAAAGCAGCCTAGCTAGCCAATCACAGTGGCTGGACAGATTTAGCGGGACACATCAGCATCCAGAGGCTACAGACACATGGCTCTGGTAGCAGGTACCAAATAAAAAAATAAAAAAATAAAAACTGATTTGAGAGTTCGTTCAGGCAACTATAAGGGAAAGGAAAGAATTACTGTTCTCTGTGCTGCAAAAAAAAAAAAAGTATGCTAACTACTATATGGCTATACCATGTGTTGCTACCATTCTTTATCAGTCCATTTTACTAATCACATTCAGTGATTTAGTTGTGTACTGTAGCTACATAGCATTCTGCTTCACTGAATGCATAACTGAATTTTTAGGCATGTGATGAATTGCCTTGCTTTGTTTTATTAAATGTCGATATAAATCTGTCACTTTCAGAACTGAGCTTCCAGAATTTTGATCTGCGGCTGCACTTCCAAACAAACTGGTCAACCGGTGAGAAGCAATCAGCGGATCAACTGTTCTTTTATCAAGGAAAATATTTGCTCATTGCAGCTCAAATGTGGCTATTTGCTGGTGTCCTTAGTCTGTCAATGATGCCTTTGGGCCTTTAACCTTTTGAAGTTGTTACTCTGGGCTTTGGGGAACATTTTATAAAGCAAACAATTGAAAACCAATCAAAATAAATCAAAATCAATCGAAAATTACTAATACAGAGATATACGAGCTCCCTCATGCCACCCGTTTTTATACTTACTATTTAAAAAAACATGGGGGGAACGCGGGGAACATCTTGTCTTCAAAATCTGACAGTTGAAATGCATTTAATTTTAGGGTTAAAGGTATGCTTTGCCTCTCCGGTGCACTTCTATTTCTAGACGCTGCCACCATCTACATGCTGTGGAGGCTATTTTGAGGAGGTTTATTCCTAAAAGGTGATAACACTGGCCTGTAAATCCATGCACAGAACCCAACCACAAATGGCTGACTCACACTCTAACAAAAGATATTAAGACGTCTTCCAGATGCAAAAAAAAAATCTGGATTGACCTCACCTGCGGTCTTCTGGCTCCACTGTTCCTCTCTTGTTCAACACGTGCTCGGCTATTGACGCAGGAATTGTTCACCCCTGGGCGCTGACAGTTGGTATTTTTTACACAATATTGTGTCTTGTCGTGGGGGAATTCTCAGGGGGCTCGCTCGTGCGCGCAGAAATCCCTGGGGATGCTCACTGAACAGAAACACTCCACTGGCTCTCATTAACTTCTATTATATACGTGACAAGAAGAAGCAACACAAGGTAGATCTGCTTGATTTTAAATAATGAAATGAATACAATATTGTAGAAAATTCATCAGAAATCACGTCAAGCAGAGGCTGCAGAGGAAATGGAGGAGTGGGTAAAAAAATCAGCTGTACAAGGCGTACTTTTAAATGTTTAATGATTGTAACACCACTACATGAATTAACCTCTTTACAACAGCAGCGGGCTCCACATGACTCCCCTCCTTCTGCCTCCCTGCCTGCCTGGCTGACTCATCCCAGTCTTTCTCAAGAAGCTGCAGAAATATGTGCCATTCTCAGAGAGATTACAAGCCACGGCCACACAGTTTTGGCACGCAGGTGAAACCCAATCCCATCGCCGCTGCCGTCGACACAGGCGCTGCGATCCAGTCACATTTACACACAGCCGTTTCCCACAGTCCTCCGCCCGCACCAGAACAGAGGTTCAGTGTGCCTTTAAGTATATCCCTGTATTCACTTCCAAATAGGTAACCTCCTCCTCTTGTTAAAATGTGTCTTCGCCGTGCCGGGAAAATGGAACAACCTGCTGTTCCTGGAGGCTGCGGATCGATTTCTGCCAAAATTTTTCTTTTCTCGCCTTCCCACCGTCTCCCACCGGGCAGGGAAAATATTAAGAAGGAAGAAAAATAGCTTTCAACTCTCACTCTGAAAAACCTTTTTAAATTTCAAATGGCCTACATCTTCCAAGCTCGACACCTGAAGTCCAATTCAACACAGCCCTCGTGACATTGTCAGAGTTATTTTTCAGCTTTCTTCAGAGAGATATAAGACCACACATACTTTTACAGGCCGAGTAACTGAACTTAATATAAAAAAATCTTAAACTCCCCTTTTTACTACTTGTTTAAAATAATTTAGAATTTATAAATATCAGGATATATGCTCGTTAGTAGACTGGCGAGCTGTCCAGGGTATACCCCGCCTCTCACCCGATGACAGCTGGGATAGGCTCCAGCACCCATGCGACCCTTCTCAGGACAAACGGCTACATTAGATGAAGATCCTCATCAGTATTGAAATAATTATTTCCACCATGCTATTCAGACACAATAATAAGTGACGGAAGGATAATGATCTGATGGTGAAATCTGGTGAGTTACACAAGGAAAGTTACAGGGTCAGAGCTCGGAAAATGAAGCCTACTGTCGTTTAAAAGATTGAAACAATAATGGTTTGCGCATTTCTGAACTGTGGCAACCAAATGAAGCGTCACACTTGGCAAACCTTTCCACAGACTACCTTCGGAGGGCCGGATCTGGCTGTTGGAGCTACAAATGGATGACTAACTGTCTATATACAACACCACCTTCTAGACCAAGAAATCCCACAATAAAGTCCTTTGACCAGAAGAAATATGCTAAGTTGGAGACTTAGAGCAGCAGATAAAGTGGAAGTAATGCCATTAGCTAAAGTAACTGTTGACCGTACACACAGAGGCATCTCAGGAAAACAGCAAACCACCCATTAAGCCAGCACATACCAATTCATTAAATTAGTGGCAAAAACAAACACTTTGAGAGGACTGTGGACAAGTATCCCGTTTGATTCCAAACATTTGTATCCCTATTAATCACTCAGACCTAATAAGATGTGAACGTTTGGCCCAGGGTTAAAAATAAAAGAATCATCCTTTAACAGCTTCCACGGTTTCATCCATCGACGTCTTCCAGACTGACAGGTATGACATCATATAATGCTCATGTGGTGAAGCACTGAATAAGATTGCATTACACGGTGAAATTTGAAAACTGCTCGACTAACTCGTGATACACGTCCCATTGCATCAGCTACATTATTTATAGCCCTTTCATATGTACGAGCTGGCCGTGACTTTGGGCATTAATGATAGCGATATGGCGCATGTGGCCGGTTTGTTTTATACACGTCCGAGCAGGGATTTGATTCTGTCAGCAGGAGACTTCGCACTACATCCCGCCATCACGTTGCCATAAATATGAGAGAGGGAGAGGGGTACATGTTGGGGGATAGTTATACTGTATGATGTGTCTTGCTTTACTCTCACTGGTGATTCAGATTGCTGGCAGCGGTTCCCACAGTTAAAGTTACTGTACCTCTTCGCTACTGTACAAGTTGTCACTTCATAAAGAGTCGAGCTAGACAGACTTTTGGAAGGTGCGTGGCGCCACTTTATAAAAAAAAAAAAAAAAAAAAAAAAAAAAGATGGGAACCAATGTGGGACTTTCACAGACGTGGATAGCTCCTAAGCCACCGCCATCGAGCGGGACCCAAGACGGAATCTTACATGATGTGCAGAGCGCCGGGATTATTTTGTTCACATGTTGAAACACAGGCTGATCTATAACTCTCTCCAAAAAGGGCAGGTGGTGAGTGGCTGAGGTCACCCCGCAGCAGGTGATAAACAAACACCCCTGGAAACAAACGCTCCGCACACATCGCACACACTTTCTCTGTTCAACTGCCAAATGATAGCCACCGCGTCTTATCCTTCTTACTCAAACACACAGACGAGTACTCCCTTTCCCTTGAAATCCACCCCCACCCAGTTTACAACGTATGGACGCACACATGCACACGCGCACATTTGGGAGAGATGATAGTGTGAGTGAGATGGCGGGCAGCTATATCAGTGTTGGGACGGGTATATATTCCTGGCTGGTGCTGATAAGCCAACTGATGCCTTGCCTTATTTAGGCAGTACTCACTGCTGACACACTAGCAGAGGAGCACACACTGCATGTGTCTGTGTGGCAGTCCCGGTGTGTAAGTACAGAGATAGTTGAGTCCCGATTAAGTCAACGTATATAGATAGAAGTGTGTGAGAGACAAGGAGTAAATATATATATGTGCAAATGTGCGCTTAATGTTCTTCTGCTAATATGAACAGTGGCTATGTTCTACTTGAGCAAAGGGATTGGTGAATGGCTAAATGTGAAACTAGAGTCTCTGTGCTGTCGCTGCAGCCTCATAGTTAAATAGATTTAATAAATAAATTAAATAGATAGCAGCAGGAACACAGTGAAGTTAACCACACAACTACCACACATAATTTATTTAGATTATTCCTATAATCATAATGTACTGAATAATGAATTATTTTCCATTATATATATAGTTAAATGGTAAATATACGATAAATATTCTTGCTTGAAACTTTCCACATTCATTTTCCTGCTGTCATCTACTTCACTCCTGCACGACATGCTAGCTAAACTCATCTAATCTCGCCAATAAATCTTGTGACAATACATGTGGCGAAGCTCCCTTAGTGGCAGGAGCACATAAAGTGTTGGTTAACCTTTCACTAGAACAAACAAAGCAATCAAACAGCTCACCCTGCACATGGACTGGCTTGCTACAGGCCATTTTATATCGTTTCTTAGCTTCCTAGAGCCTGTGCGCCTAATTAAACTAATCCGCGAGCGTTATTCATGTACTCTGAGGCTTTTGTAAGGTCATTTCACTCATCTGTTGTGAAATGACTCAAGGAGTGAACGTTTAGGCAGCAGAGGTGCAGCTTGTCAACAGGCAGGGCAGGCAAACGCATACAGTAGGTCCCCCCCCCCCCACCCGGCCAGTAGGGGGCCCCCAAGAGCTGACTAACGTTAAACTACAGCAGTGGCAATGTGCTAAGTTTAAGTAGGAGGCCTAGGAGGTATTACTGTGAGTGAAAATAAGATGATGATGATTATTAATAATACTAAATATCTAACTGAATGCTGCTAGTTTAGCCTTAAATATGAGAGAAAGACATTTGAATAAAACAACTACCACAAGAATCCCATTATTTTGTTCTTCGATTGATAACATCAGTTGTCTGTCACCAAGTCTAGAGAGAGCGCCACCAGCAGGAGTCGGGATCCTCATGCTATTGGACCAGTAAGCTGAGCTAGGAGGCTAAAAGGATGAGAATAAGCTAGAAGTTAAAGCACTTAACAGCCAGTCTCCTTTGGTACTACTGTAGAGTTTTACCTGTCGTTTTATAGGACACCAGAGGGAGGAAATGTGCTAATGTGGTCTTTTTTTCTGTAATGTTAGTTAACTGTCAACTGGAAATGTTTGCCTACGGCCCCGATAGACTCTCGCCTTTGTCAGATGGCAAGCTGATGTGCAACAATTACGGTTTATTATACTGCGTGTAGTACGCTGACAAACTGCTGACTTAGAGAGAACCGCTGATCTGTAACAAAAACGATTTATGGGAGAAGCATCATGACTCGGTAAACTTTTCAGTCACTTATCTCAGCTCACAGGCCTCAAATACAACCACACCGCGCAAACACACACACACCCATATGTGCATGGACAAACTGGAAGAGATGTGTGCAGAAGGCCATTTAGCAGAGATAAGGGCTGCACAACAACTGTGAATGACGGACACAGAAGTCCACCCCGCTCCATCGCACTAGCTCTCTATCGACTGGCCGGTCACGAGCATGAGGTCATCAGCTCCACCCCAGAGGCTGATGGGATAGCTCTTCTTTACAGTAACCCACAGGGGAGGGGCGGGGTGTGTCCTCTCTATGGCCTTTTTATGCTGCTCTTCTTTCATTTCTGTCCACTCCGGACTCCTCAGGAACCTCTTGCTCAGCACATCCGCAGCTTCTCCAATCTTATTCAATTAGCGTTCATCCTCTGGCTTTCTCTCCGCAATCCATTTTACTCTCCGTTTCCTCTGCCAGTGCTCTGCTATCTCCATCCCATCATTCCCTGTGGATGCACTCTGTACGCTCCACATTCAAAGACAGAGAGTCATGTGACTGGAGCCGGATCGATACGAGTGCATCTTTTGCCATGCACTGTACTGTATAATGAGACTTACATAACACTGCTTACAACTGTGGCAGTGTGCAGTTCTGGCGGTTTCTAACAAAACTGCACAATGGAAAAGAAAAAAAAAAATCTATCTTTGTTTTTGTGAGGAGAAAAGAAGAGCTAGTTTTGAGACTTCAAACGGCGCATGATGGAGCGCCACATACCATCCAGTAATCCGACCGCTCGCTTCAGTACAGAGGACCTTGTTTGCTGCCATAAACACTTTGCATCAGCTCGAAATGCTTTTACTGTCGTTGCTTTAGCGCCATGCGTCGGGTCACGCGTTTCCTCCTGCAAATTGTTGCTCCGATACCCCGACCAAACTGGACGTCAGGCGGCTCTTTCTTTGATCCGTCTTCTCTTTCCTCGGTGGCTTTGGCTGACACGGATGAAGACCCGCGATATATCAGGGGCCTTATCTGCCGTGCAAACAGTGTGCATGAGTTTTAATAGGAGCCATGTTAAATCCACCTTGTGTAATCTGTATCTTATATCCTTCAAATGAAGCGGAATAAAGTGTTTTCCCTTTCCGCTCGTTGGAGAAGAGTTATTGTGTCATAAAAGAATGTCTGGGTATAATAATAATAATAAAGCCATGTTCCTCATGACTGGGTTTAGATTTGAGTCAAAATACTCATAGTTTTAATATTGGCTGCATGCATTTTATTTTTATTGGTGAAACTAT
Source organism: Chelon labrosus (assembly GCF_963514085.1). Classification (NCBI taxonomy): domain Eukaryota; kingdom Metazoa; phylum Chordata; class Actinopteri; order Mugiliformes; family Mugilidae; genus Chelon; species Chelon labrosus. The sequence goes on along the minus strand of NC_140351.1, from coordinate 20,483,065 downwards.
ACCGTACAGATGTTGAAATAATGACACCGTTAAATTGTGGAGACGTAAAGTTAAGTTATTTGATTGTCTGACTTATAGCTACAGAGATTTGAGTTTTTATGAATGCTCGCTAATATGTTTTCGTACGTTCATGTGCACTTCAGGAAAGAGCGGGGGGAAAAAAAACAAAACAAACACGACTGCTGGGAAACCTTTTCGCAGCTCGCACTCATCCACTTAGTCTAGAGTCTAATAATTCCCTGATGCAATGAAACCAGAGGATGTCACCGCGATGCTGCATACCCTGAACTGTGTCCCAGTAGGAGGGAAGGCTTTAAATGAAAAGGTCACGTCTCATCCACCTGTTAAAGAGCAGATGCCGCATCAGAGCAATACTTGGCAGGAGGAGCCGGTATCGTTATTGGGCACACGAGACGCACTTGGCGTGGGCGCAGGTATGGCTATACCGCTCATGCACATGGACTCAAAGACACACATACGACGCACATGCACACATACAAGAAGCCTGACCCCTCTCCCTGGGAATGAAAGACACGGGCAGAGAATAGAAACAGAACCTTTTCCAGGGATGATCGCACTGGTTACACAAAAGCTTTGACTGTTGATGATGTATAAAGGTCAGCGCTGTTGTCATGGGACTCCGCTTACACAAGACCGTGCCTTCAATCTGACAATATTTGTCAAACAGGCCACTGCTGTGACTCTTCTGTGGTGGAAATAAGCGCCTGAGGATGTTGGCCCTGTCTTCTTTTTTGTGTTTATACAGTATACACCCACACACACCACACAGGGGGATGAATGGACACACATGAACATGTTACCTGGAAGCTGCTATTTCCACTTTACTCCTCGCAATGGCTGCAGCCCTCTGAGCCCCCTCCACAGCTCGATCTACCTTCTCTTTGGTTTTAGGGTTCTTAAGAGGGATCAGCTGCTTTCTTATTCCACGCACCAGCACGTTATTTTTGTACTTCCCTTCTTCTTTGGTGCCATCTGGGAAAATCGTGCACCCGTAACCATGGCGCTTGTTGTTAAGCCATTCTCCTTCATACTTCATCCCGTTGGATCTCTCTGAAACACCAAATCCATTGCGCTTGTCATTCTTCCACTCGCCCATGTAGGTCTCAGTTGTGGTGGCATCCACATGGTCCTCCAGAGGTAGGTCCTCATCTGGCAGCTCGCCGTCACCGATGGATATGGTAGAGTTGGCGTCGCTGGAACTGATGCGGCTCATGGTGGCATCGCTTCTCGCGGAGCTGCGCTTGCTGGAGATTGAGGTCCGAGAGTCAGACTTGCGCAGCTGTCGGAGGCTGCCGAAGAGGGAGCCCCGGCGGAACAGGCCCTTCTTCTTGCCGGTGACGACCTCGGTGTCAGAGTGGAAGTTGAGGACGAAGCCGCCGCGGCTGCCTGTCGGCGTGTCTACAGGGGAGGAGAGGTCCTGGAGGACTGTGCCGTTGCTCTGCTCGGAGCGCAGGGATGCCAGGGATGTACGGAGAGGAGAGCGGATGACAGTGGCCATGCCATAGGGAACACTCTGACGCACGCCGTAGCCGTGTCGCATCCCACCCATCCATTGGCCTTGATAGGTACCTGAGGGAAAGATAGACATGGATCAGTCAATTAGAGCCATGTTTGCTCCCATAAAGCAGCGGTTCCTTCACGTGTCACCTTATGACCCCTTTAAATGAGGCAGTCTGCTTTTCTTGTCACATGTTTCATATGTCAATAATCTATGAGCAGTTCCACTTAAGATACATCATTTCCTCTCAAATCATTCCATTTGAATCATTTTTTGATGTAAAAGCCCAAATAAAAAAGCTAAAATCATTTATTCATCACATTGGCACTCATTTCCTAGGAAACATTCTCCCATTTATTCATCAGTTCCAGGAAGGAACATTGGCCATGAGGCACAGTCCAGGGTGGTCCAAATTATTTTAAGAAGCAAGTGTATATAGAAAGTGCTGCTCGTGTGTAAAAGCCTTTCCAGAAAGAAAACGGGACGGTTTTTCAAATCCAAATAAGCTGATAGAGCATAAAAGCCCAGCAAAAAGTCTGTTGAGTGGTTTCCACAAACTATGTAAATAAAAAAATAAAGTGCTCCTTTATTTGGTCTGTAGGGGAATATGTGGACCAACGCTAATGATAATGTCAGATTACATGCATGTCTGAAAGGATTATCCTGTTTTACAAAAGCCAAACTACAGCGAGTTTGTACTTATGAGTACAAGAAGGCTTCCTCTGCTGTATACCTATGCTCAGATATTCTCTATATCAGCATTAATTCCTTGAACCAGCATTGCGCACGGGCACACTGAGGAGCTATGCAGTAGGGTGCAGGCTATGTAAGCTAATGAAATGTTTTCTCTCCTTCCAGTCATATCTGGGACTGTGAGCATATCTAACTCAATCACAAAGATTTGATTAAGGTACTGATACAAAGGATCACCGGGGATGAATGCGAATCACTTAGCCTGGAGACTATTTTCAGGCGGCCCCTAACTCCCCCACTGACAGTAGGCGCATTCGCCACCATCCGTTTGTCCGTGACAGCAGGGAATTGCTATGAGTCACATAATGAGAAGAATACTTCATTAATCCCATTTGGTGCTGCTGAGCCCAATGAGCATGTGCCGGCCTACTGTAGCTTCTTCGTAGCGTCACATTACAAACCTGATCCTAATAATGAGAAGGGCCTGTTAATCCACTTCTTGAATCTCATGCACTTGCACAATAAAAGAAGCCATAGTGGTCACATTCTATCAGAGAACGATACACTCGCCTGTGGGAGGAATTTAGATGGATAAACAGTGTGAGATTAACAGGCTGGCTCGGGCGCTGCGGTTCAATTTGGTGACCCTGCAGATCAAGTTATCAGGATGCTGCAGGGTCAGACGGCCAGATGTTTTGTAGATCCTCTGGGATCAGCTGATTCCCCAAGCCCGGCCCATCCGTAACCATCATATGTGAGGAATTTATTCTGCACCATAAGGCAATCGGTTAGAGGAGATGATGCCCACAAATCACCCAAAGACTGGGGTGTTTTATTAAGAGACAGGGTTGGATGTAATACACACGGGGCAAACAGAACACTTGTTTTTTAAGCTGCCTGAGCGGCCTTTATATAAACTCAATCTGTGAACACGCCGGCGATTAGTGAGATCAGAGCTCTGAGAGGGGTCTAACTGACCTCTCACTTTAAGCAAGTCCAAGAGTTCCATGTGCGAGACTGAGCTGAGGCTGAACACATGGGTGATTGATCACTTCATAGAGTAGAAGTGACTATATTAAACTACAAAACTGCTTTGTGAGTTCTCTAGACACTTGCACACACTGCTACTAAATTTAGCACCTCCATCTGTATTAAACTACCTCAACTTCATTTAAAACTCCAGCATGTGCACCCTTTAAGACATGTGTGAATATTCAGGTGTGGAAATGATAAAGAAGTTGTTGATCGCCTGGCTATAATTTGCTTCAAATGGACAGGTGTTGCTTAGATTTACAATCTCCTTCTCCGGGAGGTATGGCGCCTCTTAGGAGGAGTCACTCTCCTCCCACTGTCATATGAGGAGCAACCGGTAGTTACCAAATGAGGCGTGCTTTGGAATAAAACACAAACCACCCACCTTCTTAAACGGTGTCCAAAAAGCTACCCGAGCAAAAACTGAGATTTGGGGGCAAATAGTGATGCGCAGTGCGGAATCTCTGCTTCAAATCAGTTCATATCAGACAGAGATTCGCGCACTGATGTATTAACGTTAGCCTCTATCTCAGTTTGAGTCTGAGCATCCTACACACAAGCTACATAACACATCACCAGTCGCAGCTGTTAAAGTGACACACACAAACACTTTGGCATACTCGTCCAACCCGGTCCTTACCTCCATCGCCGTAGGTTTCGATCCCATATCCATCCTGCAGCCCGTTGCTCCAGGTGCCGTCGTATCTGGCAGGTGTGTTGTGGCTTTGCCGGATGCCGTATCGCCCCTTAAAACCATGACTCCACTCTCCTCGGTAGATCCACTTTCCTTTATTCTCCACGCCGAGCCCGTGGCGCTTCCCCTGGGACCAGTAGCCCTTGTAGGTATTCCCGCTGGGCCAGGTGTACACCCCTACTACCTCAAAACCGTGCGACCAGGACCCGGCGTACTCGCCTTGGCCCTTGGGTCCGGTGCAGATGCCGTGTCCGTGGGCTTTGCCATCCTCCCACCCCCCGCAGTAAGTGCCACCGTCGTCGAAGTCAAACCTTCCGCCCGTCATTCAGATATAGGCTGAAAATAAAGCCGATCGTGCGCTGCTGCAGACTCAGGCGTCTCCGGGACCGAGGTTGGGGGATCCAGGACCGGTGGTGTGATGAAAGGATGAGCCAACAAGATGATGACTAAAGGGGCGAAAAACAGGAGGGTGAGGAGAATGGACGGGCACCGGCAGACACCGACATGTTATACAAAAGGCATGCGTAATGGTAAGTGTAAAGGTATGAATGGTGGGCGTCATTTACCGGAGGCGCACGCCGGATTCTCCGTTGTGTGTTGCTCGTCTCCCCCCTCTCACCCACTGATCACAGAGGGAGAGAGAGAGGCGTCGAGACCCTGCTGAAGAAAGGCACCGGGCCAATCGCAACGTCACGCCACAGGGACCTCCCACTCTCTCTCCCTCTCTCCCTCTCTTTCTCCCTCTCTCCACACCTCCGCCTCGACCGCGCCAAAGAATAAGGCACCTCCATATCAAAGCCAAACTTTTCCTTTGAAAGACACAGGTGCACATTTCCACAGTATTTCTATTAAAACCCACCTCATTGTGTTTGTCCGTGGACACCAGTAGTAAGTTTATATTTGGTATTAATGTCCGTGTTATATAAGAATATTATATGGCCTATTTTTAAAGGCTTGTTAATATTACAGCTGTTTATGAGTTCACAGTCGCACAGTTAACGTTCACAGTGTGTTTCCTGACTACTTTAGTTGATCTGCCAGCACATCTCTTGAAATTACAGCCTACAGGTTCACAGTGTATGAGAAAGATTTTAATCATTAATAATGAGACCAGTGCATCAGTTAGATGATCACAATGGAAATAAATCCGTTTAAACAACTTTAACTGTTAAAATAAATAAATAAAATATTATCACGGTAATTACGTGACAGCAACACTATGTTCATGTATATCACCACGTTTGTACTGAGGCTAAAAGTACAGCTTGACAGCAAACCTACATTTTAAAATAGGAAACAGCGACCTCTGCTGGAGGAAGGCGTTAATTGCATGGCAAATAAGTATTACAATAAATAGTAAATATTGATCTGTGCAGTCCTAATGCGTTTTAATATATTTGATATATAATGTATTCCTATTTAACGCATTTTAAATTCCATTTAAACCGTAATTATTATTCTCCCCAGCAGTGGTGTGTATGTAAGCTTTATGCAGGATAGTGATGGTTAGCTGGTTTAATAGAATATTTGAATACACATCGGTTACTACCAGTTACAGGCTACTACTAACGGAGGGATCAAAAACAACAAGATAAAAGGAAAGAGAAGAAGAAATAAGCATGAACACATGAAGACAAGAGCAAAAAATTGGGTTGTTTTAAATGCACCACAAAATGCAACAATAGCAAATGTGAGTTTATTAAAAATAAAAGAAGGTTGCATTTAAAAATTATAGCAACACGTATATAAAAAAATAAGTTACACTCCGAGCCAGCGGGGGGAGTACTTTGCCGAACGCGATGTTCTGCCCTCCCTTGTCCCCTAAAACACTAACAGATAAAATGGCGTCCGAAGTCAGCCAAGAATCCCAAGATGAGAAAGCAGCTCTCGTAGAGGCGGACCCAGAACAGGACGTGCATCGTGGCACGGTGGCGAAACGGTCCAAACTAACGCTGTATCACTGGACGCAGTCTTTCAATTCTCAGAAGGTGAGTCCAGCCCCGTTATTGCTTCAGCACCACAGCTCAGTGGACAGCTCCCCATCACAGGTTCAATTAGAGATCAGTGAAATGGATCTGCTGCTGCTGCTGCTGTGGACGCTTTAACCTTTACATGACCAACTGATACAACTAATAAGACACAGTATTCATCTAAGGAACACTGGTTTGTTTACATTTTTAGCCTAGCAGTATTTATTAGGCTATGCTAACGGTTCAGCTCAGCACCTCAATTTAAATAATAGATTTGACTTTATAATGGTTCAAATGAATTCAGCAGCTTTATCTTTGCTACAGACATTGGCATTCCTTCCAGTCTTTCTTATTTGTACTTAATTCCCATGACACTCGCATACTGTATGTAGAGTTAGGTCCACACCTGTTTGGACGCTGATATATTTTTTGTCATTTTGTCTGTTTACCTAAACATATCCGAGCTACGCAATGAATATGGATTTAAAGTGCAGACTCCCGGCTTGAATTTTGAGCTTGTTCGCATTCTAATTGGAGGAAGGATTTGAAAATTACTGAGCATTTTTAGCCTCAGTCCCTATTTTCAGGGGCTTCAAAGTGAACACCTGACTCAAAAGCTCTTTCATGGATGGATGGGACATTACTTTATTATTTCTTCATTAGTCAAGAATGATATCTGCAATTGGAAGCTGTTGCTGTGAACTCACATGTGTCCAAAGGAGCACTTCCACCTTATTTTTTTACAAAAAGCTTGACATCATCCAACCAAGTGAAAAACAATCTTCAGGGGGTAGGCATATCATTATCATTAAGACTTCACATTTTTGAACAAGATGAAAATCAGATCAACTTGTACATGAATGACAGCTTCATCTGTAAAACACGATGGAGGTGTTGTGATGCACAATCATCCATGGCCTTTTGCCCATATTCAATATACAACAGCAACTTGTATATTGTTTTGTTGAACAGCTCAAAAAAACTTGTAAATGTCTGCACATTTATGGATGATACTGATCTAACTGTAAATTATTTCTTGTGATTTTCAATGAAAAGCAACACAATAATCCTTATATAATTGAACCTATAAGCCGCTAGAGAGTAAGTAAAGAATCAATGTTTCTAAATAGTTGTGTTATGATATTTTGAAAGTCCTATAGTGTAAGCAAATACATTTATAGATTAATGGACTAAGTCATTTGTGTTTTCAGGTGCGCCTGGCCATAGCAGAGAAAGGTTTGCGCTGTGAGGAGTATGATGTGAGCCTGCCGCTCAGCGAACACAACGAACCGTGGTTCATGCACCTGAATCCCACTGGTGAGGTGCCCGTCCTCGTCCACGATGACAACGTCATCTGTGACCCGACGCAGATCATGGACTACCTGGAGCAGAACTTCAGTGATGGTGAGATAAATGAAGCCATCTTTTACAGACACCCAGCAGCAAACTATATCATAGCAGAGCTGGAGGTCAGCTCCTTAGAACAAATTTCTTCATTTAGTTTGTTTTATGTTTCAGACTTGTTGTTTTTTTTTTTCAGTGGTTTTGTTTGGTTTGTAATTTTCTCTTGGTTTGCATCAATCCATAATAGCTTTGTTCTAATGGTCTGCATCCAATCGACTTAAAAGGAGGGAAAAACCTGGTAAGCATGGAGCTGCTTAAGCTGATACCTGAAAGTGTTCGTACATAAATCTTACATAAAACTATAACTTCTCCGCATTTGTCCCCCTCAAGTGTGTAGTGTACAATCACCTGTAGTATTACCAGGACTCTAGAAACCTTTTACCTTCACCTTTTGTTTCATTTGGAGAGATGAGGACTCTCTTTTTAAAGGCTTGTTTGTCTCCAGAGGGAACTCCCAAACTGGTTCCTGAAGAAGGCAGTCCATACTACGTCAGAGTGCAGCACTACAGAGAGCTGTTGGACTCACTGCAGATGGACGCCTACACCCATGGCTGCATCCTCCACCCGGAGATCACTGTGGACTCCCACATCCCAGCATATGCTGCCACATGCATACGAAGTAAGACATGCTGTATAAGGAAATTATTATGTCTGCATCAAATGGAAACATGTTGAACAACTCCCTAATTACTTTCTGCTCTAATTTCTGCATGGAACTGTTAATTGCTTTTAACACATTTTCTCCTTTGAAAAAAAAGAGATTGATCTCAGCGGGTCTCTTCCTGGTTAAATTAAAAATCCACAGCAGTTTAAACTCGACTTCTTACAAAATCATACTACTAGTATTGAATGTCAACAATGTACAGATTTGTCTGTGGTATTCTGCTTACAGTCATGGATGTGGAACTTTATTTTGGCAATTAAGGTCACATTTTAAGTGCTTTAGTGACTGGGAAATTGAAAGGTCACCTGTTCTGTGGATTAAACTGTACTTTTACAGTAACACGTTTATATAAAATGACAGAATCCACTGTGTGCCTTATCGTGTCTAATATGCTTCCATGTTTGTTTCCATGTGACAGCACAAATTGGAAACACACAAACCGAGCTGAAGAAACTGGCAGAGCAGAACCCAGAGCTTAAAGATGCTTATGTGGCAAAACAGAGGCGCTTGAAAGTAAGTAGCCCAGGCTAGCAGAGTAAACTAGTTTGAGCTGCATCCAAATTCACCACCTTATTCACTCATTTACCACTCCCTAACAGACAATCTACTGACGTTCTGTCAGTAGTTAACTGTGATTTCAAACATTGACTCATTTTGGCATCTGACTGATCTCATTACACTACTTTTTCATCGTAGGATTATTCAGGGCATCATTCAGTTAATTAACTCCTTTGATCAAAACAAAGACTATATATAAAGGCTCCAAATGAAGATGAGGCCTTTGGCCTCCATATCCACATACAATGGCCTTCAGTTAGGCCAACAGAAGGAAGTGGGGATGTGTCATCCATCTTTATATACTGTCTATGGCTCATGGACACCCAAATAAAATGGCAGACAGCCAATGTAGTATGCTATATAAAAATATGGAGTGGCTTTTGGACGTAGCCACAAGCTAAATCAAGAGTCAGCTAAATTGAGAGAGCAATCAACGGCTAGCTAGCTAGATTCTATAGCCATGGCTAGCTTATGTGAGAGCCATATTTACATAGTAACTTCCAGCAAATAGAAGGTTTGTATGTAATAAAAGCATTTCCTTGGTAAAGTATTTTTGTTATTCTGCATACTGTAGCTAACTGAGAGGGAAGCTAATCCAGCCATGCTGGCTATCTTAGCAGTAACTACCAGAATTACACAGAGCTTTTGATTCAGTGGAGTTCTTGTGATTTGGTTTATGTATTCCATTTAAATATTTGTATTTATTTAAATGTAATACATTACATGTTAACTTGTATGCAACAATATTTAAATTTATGTTTTATATTGATTTCGTAGATGGACAAGTGGACACCTAGCACAACAGGCAAACTGTGGCTTCTTAATCATTATTTTTTAGTAGATATGTGATATAGGTTTCATGGCGTCTACTTAATTGGCCCAAAAAAGCATACAATGACAGTATTACTGACAGCAACTATTCCATGCAGTTTTGTGGCCAGCCAGAACATTTTATAGACTTCTTTGATTGATTCTTTTTCTACAATGTGTAATATAAGTTAAGGTTTACTATGCATTTATATTGTGCAAATGTTTCTGTAGTCCAAGTTGTTTGACCATGACAACATGAAGTACCTGAAGAAGCTTCTGGATGAACTGGATAGTGTGATGGACCAAGTGGAGACAGAACTACAGAGGAGGGTGGAGGAAACACCAGGTAGCCATTACTGCTTGTCACTTAGCAACCACTGTACTATTAACAGACACACAGTGTTAGAAATAACACTATTTTTAGTTGGTGACTCATTCTAATCAGTCAAGTGTGATGGCAGTATCACCGTGAATATCACGTTATCTCCTTCCTTCTATATTTTCTTCCACTCATAGAGGAAGGCAGCCAGTCCTGGCTCTGTGGGGAGTTCTTCAGCATGGCCGACGTCTCTCTGGCAGTCACCTTACACCGATTAAAGTTCCTAGGCCTCTCCCGCCGCTACTGGGGCAACGGTAACCGTGTCAATGTGGAAACATACTACGAGCGCGTGGTGGAGCGCCCGGCCTTCAGGAGAGTGCTGGGTCACGTCAACAACATCCTGATCTCTGCCGTGCTTCCCGTGGCGTTTCGTGTGGCCAGGAAGAATGCACCAGTTATAGTTGGCACCACGCTGGTGATAGGCATTCTGGGAGGAGCTACGTACCTCGCCTTCCTTTACATGAAGAAGAGGCTGACTGCCTTCAGCTGAGGGACAGGGTGGTGGTTCGGGACTGAACAAGAAGTTTAAACACTCTAAAGTTACACATAGAATAATATGACCAATTAATAAACATCAGTGATATAACTGAGGTGATTTCTGTGTTGCTGGTAGCTCAAAATGCACTTTTATCCACCTTTAATAAGTTTCTGCTGCATTATACGCCAAAGGACTCACTTAAAGGACCATGCTCATGCTCTTGCGTGATCAATCACATGTAACTTACCTGGTTTGAACATATTCGCAAGCTTTGTCAGCACGTATGCCATCATATATGTATACAAACCTAGGTGGCCTGAAAGAGATAATGAAAATATGATTGCTTTGTGAATTGGAAGGGCTGTGAAAGTTTCAAGTTTAAATGGACAGATTGTTTTCACAGTCTTTATGTGCACCATTCCTCTCTGGAAACCCTCAGAATGTAAGAATCTATAAACACTATAAACAAGTACATTCTCACACTGTACTGGAATTGATTAAAACAACACCGTCGAGAAGACTAGACATTCATAAATCTTACATGAAAGATAAATTGACTAAACTGTGCAAAAACGCTTATATGGTCAATAAAGAAATCTTTATGTCTACTTACGATGTCAAATAGGGTTTGCCTAATGTGTGCTTTTCATTTGCCGTTTCACTGACGTCAATATTTGCATGTTAGCATACTGGAAGCCCACAGACTGCTTCCTCTGACCCTGTTTGAATGTTCTGATCTGCCCTGCAGTAACATTACGTGAAAAGCTGTTCCTGCATTTAACAGAAACTAATTTACTGTGCAGGTATCCTAAGTCATAACATCTGCGCACATTACAATAACAATAGTTGAATGAATATGTTTACAGTCTGATTTACATATGCAGACCATCTGTCTGAAATTAAACTGCTCCCAAACACTCTCCAGAGTCTCCTGTCATTTAAATGTATTCAAGAACTGAATTAAAAATTCAGCTTTAATTTCTTAAAATATCATATCATACATAAACATTTGGGCAACCTCTAAAAGAAAGAACCGCTCACGTTTCTCAGAGCGCTGCATGTAAGTCAACATCAACAGAAATCTGCTTGCCCTGTCAAAAGCAAGCTCAAGGCCAGCGCTTGACATTAAACATATGCTCAGCTGTGACTTAAACTCCTCCTCACGTGAGCTCACCCTCACACAAAGTAGACACATGTTGGACCTTCCAACAAAATCTGGCCTTTGTTTTCACTATTCAAGAGGCCACGTAGTGCTGCTGTCAAAGAAACGCCTCACACGTGTTCAGGCCGCATGAGAGTTGAGATGTCAAAATACCGTGAGCTCGCACTGGGAGTGTGTGCGCCAGCTCTTCAAACTCATACTCCGACAAAAGGCAACCAATGACACTGTTTATGCTCCAGGGTTGTATCACACGGGTTCCCTCTGAATGTCAAAAGTCGCACATAATGTGATTATATTCATTCTATTGTGCTGAAGAAAGGCTGGTAGATCCATGATCACTGTACAAAAACAATTTTATTTCACTAATAAGGGCTACAAAGTACAAACAGATATTATGTGTGTTAAACTGTAATCAAGAGCAATAATAATCATTTAATAAGGTAATATAAAAGTAAAATTTAGACATTATTTTGCATCTTGATGAGAAAGAAGCAAGCACGCATATTCACCACTAGAGGGCAGTGTTTCCCCAGACAACGCTCATATCTGTTAGAATTATGGGAGTAGAACGTTCACAGCATCACTCACAGAGAAGTAAACTTCTGTATGAACCTGAACCAAATGACTTGTATTTTCAGAAAGCTGACACCTTTTTTTACAGCTTGAAGTCAACTTAAGCAGCGCAGTGCTTTGGATAGATTATTTCTTTTTGTGCGTGTATATTCAGGCCATATTTTCAGCCAAAAGCAATTCGGTAACATGACTAAATCAACTTGTCACTGCTCATTGTTCTCATTATTGCTCCTGACAGGTTGCTATTCAGCTGTTTAAAATCTATCTGGTGGTTTACAACAACTGAACAAAGATTGGTGAATGTTTTCTTTGCTGCAGAGTCAGTATTTTGCATTGTTAGACGGAGCAGTCAGTCTGTAACTATATCAGCCCTGAGACACATTCAAATAAATATTTGCTCTAAACAGCTAAGTGTGATAAATTAGCAGATTCGTGTTTCCAGTGTTTATAAGAATTGTTTACTTCCTTGATTTGTATGAGTGCGTGGATCACAGGCTCAACCTTTCGTGTCAAACCGTGAGGATAAATCAGTGTTCGTCAATGAGGCTGAGCAATCAGCATTCACTTAAACATAACTGCTAAAAGAAAGTTGGAAATAGTGATGTCCCCAGATTGCAAAATATAGTTAATGACTTGGAAAACAGCTCTGTTCAGTCTTTTTGGGGCCAGATTAATAAAATGAGTTGCATTGGAGGAGATCCTAATGATTATTCTCGTGTGGCCAGCCACATGTATTACAACAAAAAGTGATGGCAATCATATATAAAAAATGGTCACATTTGGAGGTAATTCAGCAGTATCACTAAACACTGTATTGTGCTTTAACAATACATTACGCTGGGATAGGAGCTGAAGCTGCTGCCACAACTTAAATCTAAAAAGGCAGCTTTTGGGAGTGTAGTGCCTGTTGAAAGATTTGGAAATGGAAGAAAAGGGGTTCATAGTGCTTCAGATGTTTTAAGGAGTGTTATCTGAACACCAAAGTGCTTATAACTGGGCACAGTTGAAGGGTGGAGTGAATCACAGTGAAGGATGGTAATCTCATTGGATATCGATGCACATTTTCTGACGTCCGTGCGAGGATGGCAACAGCTTCCATCATTTTGCTCTGGGTGCACAACAAAAGTAAAGCAAGCTGTGCGAAAAAGCTCTGTGAACCTGGCCAACCAAAGACAAAGTCACAAAAGAGCCCGGCTCCTATGGACCCCTATATTTCAAACAAACAGTCTTGTTTGAATTGCACTGACGCCTTTAATTGTCTAATGCGGGGTATGTTAGGAGAGGGATTTGTCTGGGTTCTGAGGTGGAGCGGATTTTGGCAGCTTGTGATATTTAAAAGACCCCCAAAAGTTTCCTGTCTTTACCCAAGAGCAGTGTCAAAGTCACTGTGAGGAACACTGCTGCATGAAAAATGAGACGCCATGCTGTAGCTGACGTCCTCGATGATGTGGCACCTCTGTACCAAAGCTCCTGTTGTGCTACAATACGTAGGCCAGCCAGAAGATTATTTGTATTCCCATTTAGAGCATCTTTAAACCTCTTCGGCGTACCTCAGAAATGGAGACTGGCATCTACTCAGACCACTAAAACAGAGCCCTACGCAGTCGCCTTGCCGCCGTTCAAATAAACAAAATCACCTGCGTCCCAAGGAATCACCTACTCCCTCTACTTCTTCCTTCCCCTTTATTCCATGAACTCACTTTTCTTTGAACACAGATCTTCTCTTTTTGCTTTTCCCAGTAGGGAGCCCGTACGTCAGAAGTGGCGGGTGGGGCAGCACAGGTGTCTGTTTTGGAAACCGAGAGTTGCATGGAAACCCCCAGCAGGCGGACAGACAAACGGAAAGAGAGGGAGAGATGGAGGCCTGCGGTACCGTGCGTATGAAAGGCTGCGGGTGATGGATGGAAATAAGATGCGTGGTGATGCAAGTGAGAAGGGAGGGAGAGATCTTGAAGTTGAAATACATGTCTGCGAGCTAAGAGGAGCAGAATGACCTGCTGCAACGCAAGTGGGACAGCTGTTATAATTCACAGCCATAAAATACAATCAGTAGCCTTTTGAAAGGGAAAGAAAATACTGGACTGAACTTATGCACGTGCAGAAAGGGGGGCAGGTGGACGGTGGGGTGATGAGTTACGCTGGGTGTCCACAGACAGGCAGGCTGGGTAAACAGAAACCCACGCAGCAGTAGCTGACAGCCTACTTGATGTGGCTCTTGCCCCGGCAACTGTGTGGGCTCATGGAAACTTCCACAGACAATCAGAGGCTGTGAGCTGGAGCGGAGGCACATTTGCGGATAGATGGTGCACTGTAGGAAATGTCACGGGCAGAAGGAAAACGGTGATAGAAACCAGAAGAGCAATGTCATCATGATACATCATCTAATCATCGACCTCTCCATCACATCTGCAAAACCAGTGCTGCGAAGTTCTTCTTTCCCTGATCGGGACAAATGGAGAAGACGTTGGAGGGGATAATGAGCTCCGTTTGTTCCTTGTGTCACAGTGACATTACATAAAGCAACTGTAGACACAGGAACCTCAGTGCAAGCAGCAGCTGTTCAGCTCTTTGTACGGCAGCAATTCTGTCACTGCTGTCCAATCAGCGCTATTGCATCAGAGCCTAATCTCTCCTATTTCACTGTTATTTTTCCTTTTATGGTTACTTTGGACACACTATATAGAACCGACGAGGGAAGACGTCCAAACTCTGCTGGCACTATCAAAGTTGTTCTGAGAAAACCACCGACCCTTTCCAGAAAGCAGCCACCTTTCAGAGCGATATACTGTTTGCTGAGTCGGCCGACGTGGGATCTCATGATGTTGACACTACTGTTAAAATGACCCCCCGCTGGCTCGCCCTTCACAGCTTTATGATGAAACCCTGTGCCACCATTCATCCCCACATGTGCTCCTCAAATATTTAAACTTGGCCTGCATAAACACCGGTGCACAGGAGAGATGATACCCAACGCCGGAGCAGCGGGGCCGGCTGCATTATAAATCTCTGTTCAATTGGCCAGATGTGGCCAAGTCAAACATGCCGTCGGGTTTTTATTGTGTTAATGAATTTTTTTTCGCGCGTGATGGCTTTGTCGTTACGAATGAACCGGTGATCTCAGCAGGGATCATTTCATCTTCGTGGAGAAGTTTCACGCTCACGTTTAAAGTGTTAAAACAGTGGCCATTCTTGGAGCCATGCATCGGTTAGACGCAGGTTAGAGTCAGTGTTGCTCTAATGTATTTTCTGTCTTGCTCCAGAGGTCAGCGAAGGTCGATCCACCTGCTGTGCATGTCACAGCGAACAAACCCCGCTAGGTTTCTCCGCAGAGGCCCCACAGACGGATATCCTTGTGTAAATAACGAGCCTACCTCTCATTTTGAGACCACTTCCTGCTCCCATGACCCCCTAGGCATAAAGGTCTGACCTTCCATGCAGGGAATCAAAAATGTTATATAACACCTGTCGTCTGCTAACACACAGGGAAGCATGAAATATGTCCAGAATCACTGACAGACTGTAGCAGAAGTGAAATGATCATGAATATGAACTGTGCTTTACAGACTCAAGATATGCCTACATATGCCACCTCTTAACATTCATTGTTATAGTCAGGGTACAGGATTGGAGATATGTACATCTCCTCTCTGTTCAACTTTGTGTTGTCTGTTAGTCTACATTATTTGCAGACTATGCACTAGTGTTCAAAGCAATGCAATGGATTTCTTTATGGACGTAACCTTCACTGTGGGAGAGAGAGGCTGCCCATACCTCCATGTGTAGCTAAGTGCTAAGTGCAACAGCTGAGATCAGACAAAGACCAGAAACAGAGACATGTTGTGTTGCTTGTCTGTTCTGCTTTGCTAAACTGAATTAAGTAGCTGCCTAGCTATGAGCCTGACTAGCTGCTTCACTGAGTCTGACTGTAAACGTTTTTGTCTCTCAAATTTTACAGTGCACTCAAGGCAAATTCTGGCCCAAATTCTGTCTTGTATATGTTACGGGTCCTAGGAATGGTACCACAGCAACAAAGAAGAATGTGTCCCACTGTAGAATACAGGGGGAAATGCAGCAGCAATAAAGAAGACAGCCTGTTGTCAAGATAGCATGCGATGTACCCACCTAAGCTACCCCCAGGAAGGACCTGCCACACAACTGTTTCCGGGCAACTTAGTGCCATTCACATTTTCTGCACCTTCCAGAATGCATTTATATAAAAAATAAAATAATGTGCTTATCACATACATTCTTCTTCTTGTCCTTTCACCTGTACCCTTCAGGGGTCGCCACAGCAGATCATCTGCTGCCATCTTGCCATATCCTCTTACATCAATTACCTTCATGTCCTCCTTCTCTACATCCATAAACCTCCTCTGAGGTCTTCCTCTAGACATCCTGCCTGGTAGCTCTAACCTCACCATTCTTCAACCAATATGTTCTCTATCCCTCCTCTGAATGTGTCCAAACCATCTCAACCTGGCCCTTCTCACTTCATCTCTGAACCATCTCACATACAATAATACGACTAATTCCAGAGCCTTGAGATTGAAGGAAATAAAGAGAATGTCCCCCTGTTCGAATAATTAAAGGAAAACAAACAGGTTTGGGCTTCACCACACATACATACACAGAGCTATGTTGAAACAAGATATTAGGGAAAGAGACCTAGGCTCAATCAATCCCCAGCTGTACTTCATGGGAAGCTGTTGGGTCATCATGTTCCTTCATGTTCCTGTCCCTACCGGATGATTGAGGGCCACGTTTGGAGGAATGCCCCATACTCTCAAGGGTCTACAAGTGCAAGATAAGTTAACATCAGAATGTCTGCACGGCCTCCTCACATATCTATGTCAAATTTATAGGCCTACTTTGTCCTCTTCAGTTAGTCCAGCTATTAGACACTTGGCTTGCATCTAGGAAAATTCTGAAATACTTATTCAAGGCATCTCAACGCATATCAAACAAGGAGTGCAGGAAGGAGAGAGACTTAATGGTATAAGTAGTATAACTGTCTAACTTGCCCCTGCGTTTGGCACAGTCCTAATGGCAATGCAGGAACATAAATCAAAGCAGAAATGATTATCCCAGGTTTACTTTTAGTGTCTGCAGACAGAGGAAACATCAGCAAAACGATCCAGTTTCCCATGAGATTACCTCGAACTCTCAGCTCCCAGTTTGATTGTGGCACCAAAGCTAGACACAGGAAATGATATGACACGCTGTAAATAAGCTGTTAATTTCTCCATGTCCAGTTATGATCCTAACATTATCATGCTCGGAGCGCTAACGCAGGGCTCATTATGACTGGAAAACCTTCAGTGAAGCAGTGAGTGTCAGTGAAGTTCTACCTGGTGTTGAGGATATCATGTATAAGAAAAAAGGCTGTGTAACCATTTGCTGATGGAAAAACACGGACTAGTGTAATGGAAAGCGGTGCACTTGCTTGAATCCATTTAGGCCAATCTGATACGCCATTGCTGAACATGCAAAATGAACAAAAATAAGAAAGCCTGGTTGATTTGTCAATCAGTTAACTAAAACCGAAGCAGTTTTGCCGTACACATGCACAAACTGTTCTGTTGTCCGTTGATCTCTCGTTAAATTCTCTGATGTGGTTCTTCCTGAAAGAACTATATGATTAGAGGCTTTTCTCCATTAAGACGTGATTGTAATTGTCTCCTTCTGTTATGTCTATGTGACTGTGATGAAGTTTTATTTTCTGCATTTGCCCTATTAATGCGACTTCCATTATCCAGTGCACATATTAATTACTATGCACACAAGACAATTTGCGGATTTGTAATCAAAATGTTCTGAGTTGCGGTGCTCCACAAAGAGCTTGTCCTCCCCGAACTTGCAAACGCAATAACTGAACACAGTAATACAATCCGGCCATTGTTAGTTGCAAAAAGATTTTCCTGAGGGTAATTTTCCGTGACAATGTCAAAATCTGAAATCGGATCTTCTTTGAGGAGCTGTTGTGCATTGTTTGTCTGCTGACACTCGATTCATACTGTCCTGTGCGTGGCCTGTACGTGCGGACACCTTTGAGATTTGGGGTTACTTTTGAGCACGCAACCTTTGAACTTGTGGTATAGTTCTTTAAATGTCCACTTATCTTCAGAGAGACGTTCCATTTACAGAGATGGGTCAAAGCAGAAATACTCTCGTCAGTGTGTCACAAATTCCACATCTCCGTTACAAACCAACATGCTATTTTCAAGATGGCTGCCAGAAAGGGCGCTTTGCTTTGAGCACACTGAGGCTGAATGTATTTCAAACCAAGCTCAAGGTGTGATTTGAAAATCTGTATCTATATTGCTATATACATATGCCCTTTTAGGCATTTGTGTGCCATGCAAAGCTCTACCAAAGAGTAAATTAAGGTGGCTCTGTTCAGACCTGTTGTGGCTCTGGGTATGTGTTTAAAGCTCGCATTAAAATCCATCCCCTCGTACCCCCTCCTGTCTCAATTGACCACTTATGTTCTGATCCCAGTTCTGTGTTCTGTATGCAAACAACTTGTTGCTACTGTGAGCCTCAAAATGGACTCATGGCTAACTGACCACATGCTGATACATTTTACAATGACGGAATCACATATACAAAATCTATTAAATGGCATATGTCAAACACATATGCTGTTTTTGTCATTTCTGGCAATTCATAGTATTGGCTGTGTGTTTTCTGGTCCGTCAGTGAGGCCAGGATACATTGTGCCTTCACACTGAATGTGGCCACACGTGCCTCAAACCGCCTCCAAAGGTGGTCTGCATCTTTGATGTGTTCACACTGTATTCTAGACTGGCCACTTGTGATCGGATCACTCAAGTATGAACAGGGCCATAATAGTATATATTTCTAAGGGTCACCTACCTGGTATCATCAAACACCATGTTAATAACATGGCATGTCACATTCCATGCTATCAATGTGTAGTTTGTATTTTTTAACGTTTTATTTCTCGTTATGTAATCCCAGTCTGTCTTACCCTGCCCGTTGCTCTAATCATTTTGCATGTCTTTTAATGCCATAAAAGGACATAAAAACCTTAAGTTGTGTTGCCATGACATGCAAAATGTGCTAAAAGTGGCGTCACAAAACGCCCTACATAGGAGGTCACTGGGGGAAAACCAAGACGCTCTGATGATTATGCTCTGGCCTTTAAAAACAGTAAAAAGAACACTTTGTGATCAGCAAATCAAATTAGCTATATGTGCATGATCTCAGCCATAACATGAAAACATGCCGACTGGGTGGATTATCTCTGAGAACTGAAGCAGGATAACAGGTGAAACTATATATGGTATTCTAAGCAGGCATTGGAAAGCAGATTATGCACTGGCAGGATTTTTGCGGCCTCCTTGCCAAGCACAATACTCGACATAATGAGAAACACTTGTTTCAAAATGAACAATCCACCAAGCCACACAGAATTCAAAAGCAACCAAGGGGGCTTATATTTTACTGTATAACGCTAACACTGATTATGTTTGGTGCGCTTGGCTCACAGCCATAGAAATATTCCCATAAAGCATCTCCTATCAACATGTAAGGTCTGTCAGCTTTATGAAAGTCTGAGAGGTGTGGATCAGACATTGCTCTGAGGAGAAAACAAAACATTTGAAAGGAAATGAAAAGAGGGAGTCTGCAATAGAAGCCCCTAATCATAACTGCTCCTCGAGAAACTGGACTTTCTCTTTACGTCTGTCTTCTGGATCCCTCTTTCTCTCTGATGAATAAACAACATGTCTCCATTTAACTGAGTAATGTCCAAGAAGAAAAGAAACACAAATCAAATTAGATCATCAGAACTGCATATTTCTAAGCTGAATGTCTTCTGCATGGTGAATATAAGTACCGCGCCGGGATTTCAGTGCATCTGTTGGGTAGAGATGCGGAAAAATTACCGGCAATGCCCATTCGACCAGAAACAAAGGGATCTACAAGCAACTTCGATTGGGCTGCAGTGTAAAAGTAAATAAATAAAACTGCTGCCTCAACCGAGGACAAAACAGGCTTTAAAGTTTCTCATTTGGCTGTGTATCTCAGCAGTATTTCACTGTTACAAAGAGGGTATTAAATGGAAGAGGGTTTTACTGACACAGCTGTATCCATGGAGGATTAGAGAGGACTGTTTTCTCTGAGTACCCTGAACCCATTAACACCAGCCAAGTGGAGAGAGGCTTTTTTCTTTTTTTTTTTTTTTACCTCTGCTTGGAGGTCTCAATCTTGAAACTACAGCTTGGAAAATTAATTTCTAACTGTGACCCTACAAGAGCAAGTGATAGTACTGGTATTCTCCTTAGGTTTATGGGCAGAGTTTCCTTGTCAGTTTATAATCAGAGAGAAAACACGAACAATAAGCCGCGTAACACTGCCAGGATGTATTTAGTAACTGTTGTAATTATCGGCCAAACTCCGGGGGAGAGATGGAGGAGCCAAACTGCGCGGTGGTTTGGTCTGGACTACTACCAAATGACTTTTGCTTTGACCACAGAAGCTGTCATTTGTTTATTTATGGCTGCTAACAGATCACTTGCGATTGGAACCACTGCAGTGGCCTCCAGAGAGCATGCATCTTTGAGCTGTCAAGTCAACATCTTCATGTTTAAATTCATAATTCAAAGGTTGCGACAACATTACTGAGGCTCCAAAAGGCAAGGCTGTTTAGAACTGAAGTTGAGGATTTTGAATGTTGGCGAGTCAGTGAACTACAAATTGAATGCAAATATCTTTCGACCTAACAAAGTCTGAAAAGGTGATATAACGCTAAATACCACTGATGCTCCACCCAGCATCCTGCATGGGGAGATTCTAAAGGCGAAGGACAAATCAGCTGTGGGACAACACTGCTATTACGCTGCACTCCTCTCTACATATATTACAGAGGCTGTACACTTTGGTAAATGATTAGTTACCTTGATTCTGTCATTTTTGCATTTTCATAGTTGTCACTGTCTTCTTTCAATATGTGCTGTGACTGAACGTAAAAGTAAAAGCGGACCTTGTCAAAAAAAGGAGACAAAGCACACAATAAACAAAGCTGAAGACTGTAGAAATGGCAACGCTATTGCTATCGTGAATTATACGAGGCATGATAATTGTGTTGTAAAAACGACAGCCTTAGTTGTTTCCTATTTTATTGGAATCAGATGTGCGCGGCCTCTTGGATTTTTCCTACAGATCCAATGGGCGGGTTAAGGTTGTGTTCACATACGATGATGATGATATCTGCTTTCAGTGTCTGAATATCCAGTTGGTGTTGAGCACTTGAAGCAAAATACTTCAAAACAGAAAGAGGCAATAGCTGAAAGCCAAAGAGGGGAACGACGTGCTAGAGATAAGGTATACTGGTCACATGAGAGATACTTTATCCAGCAGAGCCAGCCGGACAGTAGTCCCACAAAGAACGTTTAAGCGTTCCCAATTTGTTTATATTTAACACTGTAAAACATTTATAGATCTTCTATTTTTTATAGTTCTCTTTTGTAGTCCTCAAGAGGAAAGGAGCTGAGCCGAGCCTCCTTTCCCACCTTATCTGCCAGAAGGAGGCATGGGATACTTCAAGCTGATGTGGAAGGAGACTTGGAAGGCTATGTAATTCGCACAAATAGAAAGCTGTATCACATGACTTTTAAACTGATAGCACACAGTATTTATGAGATACGGACCACTTGCACCTTGACAAGCAAGGCTGCTGCGTTTTCTAGTCATTCCTCTCTTACGTTTAATATGTTCCGGTCACATTAAAAGGTTGAAACAACACTTTAACGCTTCACAGAAAGTCGGTAAAATGAATGATCCATGTTTTCCTCTGTTGTACTACCATGGCATTCAAAGTGAGAAGTGGAACGCCGCATCGTGGGCTTTAATGCTTTTGGAGGTTTGGTGCGAGGGCTCCGTTCCTGGATGGCAGTACTGTACTAACAAACATTTACACTAATATGGAACCAGCAAACTGTAAATGCTGTGTTCCGGGCCTCTGAGTCAGACCGCTCTGAAAATCGTGCCATGTAAGCGATTCCTCCACACTGCTGGGCTGGTGTGTAGACAGTGACTTATTGTGCGTGCTGGATGACCTGAGGTGATACTTAGAAAATGTAATGCTCTGGGATTTCTGCTTTTAATTACAAGAACACAGCTGTTAAGAGTAAATGGGAGAGAGCGGTGATTCGCATTGTCCTTCAGTAACACATGTTCGAGCATACGTAATGCTGCAGTGTGTGTGTTCAGGTAGGAATGTGCGTGCCAGTGGTCCCTTGTCTTTTAAAGTAATAGGATTGCGGTCAGATGGGACCAAGCACAAACAGTCTTCCCATCCATCATTTCTCTCACTACTCAGGATACTCATGCACAGGCAAACAGAGTGAAACATGCTAAGTGGAAAGGTGAAGAGAGGACACGGAGGGAAATGACAGAAATCTGGATTCTGGATGTTATCATGAACAAGACAAGCAGGAAAATATACAGTAACGTGAACCACAGTGTTTGCCCTCATCAATCAGGAACCCAATTTATCTTCCAGTCATGGATGATAAAAAGAGATTGGTGTAGTCTTAGGACATGAACAAACACTGATGTATTTAGTCAGAACTGTTTATGGTTGAGTCTGATGCTTCACCGCACTTTCTGTGTAGGAATGTCAAGTCCAGAACAGTTGCTCTTTTTCTTTGTCCTTCACTAACTCTTCACTTCGTCTTACCTCCTAGATGCTGACTCTAAGTTTTCACAGGCAGCGTGTGGTTACGTTTTTTTTTTTGTTTTTTTTTGCTGAAAACGACTGCCTCCTGCTCAAAATAATACTAAGGAGAGTGTATATCAGTAACCGAATCCTGAAACATTGAGCACAACTAAGGGGATCAGAATAGTGTTTTTTTGGACGGGAAACCTGGATAAGCCTAACTCGTAATTTTGGGAAACCTGAATGTGGTACCTGGAGTACTCTGAATGAAACTGCCACCCATACAGACAATGCAGGACAATGACCTCGACCTCTGACTGAGGAAATCTAATCAGTTTATACCTGAGTCCAAGTGGACATTTTTGCTGTTCCTAAAGGCATATCACAGGAATGGATGAGATAGAAAACCTGTAATCCATCTGGCTGTTGCAAGTAGGGAGGCAAAAAAATACAGCATTTCAGTGAACCGACATGAGCCCACAGGCAGGCAGACAGACAGGGAAACACTGAGGGACTGGAACACCGAGAAACAGGGATTGTCCACAGTGACACCCATCTCACCCACACCTCACACTTTTAAGTTCAGTCACGCACATTCTGTGTTGGACCACTGCTTGTCCCTGCCCTGCCCTACTCCAACCTTACCAAAGCCAGTCCCGACTGGACTCAGCCCAGCGTTCTCTTTGACCGCTGTCCCCCAGCCAGAGACAGCAGGACCTATGTTCGTCAGCTAACCTGACAGACAGCGGTGGCAGGCTAACCAGAGGTAGAGGCAGTGTCTATACTAGTAGTCCAGGGGAAAAGACAAATTCACATAAGTCCATCGTCATCTGAATGACGTTAATCTCCAGTGCTTCACATAAACAAAGTAAACTCCAACACATTTGGACAATGTTTTGGTCTGAGCGAGAGAATCTGAATTTTATTGAGGAAAGTAAAACTGAACATACAAACGGTGAAATGAGGTAAGAGAGGGATTGTATGCCACACAATCAAATATGTGCTTGGCTTTAGTTGGCCTAAGATGTGGTTAACCAATATTTAGATTTTGGGTTGGATGAAAATTGTATTTCCACTCCAGTCAAACATACTGGCTCAAGGGAGTGGATCATTACTGTGCCAATTTAACCGTATTTTCAGCAATACCCTGCAGTCATTTTACCCTTGAAAAGGTCACAGTGTTAAAAAAAAAAAGGTTGCCAAATTTCTATTAAAAGTTTGTCCAACATGGCTTCATGCAGTAAGAAATCTTGTTTAATCAAAGAAATTCAAACATTTCCCTGAACAGCAAAGGAAGTAATGTGAATACTCTCACTTTTGGATTCCTCCACAACCATAAATATGCAATAAATTGGTTTGGACTGGAAACAGAATCATTCTATCTGTTAACATTACTCTGGTTTAAAAACTAAAACGACTTCTTCAAACACAATGTTTTTTCTTTTTTGGAAAAGACATGATTTTCTGCTGAACTCCAAATGATGACTAATGTGGCAAAGCGTATGAAAAAAAAACCGAATGCTTCCTTTCTTGTTTCATTTCTAGTTTTGTCTTCCAGTTGTAGAGCTTGGGATCTCCCAGGAGATCCAGCTGCTGCTCCGTGAGTTCAGAAGGCCTGCTTGTGCTGAGACTTGGAAGAGAGACGGGTGTTGGAAAGTTCAAAAGTTTTCAACAGGTGAGCCTTAAGTGTCGGTAATTATCCTGTTGTGGAGGAGCTGAAGCACGAATAGTATTTCATGTCGTCAGCGCTAATGTCTTCAGTCTGGGCAAGCCAAGCTAACCCAGAAGACTCCCAGAAATAACTGGTTTAGTTGTTATGTTTGTCCAGAGGTGATTCAACGGTCTGTTGGCTGGACACACTACTCTACTAGCTAAGTTAACTCAAAGGAAGAAACAACATGAAGTGATGCTAGTGGAAGTTGTTTTATTCAAATGTCTCTCTCCCATGGTAAAGGTAGTTTCAGGTCTCAGAGGGGTCATTTTTCTACGTTTTGAATTTGGTCAATTGTCATACTTAACTACCTTAAAGAGTCATGAATATGACAGAGTCGTGTGCAGAGTTGTGTCATACGGGCTCCATAGGGAGGTCTCCACCATCACTGAAAACATTGCCACTGATGAGGTTTAACATTTGTCAGACCTCCGGTGCCCCCTATTAGCCTAGGGCCTAAAGCAGTTGCCTGACTTTCCTATTGACAAGCTACGCCGCTGTTTTTGTGAAGAGCTCTCAAAAGAGATGGACAATTTGTGACTTTGACTGAAAAAAGTGAATCAAGCATCTGAGTTGAGGGTACTACTCAGTAGAGTAGCTGGAGCTTGGATATCCAGAGTACACCTGCAGCTCTGGTTGAGGTAGTTGGAGTATCTGTTGAGGATGCCTCCCCTTGGAGGTTTTCTGAGGTCTGCCAGCCGGAGGAACAATAAGTTTCAACTGGCCTGAGAATGTCTAGAGTTCCTCATGAGGAACTAGATTGTGTTGCAAGGGGTTTAAAAAAACAAGCTTTTGCTGCCGTGGATAAGTAGACGAAAATGGACAACTCAAGCATGTGTGTTGTTTAATTCCTGTCAAGCAAGTGACAACAGCTCTGCTCCATCAGCAGCACAACCCAGCTAGCTTACCCCCTAAGCCCGCTCGCATAAAGAGACCAAGCCCACCAACATGGAAAAGCATAACATACAACAATGTGTCGGACATAGACCAAACCACCGATTCAAGTATGTCCCTGGAGTCCACTAGTGGTCCACTCAGATATTGTTGTCTTGCACAACATCAGGACAGAGGCCTGAATGTTGTAAGAGTTACATTGAATTCTAGAAACATTGTGATGTATTGGGCACAGTTTTTCTATGGGAAATAGTTAAGTAAACATCTTTCAGTTTTGTAAAAATAATGAACATGCTTCATTATCTTCAGAAAAAACTGTGAAAGAAATGCTGAAGAGATTGCACTGGGTTACAGAAGCCAACAGCACAGAGCTACGTTCGGACTTCGTCTCTCTGTAGTTGGTCTGGGACAGACCAGTACATTATATGCCCCAGTGTCTGTGTATGTGAGAGAGAGAAAGAGTGTTGCACTGCGTGAACTCCTCTGTGACTTGCATGCATTTTACTCCACCAGTCTTTATGCCAGGTTACATCATCTCTCCAATGACTCTTTGTAATAGCACTGCCAGAGCCAAAGATCCAGTTATGGACACATTTGGTTCCAATAAATGCCCTTTTAGTAGCCACTGTCTACCCGTTTTCATAATTCACATACATACAGAGAAACAGATCTGTGTCAGTTTTCAAAATATTTTTCTCTTGGGAAAATGCCAAAACCTTAATGGTCCAGAATGTGTGCAGCATTTTTCTAGATGTCCAAGTGATGCAGTATACTGGAAATGACGGGGAGATCATGTGGGCAGATTTACAGCCCGTGACGTCCATTCTGTAAAGTTTCTCTGAGTCATTTTGCAGAAGGAGAGCATTCAGCAAACTGAACAAGGGATACACATGGCAGGCACTAATATTCTTAACATGGCATCTCACCCAAACATGTGCAGAGCTTCTTCTATTGCTATTTAGCGGTACTTGAAAATATTACATGCTTAAAATGCTGACTTATATGTCTATCCTGCAGGGCAGAGATGAGAGGGAAAGCAGAGAAGAAGGGAATGTTGTTTTGGGGGTCTTCATAGTATGTTCTTTGAGTGTGTTTTACGTCACTGCCACCCACTGCTTTTCCTCCACATATGGTTGAGTTCCAGGAATGTGTTTCCTTAGCCTGTTCTTGATGACATGGGTCACGTCACTGACACTGCACATGCTGAGAAGACATGGACCAACAACTCAAGGCTTAGAG
Organism: Chelon labrosus; assembly: GCF_963514085.1. Classification (NCBI taxonomy): domain Eukaryota; kingdom Metazoa; phylum Chordata; class Actinopteri; order Mugiliformes; family Mugilidae; genus Chelon; species Chelon labrosus. The sequence continues at coordinate 20,456,601 of NC_140351.1, read as the reverse complement.
CACGAGAATGATGGCTATTGGTTTCGGCGCTGTAAGAAATAACCTTTCTGACTGACGACTGTTTTGGTTTTATTGGTAATAACGGTAGGCGTAGTAGAAAAAAACTAACACCTTATTACATGCAGGGTCCGAAAATGTGCATGACTAGGGCTAATGCATTAAATTTGCTGCCTGTCTAAACCAGACACATGTTTTGAAGCAATATGGCAGGGCCTTTGAAAGAAAACAGGCTAATTCACTCTTTGCCAAGAGTTCTGTGAAAAGATCAATACCACTCTCGTGTCTGGTGAATAAAGGATCATTTAAGACTAATTTAGTACAAATTGCGGAAAAAGAAAAAAAACGTTAATTCTGTCCAAAGGTAACAAAATCTGCCTGCCTTCACTAATTAAGACAATATATTTTGTTGTCATTGTGAGGTTGCCAGTCAACCAGCAGAGGCTTAAGGAATTTACTCCTAAGCCCTGTCATATGAATCGATTCGCTCATTATGCATCATTTTGTAGATGACTGTACCCCGCTAGTGGATGTTCCAGACTCTGGTTGCCTGGGGAACCATCTTATACATTTCCTCCCCAAAAGTTTTTTGAATAAAAAAGCAGAGGATACAAAGGGTATGGACAGAGGTTGCTCTGGTTTCACCATGCTCTCCAAGCTCCCTATCAGTATCTTGAATATAGTGATCAGTATTAAAGTTGTGGATTGTATTTCCTCATGGTAAACATTTGGGGAACTTTGCATTTGTGTCATATGCCAATAAACTGTTTAATCGCTCCCATTGGTTGTTCCCCCAATCATGTAGCCTCAAAGTTGAGAGTAGTTCAGTTTGGCTCCAGCCCGTTTCCTATCGCCAAAGGATTTTTTCCTTCTGTCATCATTATAGCTCACTGGTCTCTTGTCACCACACTGCTGCTAGTCTCCTCCCCTGTGTGTATGACCCTTTAGTCTTAGTCCAGAAATCTGCTATCTGCCATCATTTAATGTAAGTTGATGAGAAGTAACATTAGCATTAATATTAGCATGTCTTTTTGGGACTCACTGCTAAGTTCATAACTTTCGGGGAACTTTCCTTCCCAGTTAAAGGCTCATAGGAGTGATAACCCACCACCCTCCCCTCGACTACATTGCTTGCATAATATTTCCCAAATGATCAATAGCATGCATTTAGTGTCATACTTAGCTTTCACAAATGCTAATGAATATATTTAACTTACCATTTTATGTAGCTAATTGCATACGACTTATTGCACTAGACTATCGGCCCAGCACATAACTCGTGGTACAGTGAGCTAACTATTTTTACAGTTTTTGAACAGATTAATGGTAGTCATTTAAAAGTAACAGTTTGGTAGTTCCTGGGTTAGCCATTCATTTTTTCCCAATTGGAAGACAAAGTCAGGTCCTTTTTGTGCTGACTTTACTTTTGTTGGCTGCACATCTCGTTTTTCTTCACTCCATATAATGAAAATACTGCAAACTGTAAAAATTACTCAAACTATCAGGATAAGGAACACTAACAAAATGAAACTCTAACATTTCGGAAGGTTGGAAATCCCCAATTTAGTGTACTTTAAAGCAAATCCAATCACTGTATTAGACAGATCCTGACTCATTCCCATACTGCAGCACTGTCTCTGGGCCAGAAGAAGTAGTGGACATACACAAAGTCAAGAAACCTTTATTAAATAATCCATTTCACACCCAGTGGTTCCTGGTGTAAAGACGGTCTCTGTGTCCAGCTGGAAAGGATTTGAGGCAAATCTGAAGCTCAAAATCCTCCAGTTAAAACAGAGAGAAGTAGCATGTGGATTCCCACTTAGATGCCACTTGGATGCAGCTGAATGCTAAACTGAGATATTTATGTACAGCTGGCCTGTGTTTACACACTGTGGTGTTTGCACTTTCCTGATATTGCAAGACATTGGTAAGATCATGTAATATGCTAAGTAAATGTTTTATCGGACATGGTTACATTGCCAATTCTTTTAATTTGGATATAAAACTATATAAAGGAGGGCGGCACAGCAACACGGTGGTTAGCACTGATACCTCACAGCAAGAAGGTTCCGGGTTTGATTCCAGGCCGACTGGGCCTTTCTGTGTGGCGTTTGCATGTTCTCCCTGTGTCTGCATGGGTTCTCTCCAGGTACTCCGTCTTCTTCCAAACCATCCAAAGACATGCTCCTTGGGTTAATTGGTGATTCTAAACTGGCCGTAGGTGTGCATGTGAGTGTGAATGGTTGTCAGTCTCTCTGCGTTAGCCCTGTAGCGACTGTTTTGCTTACTTTTCTCCCCTTTTTTTTTCACTGTGGAGATAAAACTTTGCTCATTTTGGTTTCTCTTGTTATACTAAACTATTACTGAACTATTAAAGATCAACTCACGTGACATAAAGCATATATTGCCACTGCTGAAACTGGAAGTTTGCCAGGCCTCTGGGGCCCCCTACTGGCCTGGTGCCCCAAGCAAGTCTCCTGCCGTGCCTGTTGACAAACTGTGCCTCTGGTGACTTTGGCTAGCACATGTGTTTTGAAAATGAATTAATCTAAAAAATACTCCCGTACAATATTCTTTTCTTTGAGGACAACAAATATGTAAAGTATATGCATCTACTCTCAATCAAGCTGGCCCACCACACCCTGCAGCAAAAAGTTATCCAGCTGGTGTCTGATTCATGGAAACGGTTCTTACTCAGAGTCTTACCGTGCAATGAAAAAAGTCATTGAAAAGCTAAGACTATCGTGCCAACTGAGCTCACTGTAGAATTTTAAGAGCAGGTAATATTACATAATTTGTTGAGCATATGCATCCTCACAGCAGTTGACACCGCCAGGTTCAGCGTCCAAGAAAGACAACCCTTTCCCAGTGATTTCTCCAGCCAAACATGGACACACACAGAATGAGAAAGAAGTGACTGCTCCGGATTGAATGATCACTGTTGAGACTGTTATTTTATGGTGACTAAACTGTTTTTTGGATGTGTCTCTTCCTCCCTAAGGTCATCGGGGTTGGGACCACCTCTTTCTCCTACCGACCGCAAACCATGGCAGCTGACGTGTATTCTGACATGTGAATGAGAGAGAGCACCTGTTTTTCTTATTGATGGCCGTGTTTATACCATTAGCATATCCACAGTTGTTGGACAGATTTTGAGGAAAGTTCACAGACTGTGTTATTGGCGCAGGGGGAATGTAACTGGGTGAGAAGTCATTCGATAGCATGGACTCGTTGGACTCCGTTCCCTTAAATGCACCCTGGATTGCATACTGATTGGAATGACTTTTACAGAAGCTATAAAACTCAGAGAGAAGAAAAGTGCAATTGGCTCTTTTACATATAACATATAACACCTGGTACCGGTTTGGGTAATAGGCTTGATAGTCTGTAAATTTGTATCAATCAAACGGGTCAAGATAAAATGGGGTCTCGCATAAATGGAAACCATTCAAGGATAGTTGGGGCATGTTACCAGATAATCAGGATCTATACTTCCTCAGCCTCTGGTTTGACTGGAACTGAAACATGACTTTGTGATGATGATGATGATGCTCCAACATCGACGCCTCCCTCTGCTTCCTCAGACTCCCTCCATCTGGAATCACTCTACTACTGTGCGTCTGGGGATTCAGCTTTGCGGGTCAGAGAGCAGAGAAAGGTTTGTCATTAAAACTTTGCTGAGAAATAGCTCGGAAGGACACTCTGCTGCACCACAGTCCATCCAGTAACAACAATAGTCACAGAGGGGGAGGTGTAATGCTAACTGATGGGAAATGTAGTCACTTGTGAACACTGTGCTTGAATAAAAACATGGTGGTGGTGGTGGTGGTGGAGGTGAGAGAAAGATATTTTCCCGACGGTTGTTATTACTTCCCTTGGATGTTTAACCTTCACTGTGTAGAGTGATGTATGTTCATGGTTTGACATTGGAAGACTGGTTTTAAATTCCTCCGATGAAGGTGGAAAGTTGCTCACTAATAAAGTTAAAAAATTGCATGTTTCCACCAAACTTTGGAGCCAAGCCTGGTTCAACTGGCAACTAACCCAAGACTTATGCAGGCACTTGACTTGAAGGCTGCTTTGTACATTAATTGAGAAAGGTTTGTGAATTTGTCAGCCAAATTTTTGGGCACAATAGTTAAACTTTTAAATTTAAGCATTTGCATAATAATAGATTATATTATTTAGTTTAAACTAAGTGTTCCAAAAAGTTCCATAAAGTCAAAGTGCTTTACAAGTCCAAGGTGCCAGGTAGATGAGGTGGGGGGTTAGAGATGAGGGTCAGTGCACTGGGAATCTTGTAGGCTGTCTGAGGTGTCAGATGTCTGCAGGGCGGGACCTGTCATGGAGTCAAAGGCAGGGTAACTTAAAATAGGGAGGAGGCCTGGCCTCCTTACTGCAGGAGAAGAACTTATGAGGTTAATTATGGATGGCATTATGGAGTAATACTGTGTCATATTTTATAGCTCAGACACACGCACAAACATTAAGAATATAAATGTGTTGTAGTGTGCCTGTGTGTGCTAATGGCAGGGTGGGGCAGGGGTGGATATAACAGACTCCCTGATGAGCTGCAGGGACAGGTCTTGGATAATCTGGCCTGCAGTAAGGGAAAAAACTGCTGTTTCACATCTGTCAACTAAATCACCATCAGGTTATTTCTTTCTTTTTTGGGGTCATTTTTGGACAGATATCAGCTTATAAAATGACTGACATGGTTTGATTTAGTGCAGTGAAAAATGAGCATGCCTTTGAGTTCTCTGCTTTTTCACATTTCATTGGATCCGACCACTGTGGATTTGCTTCCATGGAACTGACAGCTGTAGGTTTTTCAATACGTTCACACTGCTGTTCCAAGGCCTGCAAATTCTTTGCTTTCTTTTGCCAACTATCCCAGAAAGGAGAGTATCTGCAGTTTAGGTTTGCCTCATTTTCATTCATTTTGAAGCCTTGATTGCAGTATTAGGTGGATGCTCATCTTCTTCAAAGTAATAAAAACAAAAATTAAGTCATTATCTTGCATTAACTGTAACCATGTGCAGTTTGTGTGACCATTGGATGCTTGTGCAGCAGTGTCTCTTGATGAGACTCCATAGCACTTTGATATTCAACAGGAAACAGGGGCAGGAAATGTGCATTGGCTTTGGGATGCTGGGCTACATCGGACACTCACTGCGGAACAAACCCAAGCACAAATCCAGCAGCTGGTTGGATTTGTTTTGGCCCACGGCTAACCAGTCCAGGGCCTACCAAGACCCAGACAAATTTCCTGGTTGATAACAAGCAATTTCTGTCACAGCAAGTTGTACAACTTTAGGAGGATCCTCCATGAGCTCTGTTTAAACCTTTCAGAACAGTGTTAGAAAGAAAAGTCCACCTTCAAATTCTCTTAAAAACATGTTGTTGCACAGATTTGGTCATGACGTGCCAATGACCTTAAAGCTTTCCAAATCAACATTTAATAATACCATATGGACAACATGACAATCAGAGCGATAACATAAAAGTCTGAAACTATTGCCAACCACATCAAAGATAAAACTGGGTTAAATTACACACAACTGAATATGCTGCTCAGGTCAGGTAGGGGTCTAAATTACAGTTACACAACAGTGACATGAAAAATAATCGCAGCCTTTGGATGGTCCTCTTAGTTTTGCTTTTCTTCTAATATGACGAACTTTGGATGTGAAGAGAAACATGGGAATATTTGCAGCCAGTCTAACAAATAGGACAAAAACTGAGAAGGCGTGATAGGAAGTGAAGTGTTGTTTTCCAGAATCTGAGTGATCATTTCCATACTAATTCCATGCTGTAGCCTATATGTCAGCAGAATGGCCAATAATCTGATAATCATGCGCATGCATAGGATTGATTTGGAATTGGCCCAATGTTCTCAGCAAATTAAGCTCAAGTATGTGAAAGTATTTGGCAGATGGGATCACCGTGAGAACCAGCGCCAGCGGAGTGAAGCAAATGGGAAATCTACCAAGCTGCACAGTAAAGTCAAAACACGTGCTGACGCAATTCAGGTTAAAACCACCACAACAGTCCACTACAGCCAGACGCACACCCGCATATTTACGGCACATGGGTCAAAGGTTTATAGAAACAAAGATGAAGTTTACTATGTGGAAAGATCCAAGAGGATAGAATTACAAAACATTCCTGGTATGATGTCGGGATCTGAATGAAAGTTTGACAGAGCTCTTTAATATCAGGTTTTTTAACCCGGGTTCACAAAGATGTTGATTATAGTCTGCTCTGGTTTATATTCATGTAAACAGTAGAGACGGAAAAGGAGAAAGAACCTATCTGCACAAACATGACAAATGAGAGTGATGATTGATTATTTCATTTAGAAGGAAAATAAATGACCCACCAAACTTTCATCTCTTTCCTTCACACTAACAAACTTTCAACATTTTTGCTTTCTAGTGAAAGGAGTAGTTTAGTGCTCTGTGCCACAGGCCTCTGTTGTTGTGGAACATTAATCTAGAGCCACATTGTTGCACTGGATGATATTTAGTTTTGTTACCATGAAATCATTTTGAGCCAACACCACTAGTAGTGCGCTAAATACACCAAATATTTGTTCATCTACAGCCGAAAATAGCTATTACATACTTCTGTTTGTGTAACTTTTGCTAAAAAAGAGATTTACGCCCACAGTTGGAATCATTGGTTTTTGGCCTACAGTTAGGAAAGTTTCCATTTTGTCATAGTTTGAGGGAGCAGGCACTGTACAGGTTCAAGTTTTCAGCTGAATGCTAAATGCATGTTAAAGGCACAGTAGGCCTTTTACCACCTGATATCTCAATCAAAACAAAAAAAACAAAAGTAGTAGTTTGATGTCATTTTAGAGTGGGATTATGGGAGCTGTTGTTTTCCACACCGCTCCAAATGAAGTTGAGAATATTCATGTCATGTCCTTTCTATAATTAAATAGTAAGTTAGCTAACATAATGCTACCGTTAGCTCAGTTAAACATTGTCAAAATGTTGTACCGTTACCGTGGGTTAAGCAGATATGTGGCCCCTGACAGATTTCTCTGGGTTTGACAATTGTTAAAAGTCAAAAAAATATTTACCACAAGTCTATGTATTGTAGACATGTTACAAAAAAAATGAAAAAAAAGAAGAAAGATGCTTAAAATGACAATGTTAACATGCTGTTTAGCGTGTTTGCCGATCTTAGTTTGGATCTGCGCATTTTTTCCAGGTGTTCAGATTAGTGAAGTGGACACCTAGAATTTGCTTGACAACTTCGCAGATCATATTCTTCATATGTTACCTCCAGTAATTTAGTCATCTGCTGTGTCTGTTGTGTTACTCTGCCATGCTGCTCTTTTGTGCACACAACATTCCCATTCAAACATCTTCCCCTTTTTTTTCCTTTGTGGAGTGTTTCTTTATCAGAGTCAAGGTTCTAAGGTCAAAGGGTACTTGCTGATATTTGATGATTGGCACTAAACAAAAAATACAATGGGAATATCACCAGTATTGGACAGATTAAAATTCCAACATGATGCTGAGCGTAGATTGAAAGTTAGGTCATTACGTGACCTTTCACTCGGAACAATGAATATCAACCTCATGGTATCATCAGAGGGTTGGGGTCTTCATGTTTGACCCTTTCCGTAACTCTTGAAACTCTCTTGAAACTCTCTTGAAAACCAACGATTAGGACCCATTTCACAATGGCCAGCTGGGCAGAACTGGCAAATGAAATGGCAGTTTAATTCATTTTTTACACCTACTGGTTGCGTCACTTTGTGATATTGCAGCACGCAAATCTGCCATAATGCAGCCGAGAGGTAATAATCATTGATTGGGGGACAAATATGCTGTTAGGCCTGATTGTTTTCCATTATGTCATTGACACACCTGGAAAACACTCGGAAACATCTTACCATGGAATAAATGAAGGCATGTTTCTCTGTCATGGTACAATCAAACTGTGGAGACCATGACCTCTTAGTATTTGCTCCATAAAACTCGGCTTGTTTGCACTGAACCAGGAACCAAGCAGTAAATTCTTACGAGGGATGCCACCTGCCGCAGCGGGTTCAGACCTCACAAAAGGGGGTGCAGTGCAAAACATCTGAGGTCACCTTGTTTGGAGTAAAGCAGTCTGAGAAAAATCAAGTGCAAGAGTGTCCAGTCTTGAGTCACCACTAACAATCTACATGGGTATTTTTCAAACCCGTTCAAAAGAGTGGGTCTTGGCTAAGTTTTTGGGAAATACTCAGTAAAGTACTTTGACCAGTGTGAACTGCACTCAGGGGAACTTGAGAAAAACCTAGGAACAACTCACAGCTTACGACTGGGATGACGAAAACAAGGGGGCAACAGAGGGGACTCCCAGCAATCCACAGAGACTTTGCTTCATCTTAGCATAAAATCCATCATTTTCATGGAACCCAGAGCAAGAGAGAGCTCGAGCATTACTGATAAGCTAGGTCCAACACAAACACTGATGTCATCAAAAATATGGCCTTGGCTAGAGAGCGCTAATGATGGATCGATGATTATTCATTCAACGTCACTGACCCAAACACAAATGAGATAAAAACGCAGGGAGTCTGTCTGATACTGAACATCTTACATTTCTTTTATGATATCACATTACTCACAAGTCAAATCAGAGAGACTGTATGAGCACTACTAGTGTTGTAACTCCTTTCGTATACAGTCATCTGAAGTCCGCTTCGACATTTTGGCTTGATTTGTACTTTTGTTTTTCTCCTCAAGGCCAAAACTCAGAGATGGAAAAAGAATAAAAACGCACAAAAGATCAGAATAAAACTTAACGCTATAAAGTATAAGCTTTGGGAAAATCTTGTTGAATCAGTCCCCTGAAATATATAGCGCAGCAATCCTCTTTTAAACCTAACTAATGTAAGTTGTAAGTTTACATAACCATTTGTCTACTTAGATCATAAAAGGAGCAACCAAGAGTGTAACAATGGTATCACTTGCGTTATTGTACTTTGTTGCACGGCTTTACTGGCAGGTAGCTACTTGAACGGACTCTAATAGGATCAAGGAAGGAAATCTGACATAAAAAATAATCCAATATAACAATTTGCATATTCTTTAACAATGAATGGTACAGTTCACCAGATGTCACCGCTGCACTCTGGACACAAATTCTGCAAGCTGCGGGCCTCGCCGGTGCTTCCCAGCCACACAAAAGCTCTTACCAGGTGCCAAATAGGCAAGGATCAAGTCTTAAACCACCCACAAAGGTTCTGAGGTCCTTTTCTCCACTTTTTTAATAATAAGCATTTCTTCAGGACTATTATTGAACATTTTAGTCAAATCATAAATTCTGAGCAACATTATGATTATAGGAAAACCAGACTTTGCAACTAGAACATGGATCAGTAATTAAAACTACGATATGATCTACTTGTACTTTTTTTCCCAACAGAACCTCATAAATGTAACACTGGTTTACAAAGGCCGGGATGTGTCTGCCTTAGAAGTATCAAGAGGATATATTATTTCTGTCGGGGACAGGAGTCCCAGAGGCCCTGCCCTGCCCAAGAGAGTCCAAGCCAGGGCCCAGCTCATAGCTCATCTGCTGTCTAGACTGCCTCTAGGCCTTCCCAGCCACAGCCTGCTCCAGCCAACCAGTGAGCATCAAACTCTCCCTTTTGCTGCTAGGTGATCACAAAAACTACCTTTATCAGATGCATCCAGTACTTCCAATCAATTCATTATTAGTTTCAGTGAGCATTGCCTGCACTGCACTAGATCAAACTAAAGGACAATTTAAAGGAATCGTTTTGCATTTGTAGAGAAAATACTCCTGTATGGGTGTTCTAAATCAAAAGCTACAACCAGGAGAGAGAGCTAGCCTTGTATTTATTGCTAGAACCTAGCTTGGCCAAATAAGCAACATCGTTCTACTCATCTGATTCATTCAGAGAAAACAAACTAAATATTGGTGCTGGTAGCCGTCTTGCTTCAAGTTTACCCCACACATTTCAGTGCTGTGCATTTTTGCATCCAGCGGCCAAATGTTTCCCTTCAAGTATTCGAGAAGAAGCCTGTGTTGTCGAAATGTAAAAGCTAAAACACATCTGCCACATTTCTATAATAACTGCAGTCAGGTAATGATACATAATCTCCTAACATAAACCATAGCAGCCATACAGAGTACTCTGTATAGGCTGTTTTGGTTTGGCAGCTCACTCCTGAGTCCCAGGTGATAGTTTTTGTTGCCTGCTGTCATAAAGATACATCATAAAAGGTCTTAGCTCTAACTTTAGGTCCTGCTGGATTTTTCATGTTTGCCTGTCTCTCTCTCAGCTGACATCTGAACCTCTTGAGAAATGTCTGTGTGTGACCACAGCCACGTCTCTGTCCAGTCTAACAGGGCCTAGGCATCAAAGATGGCTGTAAATGTCTTATAGATGGGTGAGAATATCTAGGGGCAAAGGAATGTAACATGTCAAAAATAGATACAGAAGCTGAGTGACTTATTCCTGGAGAAAAAGGCCCCCCCACCCACCGTTAAGTAATCCCTCAGGTTTTTCCCACACTTTAAACAGAGTTACGGGAAAGGTTGGTGTTTAATTGTGTATGTTCTGCCGACATGTTTGTTAAGATCGTCTGAAGAGCTTTACAGGCCCTTGCATAAAGCTGATGGTGCAGCAACTTGCCATTTACTTATTGTCGCTTACGTCTTTTGACTAACCATCAAATTGTTCTTCAAATGCTGCTGAATATGAATCTCACTTGCTCTTGCTGTCATTTGATGCTTACTCTTTTACTTGCCTTGTGCTTCTTTACGGTCTGTTTCCTTCCTGTGACCGAGGTTGAGGACAAATTCACCTTAGATTCCGCTGAGCAGCCAAACAACAGCCAGACTTGTACCTAGACAACAAGAGGGACAAACATGCAGTCTGGATCAGATTCTCTGTGGTCATGTTTGTTAAAGTCAGTTAAAGGGCTGTGGCTTTGTGGCAATAACCAACTTGTATCGTTGTCACTTTTTTCCCAATTAGAATCCATGAAAAGTCACTTTATCTGTGTTATATTAGTACCTTCGTGTCTAAACAGAGCAGGAATTTAATTTTGAATCAAACTGAAACTCCACAAGGGCACTCTTTGATCAGGAGACCCTGATATTTATTGACTCAATTAGTTTGCTTGTTACTCTTTGGACAAGGGAGGAGTAATAATCCACGCCTGAAAGTTCTGACGGGGACACGGGGTTGAAGTTTTCTCACCCGCAGGTTTTTCACTGTCAACAAACCCTGCTGTAAAGGTAGCAGACTGTGTGAAACATACAGTATTTGCTATGTAACCGTATATTGCAGTGATACAATGTTTAACAGCTGCGTGTGGAAGAAAGCAGCCTGGACAGCTTGAAGTTAGAGACTGGGCTTCTTACCAATGTAAACCACTCTTGAAATGTCACTATTTCTTTTTGCCCCTCTGCCAAAAAAAAACAACTCGTGACATCACAGCTCCAATTGCCTTTCAAAAAGTCAATATATCCTTTTGTTTGTCCTGGGCAACTAGTTGAAAAATATATAATAATAAAATAATATGTAATCAGTATAATTCAATCAATTTATAACTGATTGAAGGAATAATATCAGATACAATTTGATTTATTGCTAAAAGTTAGATATTAAGATTGGCAAGACACTTATCAGAATCAGTTTGGTAAATATTAACGATGGTACCACTATTATTATAGCTTAGCATAACAAACAGGGAATGGCAGAAAGAGCTAGCCCATGTCTGCCAAAATGACAGGCACATTTTATTCCATTTGTATTTAGAAATGTTAAAACATATTCTGGCTTAATGTTAATGCTAAATTCATGTTATCAGACGTAACGAGCGTTAACATTAGCTAGCTGGCTAACAAACACCCTGGCTAAGCAAACTGAGTTAGCTGGGCTGCTTGCTAGCTAGCTGGCAGTTTTGTTAGCTGTGTAAATGGGCCATACTTAAATATATAGTAATAGTAATAATGATAATAATAATGATAAATGTGTGTTTACAATGATTCTGACCCACTTAGGGAGGTGAATAATACTATTCAATGCAAACTTTTTTAACCATAGGAAAGTCATGTCTCTGCCTATAGTTTGCTAAGTGAAGCCAAGCATCTTAAAATAACTAGCTTCATATTTACCAACCAGTATGTGTGTTGGTCAGAATCAATATTCTTATCTTGGAGGGAAAGTGAATAGGTGTATTTATTTAAGTTATCCTTTAAATAAGATGCAGAACGTCACAGATTTAATGCAAACAATTAGGGCATACCTGTTTTTCAAACTATATCCACTGCCGACTACTTCTCCTAAAAGTTTTGGTCTTTCAAGTCATTAGTTCTATTTTCTATCCATCCATTCACATGATGCAGAGCTCTTAGTGACTTTCCCATGCACCGTGGATTCTGCCAGCGCGGTAACAATAGCCTTGGGTGGAGTGCACAGCTGAGCTGGAGTCTGCAGCATGTGCTTTGATTGCTGGAATCATGCGCAGAGGAAAGCCATCCATAGGAGATTTTGTTACTTATTGAATTGTCCAGTTCAGTACGCTGTGCTCCAGACAAAAAAAGTTCAGTTATTAAGCTTATTTGTTTAAAGATTTGAGCATTAATTGCACAGTACATTATGCTCTGCTCCACTAAAACCATGCAAAGTCTGTTTACCCAGCACCTGCACTTGAGTTTTAAATCCTTCGGCCATCTAAAAACACAATAAAACACTTGTTAAGTCGCTCTGTGGTCTGTAGGCAATTCCTCTTTCTTGCTTTCCCTTTTCCTCACAACTGCACCTCTTTCTCTCTGCTGTACTGGCATCAACACTAGGTTTCAGGAGGCCTCTGGAGAGGGGGGAAACCATGGGGGAAACTTGGAACAATATATTGTAGGTAAATAAATGCTCTGTCTGAAAAAGAATGCCCTTTCAAAACATACCCAATCCCCTTCAGAGAAACATGTGCCCCAAATAATGTCTTAATTACTCCTCTGATAATATGATAATAGTGCTTCGACCTCTTTTGAAGTCAATGGGTTCACTCCACAAACATGGACCAGCACTCTGAGACTGAGGGAATATCATCTGGGGCCTTGAGGAGACAGCACGTGAAGAAGTGTGTGTTTGTGTGCATGTGGGAAAGAGTGAGAAAGAGGGAGACTTATTGTAGAATACAGTATTCTATTAAGTCCTCATCACAGCTTTTCCATTGTAAACCTGAACTTTTGACTCCATTGTTTAGTCTTGTATCAGAAGCTGATTAAATCTGAACATAGTGTGAAGTGCTGTGAAACAGGTGTATGTAAAGATAATCTGATAAAATGGACTATAACGGGGCTAAACCTGGCGATCGCAGCTCTGTGTCGATCTGAATCTTTGGCTGGTGGGCCGAGCTGGCTGGAGAGTGGCCTGATTATTGATACCATATGGGAGGATGAGTCAAAATACTGAGCAGATGTGATGGTGCATAGCCATAACAGGGAAAAAGGAAATACAATTACTTTATACATCAAAAGGTGGTGAATTAGTATAATAACATTATTTATTAGCTACAATTCTGAGAAAACTGATAGAAAAGTACATGTCCATAGAGTAGGAACCACTACTGAGACTTGTTGCTGACTCTCTGATATAGTTTACTGAAATGTAATAAGAGGTCTGTTTGAGTTTAAATTGAATGCATTTATGCTATTTTTGAAAAAAAAAAACTAATAGAGCCAACTTCACATCTTCCATAAACCCTACCTCTAAAACAATTTTTTTTTCTGTCACAGCAGGAAAAAAGATATTTCAACCCCAGTTTAAAACAAAATACAAGCCAGGAAGTGGCCTAGAAATATTCAACTAATATGTCATGATTTATCCTCTTGCTTTGACAACTTTCCATCCAAGTGAAACCTTCAGTATACTGAGGAAGTGCAGCAGTGGAGATTAGGAGCTGAAATGTATGGACGGTGTGAAACGGAGGAGAAAATCTTTGCTGTGCACCATGCTTGAGTGATATATCCCCTCCACCAGTTCCAGCACCTGAAAAGTCCATCACTTCCAAGAAGATTTGGGAAAGCACCAGTTGTCTGCAACAGGAAAGGAGGAGAGAAAGAGAAGGAGAGTGAAGAAAAAGTGCTCCTGCGTCACGTTGCTTTAATTTGTTCACCAGCTGCCAATGAAAATGATGAGCTGCAGAGGGATTTTTTTCCCCCCCTCTTTTGGCTCTGCATTTGATCTGGCAAACCACACAGCTGGAGCCACGCTCTGAACAAGTGTAATCTTTATAGTGTAATGAATACGACAAAGAAGACTGATAGGACACATGGACTCAGCTCTCACAGAGATTTCAGCCATCAGTTTAGTGTTGATGCAGTGATCTGTGACGAGTGGAGCATGTGGGAAATACAAACTTGTCACCTGTGTATGGAGCTGATGTGCCAGTTTAAATTGAGTGAATCAGCTTCATAATGACCACTTTAAAAACATATAAAATAACAAAATATTACTATTAATACATGAGTAAGACTTGTGTCATAGCCGTTTTCTGTGAAGAACCGAGAACCCCACCCTGTTGCTGGTAGACATGACCTACTTTATGAATCAAATGTGTTTTCATTTCTTGCGCAAACGTAGATGATGTTTTGAATTGGGCACGATTTGCAGCGCACGAGTTTTGAGTAACCAAACACAGCGCTTCTAAATGATGTTGTGTTTCAGGTGACAAGGAGGGGCTGTGCGTCTACCTCTGAGGCAGGCGCACTTCCTGCATTGTCCACTACGATATATAAACCCGCAAAAACGGACTTCTCCTGAAGCACTCACAAAGTTTGCAAAGCGCAAAAACGCCTCACTTGCAGCCCTCCTCTCTCCGATCAGTTGCAGGGGCTTTAGAGGGGGATACCACCTTGGCAAAGCAGGCACAAGGAACCGCTGAGCAAGAAAAGGTAAGGTCAGACTTTGAGTGAATGAATGTCGCTGGTGTTTCTGGACTGTGTAACTGTAATTGATCTCATTTCTGCGCGCCACGACAATACTTTAAGCCTCATCTCCTTTCTCTATTTTCAGAATCATCCGGGACGCGGGATATTCTGTCGGCAGTTTCCTAAAAAATAATCATGAAACCTCAGTTATTAGCCATAGACTTAATACTTTTGTGCATATCATGCGGGGCAAGTGCACTGGAGACGAGTATTCCTGCTGCGTCCGCGTCCTTCCCAGCCGCCAATATCACCAATCTTGCGCACATCTCTGGAACAGACAGCACAACTCTTTCTAAAACCAGGAGGAAGCGTTACATTAGCCAGAACGACATGCTTGCCATTCTTGATTACCATAACAAAGTGAGAGGGAAAGTGTTTCCTCCAGCCTCCAATATGGAATACATGGTAAGTGAAAGCTTTCATTCAAACTTTCCAAATCATTGCATGGTTTTACTGCAGCCACACCTCCCTTAACTATTTCATTCCATAAGTGTGTTGTTATACTGGTCTGCATCAATAGAATAGGTACATAAATAATTTGGCAATGAATGCAATGGGGAATTTGCATTAAATGGCATTTTCAGCTGTTCAGCAGATTGAACTGCTGCAGACCACCAAAGTAGACACTTCCAGAGGAAGAGGGGTCATGTATGATACCAGTAGCCTGCTGGCATGGGAGTATGGCGAAAACAGTGGTGGTCAGTTGCTGACTTGAAGACATGATGGCTGAAAATGGTCCCAAAGCTGCGTAGACAGACTGGATTTTGAATATATATATGGTAAATGTTGTTCTGAAACATGACAATTCCACTTAAAACTGGCATAAAATCTCTTCTCTGTCATTGTGGTAACAATAAAAAGAGGGCTAAAAGGGCTCTTCTGTAGGAAGGGCTCCAGTCATGATCCTTGACTGTTGACATGTTTGAATATAATTAATTCAACCTTCTTTTATCACAAACATAGTGTGGTCATTGAGCAGTTCCGCTACGGGACACCCTGGAACTACCTTTCCCCTTTTATATAACTGATTTGATGGATGCCCACCTGTGATAGTGTTGTGATCTCAGAAAACGCAGACTCTTATCTCACATGTCGCTGCTAAATGCAGATAGCCTTGATATTTTTCCATCAGTTATGTAATGGTTTCCTGGTTTCCATCTCATCTCTGTGTGTTTAGGTGTGGGACGACACACTTGCAAAGACCGCAGAGGACTGGGCTCATGCCTGCCTGTGGGAGCATGGGCCACCTCACCTCCTCAGGTTCTTGGGTCAAAACCTCTCAGTCAGAACAGGACGGTGAGTGACCTTTGACTTCTCTCTCCCCCCAATCAACATGTGCTGCCACTCTCAGGGGTGACTATCCCTCAGCAGTCATGGTCGTTGCCTCGTAGCCCCCTTCTTCTTTCTCCTGAAAGTTTCTGCACTGTGACCCGGTGACTGTTTGAGGAATGCTCCTGTGACCCTTCAAATAAACGAAAGCTGTGCTTTCAACCATGACCCATGAGGACAAAGGCTTATCCCTTTAGAGGGTCTTGACTTTCCATTTGGAAACATTGGACACCTTCATGTGCTCCTGCTGTTTTAGATTTTATTGAGGAACAGCAACATTAGACTCTAGTAAATATAGCTCAGTCTCACTGCTCCTTGTGCACACACAGAGGGAGTTCTACAGGCTGTAATAATACTATTCTGTCCATTTCTTTTTTCATTTCTGTACAGAAGGTCAACACAACCTGTTTTTGATGGTGAATTTTAAAAAGCAGCAGCAGAAAACACAGCATACATTTTCTGTAAACATTAATCCCTGGCGGGCTGCAGCCAGATGAGTCTTCTGGAGCAAAAATGATTAAAACTCAAGTCAGGATTTCATAGTCCAAAGCATGATGAGCTACAAAAATTAAATAAATCTGGACCTGAAGAATATGATCATCTCCAAGTATTAAAATCATTGTCGTTTGACAACAAGCTCTCTGACTCTAGAGAATCTTCGAAATTACCATGACGACATCCTGAAATTTGGCCAGGGAACTTTACTCATAGAGATTGGCACAGGCACCAAAAACAAAGCCATTCATGTTAGCTGACACTGTGACTAAATTTAGACAAATGTGTCCAAGAAATTACCTCACACTGAGATATAATAAAAGAAGAATGTCAAAAACTAAACTTAAGCTAAGAAGAAATAAAACAAATAAAATATGGGACCATGTATGAGATGTGGTGAAGGAAACTGAAGCACCTATAAACAAACCTAGACAAAACTAAAACAGTTCAAGACTGTATGAAACACAGTCACACTTTGTTTCCTTCTGAGCTAATCGTTTTTATTTTGTTGTACAAAGATACAGAAAATGTAGCAGTGGACAGAGTGAGTTTGTATGAGTAAAAATGATGATTGTGAATAATATTTTGTGTAATATTTGTTCACAGCTACCGATCCATTCTTCAGTTGGTGAAACCCTGGTACGATGAGGTTAAAGATTACTCCTTTCCATACCCCCGTGACTGCAACCCTCGATGCCCACTCAGATGCTATGGACCCATGTGCACCCATTACACACAGGTAGATCAGTTACTCTCATGTTATTCTGCATGTTAGTCTAATATGCAGTTGAACCACTGCAGCAGGAACACCAACCAACAGCTGATCTCTCTTTTTTCGCAGATGGTGTGGGCAACGTCCAACAAAGTTGGCTGTGCTGTACACACCTGCCACAATATGAACGTTTGGGGCTCAGTGTGGAAAAGGGCGACGTATTTAGTTTGCAACTACTCACCCAAGTAAGTACACTTGGCAGTTAACTGTGTGGTTTGCGTTATCCCATATTAATTTCACACTGTAAGGAATCCTGTTAATTCTAACGAACCCGTTCACCGGGTGACGATGTGATGACGACAGACTTAATCCCGACACAGTCCACTCTGTTCTGTGCCGAGTTGTGAAATGCCACCCATGTTGCTGGGAGATTCAGCTAACCCCAATACAAGCCTGTGAACCGGTACTGCATTGCCAAAGCACCTGAAGAAAAAGGCATGAAATACTTTTCAGAATCAAAGCTTGCCTGTCCTTGTGACTGACTTGTGACCTACGTTCTTTAATCCCACTGGTCTGTAAGAGTAACAAGATCAGGACACTCATGACCTATTTTTCTAATTTCAACTGGAAATGTGGCACTTTGAGGCACATAGCTGTACGACACAGTCCTTCCTTAAACTGTCACAGCTCGATGCACAATGCCAGCTGGTAATAATATATTGAATTTGAATGGTATCAAAATAATTCAGCTCAGTTCAATTCGATTTCTTTCAGTAGTGTCAATAGCAACAGTGACAAAGAAAAAAAGGGGGGGCCTATCTGCTTGAGGTAGAGAGACATATCAGAAAAAGGAGGGAGATTGAGAATAGAAGGGTGGAGGATAGAGCTGCATGTATACATGCAGCATATGATACAAACAAGGGTACATAATATCAAGTGTTAAATTATACATGGCCAACTGATAATGTATAAAAAGGATGGGTTGGAGTGACTTTTTCTTTTCCCCTTTACAAAACAAGGTCAATTTAGTACAGGTTCTTTTCTTCAATCATATCAGATCTTAATGAAAGCTCCAAAAAATGAACTTTTAAATGACTGGTTTCTTAATTGTTCACAACAGTGAACTTCAAATCTATACTTTTTGACAGATTTCTTATTTAGAAGTGTGGAAAACTTTTACATTTTAAACAAGAAGATGTCCAGTTTGGAGTTCAAGTTTTACTTTTTGAAACAGTCACCACCATGCTCATTTACACTAAGCGTTGCTGTCTTTCAGGGGCAACTGGATCGGAGAAGCCCCCTACAAAGTAGGCGTGCCCTGCTCCGCCTGCCCTCCCAGCTACGGGGGCTCGTGCAGCAACAACATGTGCTTCCCCGCTCTCAAGACAAACTACCTGCACTGGTTCAAATAAACACAGGTTTCCTCTCGACATAAGCTGACAACCTACAGTACCACAGAGACATTATTCTAATTCAGTGAGGATTTGCACAACAGTCGTGGACCACACTATTTTTGTATATATGATCTTATTTAAAGACAAAAACATACATTTGAAGGCAGCAGGCGATTTACCGTTGATGACTTGTAAATAATCTGTAAATTAATTTGTTTCATTGTTACCAGAACTGCTATGGTTATTTTAACTGATTAAAATAATTTATATGTAAAATGGGTCCTTAAACCATGCATAGTTTATGTGGTGCTGCAAACAGTTTTTACTATACTGGTTTACCGTTGACAATGTGGTAATTAAGGACATTACAACCATCACAGCCTCCTCATATCTGCTCACGTTGGTGCTATGGGCATCACACCTTCATGCTGTGTGCTCTGCCTCCACAGGAATGTTGTGATATGAGGATCAAAGCCTTTGACCTCAGAGGGGGGAAGCCTACACTGGCAGTGTTAGCTTTGCAGCTGCCTTAAGGACCAGTTGTGTCTGTCAGTATGTTGAAAAAAAAGGCCTCCATTCATTCAAGCGCCTGGGGTCAGCACAGATAACACCTCTTTTGTCAAAAGCTAGTTGAAACAATAACACTGGTCATTTTCAGTTTTAATCTGCACTAATTAGTTTGTGTTTCGTTGCAGACACTTCATCCTTTGGGGCATTTCACTGGTTTCATTCACATCTCATCTAATATCATTTATGTTAGACAGAGCACATAAGATAGACCTGACCCACATATCTGTTCTGTAATCATATTTGTCGTGTTGGTAAATTATATACCAATATACTGACATTGTTCATGTGTTATTATGATGATTGATGTAGTTTTAGTCGGGCACTCAAGGTCACCTTAATTGTTTGTAAATTTCTAAAATACCAGGAAATGATTATATATTTTTTTGTAGAAAATCATTATATCTTGACTATCTTTAAACACATATACTGTAAGTTATTCATTTTTATATTGGAAAAAAAAATATTTAAGTGATATTCATTTCTTTTTTTTATTGTTTTGTAAAAGGATTGCAGTGTAACGAAAAGGTACTCCACATATTCAAGAAGGAAGGAAAGTAGAAAAAGAACATTTTCAGCACTGACTGTATTTAAATCACAACAAGCTATTTAAGCGGTGAACTGTGTTTTTCCTGTTGTGTTTTGTACTTGTAATAAAATGGTCTATTTTGACAGTTTGTTTTTAGTTTGCTTAAGTCTTGCCTCCGGCCATAACCGGCTGGGGTGTCAGATATTGATTAGAATTAAGATTATCGAACATCTCTTTTGTATAAATGACTGAAAACCTTGTAGGAAATAGGTAGGAGGTACAGACATACAGTAAATGAACTGATGTGCTCAATGGATGCTGCAGTGCTTTTGTGTTTGCTCCAACATAATATTACCACTGCCCAGTCTGAATTATTGCCATGAGTATGAGATTAATAAGCCAATATGCAACTTTAAAACGTTTTCTCTTTGTTAGATAAACTTGTGCATTAGAAGAAAATGGGCTGGGGTAAACATCTTTACAGATGCTGCACTGGAATCAATTTTGGCAGGGTGGAGTATAATACCTCAAGTTTTCATGCTAAAGCTTGCATAGCGTGAGGGCTTCAAACCGCTTCCTGCGCATTGTTAAAAAGCTTCATCTAGTATGCAGCCAGACAGCCCTGATAGACCAGCACATTCCCTGGAACTCGCCAGCACACGGTTTTCGAGGAACACATTAGCATGCATGGGAAAAATCCTTCTGTTCGTGTAAATGCCAGACCCAGAGCCATCGAGATGATTGGTGGACGCTTAAAAAGCACACCATCAGGATGCAGAGCAGGACGCAGTGATGAGTTAGACGGTCTGCTGTCGACATTTACCTGGCTTATCCATCAAGAGCCCAAGCAAAGGTTAAGGAAATGGTTTTGGGTTAGGATGAAAGCAGCCACTGATGGCTCCCGGATACAAACAGAAAAACACCTGCAGACGGAGTGTAAATTGGAGATGAAAAACATCACACCATAATTCCATTATTAGTGTGCTCAAACTCAGTGGAATGCTCTTCTGCATGTCCGGTGTGCTTCTTATCAGCTTTTCTAAATCAGTTTTTCAATTCCTTGCTTGAAGGAATGGATGGAAAAACTTTTCACCATCTTTGGACCTTTTCAGCGTCTCTTCAACCTCTTCTTACTGCATTATACTTTCATTTAGAAACTTAGTTCCAACTTTGATTCAGTCCTAAATCGGACAGGGTGACGTTATCATGTTCACTCTAGCATGTAGCTCCTCAGCTTTGCATATAAACATATATATTAAGTGCAATTTTCTCTGATGCTTCAACTGATCTTATAAAATTTCAAGGCTTACACTTAAAGTAAAGAACACTTTTCACCTCTTACTCTACAAACGACAATTGATCTGCTTTTACTCTTCAAATGACAGATCAATGGCTTTCCCCACATACACATCAGTTTGACCATGTCAGCTTCTCACAGGACATCCACTTTCAGCTGAATTTGTCCTTCAGTAACCATCTTGTTGTGCCTCTACTTCAGCTGAATCTCTAGCTACTTTAAGCGCTCATTTAAACAGACGCTTCAACTTCACTCAGTGCATGACACTGACTATTTTACCCGCTATTTTAACCTTTGTCAGTATTTACATATAAAACAAAAACGTCCACAAATTCTGCAGCATGCACATGTCAGTGTTCGTGTTTGTCTTAATTTAATCTTAATTCATGCCTCACCAAACACATTGTTGAACAAGAAGAAAAACATTTCAGAAGAGACCACTTGAAGATCAAGAGAAGCAATTTAATCACAATCAGAGCGATGGAGACATGAAACAGATTTTCAGTCTCCAGTTGCTGCAGCAATAAATCCACATCGACTGGTTTATAGTAACAGCCAGTGCCAACATCTACCGAGGCAACGATGACGCATCTGTAAACTCATCTGAAGGTGCACCACTAGGCGTAGTAACACATGTGAATAACTGACCTGCCAGATCAGCTGTTCCTGCTAAGACAGTTGATTCTCGCTCACGTGTGAAGGTGGTGAAACATTTATTTACAAAGACGATGGAGGCTTCACAGGAACCGTGGCAGGTTGATAGATTATTAACAGGGAGTGGTGAGGCTGAGGGAGTCGGTTTCCAAACGTGCAAGCAGCCATCCAAGTCCAATAATGCTGAGAAAGAGTGAGTATAATACAGAAACGGAGGGATAAATCTTTTGTGTGCATTCGACTCATTAATGGTTCATAGATTTTTTGATGTTATGTTGCACAGCTGCAGAAAGACTCCCTCTGCTTTATCGTCTCTGTACTCCATAACCTCTCTGCCCTCCCTGACTTCACAGAATGCTTAAATACTTGGCTTCTCTGTGCCTCGAGGGGGATACTGGGAGAGACTTCTTTCTAAAACACTGATTTTTTTTTCTCGTTCTTCAGTTCCCCCTTGGAAGCACAACAACTATGTTTATTTTGCTCCCCTTACAGCTCAAAGATCGGAAATGCACCCTGTGCCCTGACCAAGCCTCGCTCTGTCTTCAGTCTTCCTAAAAATCCTTCACTGGCATAGCAGCACTGCAGCTTGAGGACATCGAGCTGCTATCGGGACAGAAAAAGCTAGAGCTAGTTTTCACCAAGTTACCTTATGGAGGTCTAAGGCCAGAAACATAAGCAACATCTTGACAAAACAACTACATCGCAACATCAGCTTATTTTTTTTTTTTTTATTGGGTGGACCTTTTGGCTGTATGATGTACACTGCCAGTTGTCATGACACTGTAGATGTTCAAACTTTGCATTGCTCTGAGAACTTGTAGGACTTTTCATCCATGTTGACTTTAAACTTGAGCTTGACAGTTCGTTCCTGACCCTGGGACCAGCGTTCACTTACTGTAGCTTCACTTACTGTACTAGGTGGTAGCTTTGATTGAATCACACATGGACGAGAAGTGCTGAAAGCGCTCAATATTATTTCCAGCTCTACAACTACGGTTCTATGACAACGAAGCACACGCCATTTGCTGATGAAGACCATGAGTTAAGGCTCAAAATTCTCCCTCGAAAAGTGATAGGTTGACTTTAATAGTTGGGGTTTATTCACCTGCTTGTTTGCAACATAAAGAACGAACCTCAATATTTAATTATGCAAAAGACAAAGTTAATACTGTGTTATTCACGTATAGTTTCGGAAAACTGCATCCATCATATGGCAGTATGTGACTTGCATACTAATAGTTATGATTACGGTAATTGCCACTTGGACACATTTTCACCCTCTACATATTTAAAGCAAAATGACCGTATTCATACCTCCGACATGCGTTCATTGTCAGTTGAAATATATATTTCCCAGAGACTGATGTCAGCTACTTGAAGCATGTTTTGGGATCTCTTCAAATGTTGGCATGTGTGTGTTAAAACCCATTTGCTGCCATAAATCTCTCGGGGCAATGGAGTTAACTGCAGGGCACATTTTTTTTTCTTCTTCTTCTTTTAAGCTGGATGCCCTTACTTCAAACAAGGAGTAAAAAATAAAGTCTTTCGGTTACACAAATCATTTGCGGTGTCTGCAGGTGTCTATTTCAGTCTATATTCCTGTTTGTTTAGGACGGTCTTTCCATAACATGCGGAGAAATGTCTTATTTCTCAGAGGTTTTCATGGCTGGATTTGCATGCACTCCTATGCTAGAAACTCGCAAGCAAGCACTTTTCTTGCAATCTGCCACAGTGAAATAAGACACCATTCACTGCATTCATTCACCATAGTTTGAGCTGGATGGCTTGTGTTATGCTCACTTTTCTTGTCTAGTGACTTTTCCTTGGCAAAGTAAGTTTCTAACATGGTCTAGTAAAATATAAATAAAGCATATCTGGCATACTTGAGTATAGATATTTTCTTTTCTGAGTAAGGACACAAGCTAGTGTTATGTCATTAAACTGTATAGTCTACATTCACCTCATATAAAATGAATCACATGACAGAGCCACGGTGGATGTAAGAATCAATCTACTGTATGTCTGACTACACTTGACCCTTCTGGTTTCATCCAAGAACACAAGCCGAGGCAGAGGTGGAACATGTTCAGTGTTTGCCTTCCATATCCTACTGTAGTCTTTGTCTTGGACGGCGCCACATTAGCCTCCTCGCGGGGCCTAGCGGGGACTTCAGACGAGCGACATTCTGCAGCTCCAAGACACGGGCCAAAATCAATGTCCTCTCAGAAGCACAGCGCTGGGAAAGCTGCTTAATCAGATGGGCATCCCCCTTCACTCTCAACAAGCTCAGTGAGACTTTGATGCTGATATTTGCTGACCTCTTTGCTCCCAGAATGTGGTGCAGTAGTTCCTGCTAATAGGACATCTTGTGCAAAGTCACCAAAGTGCATTCTTTTACTTACTTTTTACTTTACTATGCGTCAATTCATAAAAACAATTCTTTTCTATCATCAATTTGTCATGTTTCTTAAGTCTAGTTTCAACATCCAATGTGGCAAGCTAAGCCTCTGTATCACATCCAAGAAAATACACAACTCTCTCCAGGAGAGGTGACAGAATGCATTTGGCATCATTGTGATGTTTCTTTGTTTCAACTGGTTTAAACCACAAGCAACATTCAGCTTAGGGAAGCAAAAACACTCCATGGAACAGTGTAACAGGAGCTTCTGCTAGGATTATTTAATTGGTAGCTTCATGAAATCTGACATAAGACAAGGGGGTATTTCAATACTCACAATTCCCCGAGTTAACAGTGCCTGTACATTATCACTTCACCAAAACCTTGTCTGTTCAGGATCTCTCCCTAATAGACTGACATAGTGATAAGTGCCTCAGTCTACCCAGAGCTACTTTTGTGGTAGAAAAAAAAAGTGGAGGACACAAGGAAATATTTAAATATTTATATTTCTGAGCTGATCTGAGAGATGCACGTTTACGTTTTAATCCTGATGACGGAAAGTTAAAGAACACTGACATCTAGTGGTCAAGGCTGACGTTTGTCATCCATTTTACCACCACAACAGCCAGATGTTTTCTGACTGATTTCTTTGTTCCAAGTGCTCTGTGTCATATGATGATGTTAGGATGTTGCAGTCAGGGTTAACTTCTGAAAACCTGCAGTACATGCCTCCATTTAGTGCAGTTAATCCGCCAACTTTTACAGATCACAGTTTGCAGATGTCTGGTTATTTACTTATCTGCTTTAAGTCTTGTCTTTCAGTTAGAAACATCCAAGAAAAATCCCTGATCACAACACTGCAGAGACATGGTAATATATTGTGTGTCAATTTCTCACAGTTGCACTGGCACCTCTTGACCACAAGGGGGTAGACGCAGACAAATTAAGTCCAGTCTGGTGTGAAGTGGCTATCTGAGGCAGCCTTCTGCAAAAAACTGCTGATAAAGTCACAAAAGCAATGATGAAGAACATCTGCCAAATGACCGTGATGCTCTTTACTCCCATTCTCACCCCGACGCCGTTCCAACACTCTGACCTCAATTCAGCTCAACCAGAACCATTAGGGAGCAATGTGCCAGATAACACAGAGAGTGTTCTTCGAGAGTGTTTGCGTGGTTTGCTGTTGTGTCCAGAGGCTACTGATGTGTGGATGTGGGGCCTGGCATGGTCGGCGCATTCTGCCGGGTTCACGGGGTTTCTCACAAGACCACATGCTGAATAGAGGAGGAACAGGACGGAGCATCTGGGCCCGTGGCTTAACAGTGACTGTGCGGGCAAGATAGAGCTAGCAAAGGGGGACGCAGCAAA
This sequence comes from Chelon labrosus, assembly GCF_963514085.1. NCBI lineage: Eukaryota > Metazoa > Chordata > Actinopteri > Mugiliformes > Mugilidae > Chelon > Chelon labrosus. The sequence continues at coordinate 20,430,882 of NC_140351.1, read as the reverse complement.
GTGGAGCGAGAAGAGAACAAGCAAGGGAGTGGGAAGTGACACAAAAATGGGAAAGTGTCTGTGCAAATGCTACTCATAAACAAATAGAGGAAGACTGATGGTGACACAGCAAAGGAAATACGTTACAATAGATGTAAGGAGAAAAGGATGATAGAAGTCTAATGAAAGGCTTCTAACACGAGAAGTCTGGGCATGAAATCATTTATATGGCTCTGCTGCTGGCACAAATAGTGTATTTACTGGCAGGCATTGTGATAAACATTCATCAGAGACTGTCTTGTTTGTTACAGATGGCTTGACCTAAATTACCACACTGTAAATCATAGAAACCCTTGAGCAGTTGGTAAATATTTCCTTTATCCACACAATTTCATTTTCATAGTCGAGGTCAGAGGCATCCTCTCACAGTCAGGCTTTGTGTGTTCCGGCAATAACCTTAATATAATGTAGCGCCCTCCATATGCCAAGCCCATAAAACTTACTTTGAGTGTTCAAAATAATTGCATGTTTTATGTATTGACTCGTGTATTTATGTTATGAAGGCATGTGTGCCAAGCCAACACACACTCATACGTCCACCCTGTCACTCCTCTGCTGCCTCACCTCTCTCTCTCTCTCGCTTTCTGTCAAACAGACACACACACACTTTATCGAAGTGCAGCATTAATTCAATAGCAGATGAAGGAGTGTGTTCGGCGTTGCTTCTCTCCTGGGAGTTGTGAGCAGAGGGAGAGTGTTGCTATTTCAGCTGCGGTGAAAGAGGAGGGGGGAGACCTGCTGGGTCTGACCGCAGAGGGAGGACTGCTGCTGGGGCTGTGGCCGAGGCCCCTGCTACTGACCCAGGGAGCAGACAGTAAACCCTGGGTTTAATGGAAGTTCAGAATGCGGTGGGTCCTCTTCGATCGCATTTACAGAAATAGGTCACAAAGCAGAGGTACCCTGGAAGACAGGGCTTTATATCCGGTTCACGTAAACATAAGGACTTGTAGTGATTACCGGCGAGAATCTAGGAGCAATGGTGAAAACCAAATCTTTACATACATGTGTGTAAAAGCTGAACTACTTAATTGCTTCTTTATATATATTTTGACTCGAAACATTTCATTTTGCGGCGCTATTTATCTGACACACACCAATGCATGGAATTTTTTTTTTACTTTTGACCCTTCGAGACGTCTGGATTGTTTCAGTAGCTGTTCTATAAAAGTATAACTTTCTCTCTAATTTGCTCAGGTTTTTCAATACAATCAACAGTTTAAAGTAAGAATGGGAAGATTATAAAGGTCATAAAGCTAAAACAAAAGCAGCCGGACTTGTCTGAGGTTTCTTGAAGACGTTTAACAACTCACCCAAGTGGCTTCTACTTGAAATAATGAAATGTCAATAAGAAATCTGCAACTAGTCCAGTTACTTGTGTTTTAGGCTTCCAGTATGTTAGTGAAGATTAGAGAATTACCATGACTAACTACAATAGTAAATCTAACTCCCTAATAATACAGTATAATAAGTATGTGGTATGCTAGAGAGTGGAGGTTCTTAAACTGTGCACTGTATTGAGTTTTAAGTGCACGCAATATCCTCAACACACAATTTATCAATCCACATCCTGCCCAGTTTCCAGTAACCATGTTAAATATAAAATGACAGAGATTAGAAATCATACAAAGTTCATTGTGTATAGAAGTAGTCATTTATAAATCTGATGTAAACAGAGCAAAACATCAAGGAGTCATGGAAACAGGCAGATTTACTGACAAATATCAGAGTCAAGCTCTGGCACATGTTCGGCTTGGCCAATGTTTGGTTTATTGTGTTTGTCAGGTAAAAAGCTCAAGACGACTGAGTCTCCCCAGGTGGAAAATAAGTCTGTGTAGGGGGTGCGTCGAGGCCCGGTGATTAGCTACCGTTTCCACATGTGCCACCGCTACCTGTTAAAGTGACCAGATGACAAAAGACAAAACCTGCCTGTTTCCATTATGGAATTTGCTCTGTGTTGCGGAGGAGAGGGGAAACGGTGACGACAGGTTCAGGTCTTAGAATGAACAGAGAGTTGGTTTGTGTTTTAATCCCCCCACAGAGTCACCTGTGAACAGTTAGACTGAGAGAATGGGGCCACTTTAGCTGGCAGGCCCCACTGAGGAAGCAGATCTGGTTTAAGTTAATGTATTTTTGTCACACAACAAGTTGGTGCATGTTATGTGTCAAGAGGACGAATTGTATGATAGAAATATAGTAAAATAAGGAGTCTATAATTAGTCTTGCTAAAACTAGATTATAGAGTCATACTTAATGTGGAATAACTAATAAATATGCGCATCTGGATGACTTTGATTACAGGGAACAATAAAAGTCCCTGAGGGGATGTTAAGAGAAAGATTTTAGCAGAAGACGTGCATTGCATTTGAGAGCCATAAAGCCTCAAGTTTAATTTTCAAAGCACGTAAGTGGAGCAAAACTAGAGATTGTGCTTCTATACTGTATACACGAGCTGAGGTCCTGCCATGAGCAGTGAGTCGATTCCAACCTTTGCAGAGGCGTGGTCAGGGGCGGCTCTCCCGAAGCGCAGCCAAGTTGAGGATAAAATGTGGATAAGTGATGCTTTCGCGGCTTTGGTGCAAAAATCCCGAAAGAGGAAAGACCGAGCTTCTCTTTCGACCCGATGAAAACCGAGAGCAGCGGCCACATCGCATGTCTGATTTATGTGACATGGCAGCCAGTGGCAGTCATCACCGCTCCACCTGAGCTCTGCTACTTACTTTGAAGGAGAGTTTTTTCCCCACTTTCGTCCACACCTTCTCCTCCTTGCTGCAGAAGTTTTCTCTCAGCCAGATCTCTGTCCGGATCTCTAGAAGTGGGCTCCATTCCAATTCATTAAAGGTAAATTATTTCCAAAGTCTGCGTTAAATCACACAAATCCATTTCTGTTTCAATATGCATTACTCTTCACATTTTCCATTAGATATTGGCTCCTTGGACCAGCCTCTGTCAGCATTGCAGCTTGCATACCAACAAGTTAAACGTAAGTGCGTGTTTACCTACAGCTTTGTGCATCTACATTATGCATCATTTTGTGCCCGTAACCACTTTTATTGCAGCTGTATTGCTTGCTCTTATTTGAAATGCATCATTTCTTTTTAGTTGCTTTACTTACTTTCAGAGCTTTACTCTGTTTTTTCCATTTACTTGGATTTAAGGAAGAAGTACTTGTATAGATTTCTTTAATCCTTCTTTAATCCTAACAAGTCATTCCCAGGCTGCCAGTTTACCCTCAGTGAACTCCATTAGTTTACCTGTGGCAAACAGTGCCTGAGCCAATGCAGTATCCTCACCAAGTTCAATATTGACTCGTGTTATTCAGCAAATTTGATAAACACTATTTTTTTTAATCTTTCCAGTAATCCAGACTTTCTCTTTCCTCTCAGGTCCTTTACCAGCTGCTGGTACAACTTCTTCAACCCCGTCCATCCCGGTTTGTGTTTGTGAGGATCACAATGATGAGGCATGCATCCCCACACTGGCTGAGAGGTGTGTCCCTGCTCCTGCTGCTGCAGACAACCACGTCCATGGTGATGCCTCTGAACTCCACCGGCTGGGAGCAGATTTTGGACAAGTATCTGGATGAGGATGGGGACTGGTGGGAGGCCAAGCAGAGGGGGAAGAGGGCCATAACCGACAGCGACGCTCAGCTCATCCTTGACCTTCACAACAAGCTCAGAGGCCAGGTTTACCCTCCAGCTTCCAACATGGAGTACATGGTAGGTGAGGTGGACAGAGGATGCAGAGATGTCATATGTTCATCTTTGATTAAATCCTGTGCAGATTATGTGTGTTAAAAGATTCTGACCCTACTCTGAACTCCTCAAGAGTCTTGTAGGCCATATAGCTTAGTGAAGTGACCCAGTCACCAGACCGCCTGGCACTTGTCCCACTTGGCTCACACATACAGCATGCCAGCATCTAAGTGCCTTTACACATGGACTCACACACACACACTCACATACCTTTGTACCCATGTGACTTTGGTTGTTTCTCCAGGAGACAAGAATGCCTCCAACTTGCCAATGAACACATTTCTACATCTTTTTTTCTTAACTAAGAGATTTGTTTGACTTTATCCTTTGGCCGTCACGTGTATGTACAGCGCCAGATCGATTTTCACAGTGCAATTAGAATCAGAGCACGGCACCAGGGCTTGTTTTACCAGCTGTCCCACCCCCCACTAGACGCACAGGCATACCACACCTTTTACAAGATCCACAGATCTGGAACTTTTCCAAATATGTTACATGTGTAGGCACAGCTTGACCACTGCAGTACATGGCCACCAACTGTACCTCAGAGGTTAAGAATCAATAGAATGTGCAGAGGGTAATGAGATTTTATCATCCTTTCATCCCGACGTTAAGAGCTACAGAACAAAAGCCAGTATTATTCTGTGGAAAAGGCAAATAAACAGTTCCTGCTGGGGGCAATTGCTGGACTGTGTAATTGTATAATTGAGAGGTTTGACTTGAGGACCCCATGTGTTTGTACTGTATGTAAGTGTGTGTGTGAAGCTGAGCCTGGCAGCCTTCTGGTTGAGGCACACACTAGTGGAGAAGTGCTGAGCCAGCACTGCACAGCTCTTTTCTACTGTCTCCTGTTACAGTTGGCTCTTTTTTTTAGCTGCAGGGGCACCCAGGGGTGAAATATGGAGAGGCATGCAACAAGAGGACGTGAGGTGAGAGGAGGAGAGTGAAAGCTTGCAGGATAAGTAGAAATATAGGTGTAAAACTATGAAAGGGGAGAGGAGGTGGTGCGAGACAGATGGAGGGAGAGACAGCAAAACAGGTGTCAAAATAATTGATGTTAAGATGAAGAGGAGTGGCTACAGGAAATGAGGAGAAAATGTTTACACGGGGCAAAGTAAGAAGAGGATGACTTGCGAGACTAAAACTGTGTGCAGTGTCTTTCGGGCATAACTGTGCAGGTCACATGTAAAGTAGACTTTTTTTTCTCTCCACTTTATTTTGAAAGGGGCTCCATATTTCTCAGATTTTCCCTCTGTCTGTGTTGAACTGCTGTCACCCTTCAGAAACCTCACAGCTTCACTGTACTGGAAGACTTCATAGACATGCTTCCCTGCCCTCCCTACACACCCACACATTCAGAGTCGCACACACAAATCCCTTCACACATACATAACCATTTGCCCATCAGCTCTGTTATTGTCTGCCATTGTATTAAACCATAACCCCAGTGACCCTCTGTGGCAGTTATCACAGAGACTCAGAGATAACATCAATTCAAAGCCCCTTCTTTCCTCCTCCTTCATAGGCTTCTGTTTTTGGTCCTTTCCTCTCTCTCTCTCTCTCTCTCTCTCTCTCCCCCCCTCTTATCCCTGTGGCTCTGTTCCCATTCTGTCATTATCCAACACAGAGGCCCAAAAAATTCCCTGGATAAGCTTTCGCACTCTGTAGCGATCCGCAAAGTTTCAGTGCAGCTTCAGTAGGGGGGACAGCGGTTCTGTCTCTCAGTGAAATGTTGACCCACAGGTATAAACAGAGAGGTGTCAGCGTTTGAAGCCTTATAAGACAAACACATGGCATCTTGGGAAAAAGGGCCCCACCTGCCTCGATGTTTAACTTGGCTTTGCTGGCCTGCCCTCGGGTTTGATGTGGCCGTGGTGTTAGTGATTGATGATTGTGCTCTATTGATATGCGCCTGTCCACGATGAATCAAAGCTGTGCTGCAAGCGTCCACCATTTTAATTTATAGCTGGATAATGTGGCTGATGTGATTCACAACCTGGGAAGTCCCATCAGGCAATAATTAAAGTCTAGGCTAATAAATTAGAATTCAATTAACTTCACCCATAAGGTTTAATTATGGCAATATGGACAAGCATCTGAAACAGTATTTTGACTGCTTCAGTGGGAGGACAAACTGGTTTATAGCTGCTAAAAATATTAAATTCATGACTAGCTAGCATTTTTTTATTATTATTTTTTTAATCCAGCCAACTTTTTGCAGCTTCTCTTGCAAGATTACTCCAAACTCAGCTGGGACATGGACTATTTCCAGTGCAAGAGTGTCTGAAACAGGTCCCAAAGACACATTCACTGGCTTCTATATAGCAACAGCTGGAGATGAGGAGGAATAAAAAAAAAATTCAAATCACTGAAAGTAGCTTCAGTCCACACTAGATTAACCTCCCGTAAAGGTATAAAGGACAAAAATGTCACCAAGTCAAAAAGCTGCACACCTGCACCGACTGTCCTGTCTGCAAACTGGTGAGTCAACTAGGAGTAGCGTTATGGAAGTTAAAAGCCTTCACTGACCCTGCTTAATTTAAAGCCAAGATTGTAAACACTGCTCTTCCTCTAAATGCCTCATGAATGCCTTGCAGCAGCACCTTCCATAAATACTTAAGAGAAATCATCATAAAACTGCACAGACATAAAAAAACATCAACAACTCCTCAGTTATCTATGATACAACAGACATCTTCATGCCCTTAGACACAGAGACCCCCTCTCCCTCACCCGATGCTTATTAGTTATCCAGATTGTCATTACTTATTTCAAACACATTCTGGTTCCCCCATTTGAAAATTAGGACTTTACCACTTTTGGCACAGCATCTTGTACTGTAGCTTTGCCACCTGTCTAAAAGAAATTTCCAGTTCCCTAGTCAGAACAGTCAGGTCAAAGGCTTTCCTACCATCCCTGACTCAGCCTTTTCTAAGGCCTCTCAAAAGCAGGGCTGCAATAATGTGTCTCAATGTTTACATTCATCTCCAGTTAGTCCTGCTGAAAAGGAGACGTGATACGAAACTGATCAGCAGAAGTTTGGAAATCAAACCCACTGGAAGATGCATGCTTTGTAAATAAATAAATACATAATGAAACAGCCTACCACAAGAGCACAAAGGTTATGCACAAGCATATCAACAGACAACATACATCATACAGACGCTGCATACAGCCTAACTTTTGTGATGAATACTATCATTAAGTAAAGGTTAAAGTTTTAAGTCCTTTGTGTTTTAAAACAAAACTTAAATGAATGTTTTAAAGTTTTATTGTAGAATTTATTAATTGGATTAATTGGCTGATAGACTGAATAAAATAATCGTCTGTTGCAGCCTTGTTCAAAAGTCATTCTTAGTAGCCTCTCCTCTCCTGACAAACAAGTTTTCATTGCTGTAGTTACATTATATTGATAATTGCTTTTGATTCTGAAACCACCCGTGGCTACCACGGTCTGGAATCCTTTCTTCAGTTCCTGAATGCATCCATCTAGCATCAGTAGTGGGTAGCTGATGATTCTGACAAGCTAATATTTAATATCCAATTAACCAAACAAACTTCTGCAAGTTTGCAAATGCTATTTTGTGATCCTACAACAATGTGCACATTTAATATGCTACATACAGTATAGTGATGTGGGAATAAAAGCCTACAAGTGGCATAGAGACTTTTCCTTTTCTCTGCATGCACCATCGATTATGAGCAGGAAACCCATACTGCAAAGGAAGTAGCCCTGTGTGCCTTTGGAATGCAACCAGATGACCGGAAAAAAAAGAAAAGAAAAACACAACCGCAAATGAGGTGTTTAGTGAAATAAACAATGCAGTGTGCACAGCGCTGAAAGACTTTAGCAGAAGAGGTGTTTTTCTTTACAGGCCTTGCAGAAGTGCGGTCGGAGCGGGTGTAGTTGGAGGGGGTGGTAGGGTGGCGAGGGGGCGTGTGGTTACAAGGCCTCCCCTGCTGGGCTAGCTGTGCAAAGAACAGCAGCTTGACAAGCCGGCCGTACTCTGCACAGACTCAACAGCTGCAAAATATGTGTCTCTGTCGACACTTTGTGAGCCTGCTTTCACTGCAGCTTTTCAGGAAGGTGGAATGAGTTCCTCAGCTGGAAGGTGCAGCTTATATTTATTATTTTTTAAGACATGTTTGGAGAATGTCATGCTTACTGTCATGTGCAGCTTCAAGAAGCATTCATAGGGGAACATTTTGTAAGCCTGTCTTCCTTTAGCATTGATCCATTACTGATATAGACCATGCTTAAATCTCTTCAGAGTTTCTTTGTTCACTATCATGGTGGCAAAAGAGGATACAAAACAAACATGACAACTGCAAAAATACCGACGTTTATTTGCAGCTCACTGCCAACAGAAGTCAAGTCTGGGAAGAGATAGAGTTTCAGGTTAACAAATTCTCAGACCTGTTTTAGCCCTGGCTCTGTCAGTCACCGGTAGGCATCAGCTGCAGATGAGGTTGCCGTAACACAAATACGCTCCCTCTTTGCAGGTGTAGAGATGAATTTTTATTTGTTTTGTATACCAGTTATGTAATATTAACTTAACATCTTACTGTCAGACAATTTCACATCGGTGTTGCAGATTAAAACAAGTATGTCCACTCAACAGCCAGAAACAGCTCTGGAAACAGCTCAGAGTTAAGAAATCATTTGCAGTATTGCCAGACATCCTGTTGTTTGGTATGTGTGTGTGTTTTGGGAGTAATGCAGAGAACAGCAGTTGTTTCTGGTGGGACTAGAAGTGGGTGACAAACGATAGAGTAGAAGGTGGAAGTGGGGATGGGGGTGGGGGGTATTTTAGTGTCTGTTATTGGATGAGATTTCACTGAGTGTAAGCTGAATTCCAGGTCTCGGTGTGTGTGCAAAAAAATTCTGACACCTTTGCTCGTATACATATACACACACACACACATACAAACTAATTGACTTCCAGTAGAAAGCTGTTACATTAGTCATGCCACACTGAAGGTGAAAGTAAAGGTGTGCAATTAAAGGTACATACAGTACAGTGTCCTTCAGAGGAACTACAGCTGGTGTTATTCTAACATTTTTTTTAGAGTAGAATGTAGGTCAGCAGAGAGGAAGGACACTCTTTGCATTCTCAGAAAACCCCAGAATGGGAATATGATCCTTTAGTATCCAACCAGAGGCAAACTTGACTGAGAGGGCAATTCAGAGAGAGGTAAAGTGAAACAAAAGCGTGCAACCAGTCATCTCACCAGAGACATATGGAAGGTATTACTTAAGGAAAAACAGCTTTTGCACTTTTGAATAACACCCAACCTCACAGGAAAGCCCATCCGGGAAAAGTCAGCTGTCAAAATCTCAACAGCAACATAGTGTTTATATGATGTGCTCTATAGGACACATATACACCAATATCTGGCCCAACATTGACAAAGCAGTCATTACGTACATAGGTATTCATCATATAGTGTTTTAGTTTTTGCAGATAACATATAGGTAGAAGTACTAGTGCACACATACATTTCATTGTATTGCTCTATTACCACTATGTATCAAAAATAATCCACTAACACATTTTTCCAATCTCACCTTCTGTCCAGGTGTGGGACACGGAGTTGGAGCGTACAGCAGAGGAGTGGGCAGAGACCTGTCTGTGGGAGCATGGTCCGGCCGGCCTGCTGCCACAGATTGGGCAGAATCTGGGGGCTCACTGGGGAAGGTAAACAATTGGTCAATACAAACTGGCTACGCATGCACTGTAAGGTTTAAGGTTTTCATGATAAAGTATTTAGGTCATAAGAAGTCAAGTGTCTTTTGTTTTACTTTAAACAACTAAGTAATCTTTGTAAAAATGCACAAAGTGTAATCATTATACAGAGCTTTAATTTGGCACCAATGCCAGCCTGCTATAGCTGGCTTGTTTGCAAGCTACATAAATGGAATGTGTAAGCTTGCAATAACAAAATGGCAAGTTGTGTACACAAAATGAAATGCTCGGTGTTCAGGTCATGAGAAAACCACTGTGAGGCAATTGTCAGCGCCTTGAAGACACAGAGGCGGGAGTAGATGAAGTAATGTAGGAAATGCAAAAGCACATTGAATAGATAAGGCCACTGGAAATATCAACATCTTCAGACATAATAAAATTACCCTAAAAACTTACCCTAAATTACAATATACTAACCCACCATCTGCATCTGCCATTTCTCACACAATCAGCCAACACATTCAGGTTAGTGGATGGGACTTGTGTCGAACTAAAACACACGTCAGATAATTTTTTTTTTAAGGATGATTTCAGTAATTTTAGGTAGTTAATATAACACTGATGCATATTCAAGTGTCCATTGTTCTGAGAAGTTTGCTTTTAGTTATTTGACGCTATAGAAACAGGATGTGACATCATGATCACTACAAGTCGCCATGCCAACCACTCCGTGAAGCAGTCCCATAGGGCCGTGAGAGTAGGAAAAATACAGTCTATGACATGATCAACTTATCTCTGTAAAATGAATTACATCCACTCATGGTGTTTTGTCCAGAAGGTTTGTTAAACAAGCATTCACAAGCATTGTACTGTACCTTATAGACCCAAGTGGAATCACAACCAGTACATACTCTTACACGTTTTTTGTTCACTCAGTTCCCCATAGAGCTCCTGAAAACTGCTTCACATCAGAGACTCTTGTTCCACATCCAATCATATCAGTCCACAGTCAAGATGTCTGTTTGATTCTAATCAGATGAGCTAGTAACACCTGGTGCCAGATCAGTATCCTTAGTTACGGAGCACAAACGCTTGATCTCCAGCTGAGGCAGTCTTGACTGATGTGTTCCATTGGCGTTTTATCCATGGATGCTAATTACAGATCGCAGCTTTGTGTGACTGAGTGTAGTGTAGATCACTCCTACTAATGCACTGTGTGCTACTAGTGTATAGCGTCTCAATAGCTGTGTGTCCCTCGATCCATCTCCCTTTCCCTTTCTCCTCCCCTCCTCCCCTCCTCCCCCATCTTCTTGTGAGTGTGTGCCCAGAGTTGTGCATTTCTGACCTGTGGAGCTTTATGGTCCTGGTCCTACCAACCTGCCCAGTCTTCATGGCCTGCAGTTATCCACTCCTACTTGAATGCATCATTCTTCAACCTGAATATTAAATCATTATAGGAGCTAACTCCCCTGTAATAGAACTTCTATTGTCACTAACAGTTTCATGCCCCTATGCTCTGGTTGACATTCATTATCAGTCTATTATGTAGCATACATCAGCTATGTCATATACTCTTGCTTATATCACGATTATATTCTACATGTACGCTTTAATCAGATGTATGTTTATGTCATTCCTCCTGCTGCTCTCTTCCCTTTCTTTTTCTAACTCTACCCAGCCAGCCCTAGGCAGATCCATATGAACTGGGTTCTGCTCAAGGTTTCTTCCTGTTAAAAGGGAGTTTTTCCTTGCTGCCCTCCAACTGGGGGTCTCAGGACGTGTTTTCGGTTTTTATAAAACGTCTTGAGACAATTTGTATTGTTGTTGACGCTATGTAAATAAAATTGAATTAAATTTTTACACATAACGCTTAAAGAATAAATTACGTCACATCTTAATGAACACTCAGTAAGAAGACAAGTGATTCACTGTTATAACAAATACTTGGGGTCACATATTACGTGCATGCACAAAATCATGTAGACTATTCGCGAGGCTCTTGAAACGTTAGAGCTTAATGCCAACCCACACACACCAGCAGAGACGAGACAAAAAATGTTATTTGGAACATTACCATAGGTCTGCTTACTGATCTCTCCAGGTATCGCCCACCCACGTTCCATGTGCAGGCCTGGTATGATGAAGTGAAAGACTACTCCTTCCCTTACCCTCAGGAGTGTAATCCCTACTGTCCCTTCAGATGCTCTGGCCCAGTTTGTACACATTACACACAGGTAGCTAGACCCTGGATGGTAGCTTTTGAAGTATTGAGATATTTTAAGCATATTTGTGTCAGTCATTTGCGTATTTCATTGCCTTCTTTCATCCTTTTGTAGCTGGTCTGGGCTACCAGCAGCCGCATTGGCTGTGCCGTCAACATGTGTTACAACATGAATGTGTGGGGACAGATCTGGGCCAAAGCTGTCTATCTTGTCTGCAACTACTCACCAAAGTAAGTACATATGTTGTGCATCAACAAAGAGTAACCTTAAATATAGCCTTGATGGGACTCACTATCATTTACAGCTGAATTTGAAGTAGAACCAGTATGTATACAGTTTAGTAATCCTTGTTATACCATCCGAACAGGGGAAACTGGTGGGGCCATGCACCTTACAAACATGGGACCCCATGCTCTGCCTGCCCCCCCAGCTACGGAGGAGGATGCAAGGACAACCTCTGCTACAAAGGTATGCATGAGCCACACAGAGAAAATCAGGAGCAGAAAAGCCTGAGGAAGGAACCGCTCATCATACCATGTTTTTGTTACTTTAGTTGGAGATGACAGTTCCAACCAGCCGCAAGAGGAAACAGAAGAAAACAACTTCATAGAGCCAGAGGCCCCCCGTACTACCAAGCCCCGGTCCCGGGCCTCCAAGCCCGAGCCTGCCAGTCTCCCCGCCCCGGCCCCTACCAAGCCCCCCACAGAGGACCTGCAGAAGAATGAAGTGGTCAACACACAGCAGATGTGTAAGCTGCCATTTAACTGTTTATTCTGGGTCTAGTTTCTTTTCAAAATGGGGGGTGTAGCATATGGTTTTAAGGATGGGAGGGGCCCAGAGTGGGAGAACAGGACAATATGCACAGGAAAGAACTTTTCAAAATTGGGTCAAAAAAGGAGAAATTGAGAAGAGGTGCTCGCTTAATGTTGAGCAAGCAATGAAAGGACAACAAGAAAAAAAAAAGTTAGACCTTGACCGGAAATATTTTTCTTGCAATTTATCTTAAATTGCCTTGATGTTCTGTGGCCTTTATCTGTCATCGCCATGATTAACCCTGACAGATTCTAAAGTGTACTTAATATTGTAAGTCACTCTGTGCAGGGAGGGGTGGTCTATTTTAGCATGATCCCCTGTGTGCGTGTTTGTTTTTGGCTGCCTGAGGAGTGTTGAGGGGTGAGGAGGGCTCGCTGTGGTTTTTAAATGGCTTCCTCTCTGCAGCGCGAGGGGCCTGTGCGTGTAAGACGAGACGCTTCCTCTAGCGCTGCTGACCACCCTGAACCTTGTGGCAGGAATTCTTGTCTTTGGTTCTTGAGACATCGCAACAATTTTGGGCTTCACTCAATTCACGCTTTTAGAAAACTAGTCATGCGCATCGGAGCTGCTAGTTCATACGTGCCGCTTCCTACATGAGCACTCAAGGGACTGTGGGTGTGTGTGTGTGTGTGTTTCAGCTCAGCTAGTGACCTGCGACACGAAGCTTCGAGATCAGTGTAAAGGAACGACATGTAACAGGTATAGTGAAGATGAATGTCAAAAACACCATACAGAACACATTGAAACATAAACAGTCTATTTTCACATGGTTAATTTTGCATTAATCCTACAGATACGAGTGTCCAGCTGGATGCCTAGATGCTACTGGAAAAGTAGTTGGGACAGTATACTATGAAATGGTGAGTACACATGTTGATGAACTACTCGGGCTAATGGTGCATTGACATTACAAGGGGCAAAAGCTACGACTCAGGGTTGTGGTCAGAGTGTCTCTCAAGCGCAGTGTGACGTCATTAACGCCTTATGGTAGTCACAACCTGGAAATTGTAGTTTTATGTTGTAAGTTTTAGAATATGTCAGAGAAAGATGCTGATATTCCCAATGGCTATACCTTTAAATTAGGCCTTTGCGTTTCCTACATTATGTCACCCAGTTATGAGCTAGCTAAACTAGCCTTTAGACGCCAACGGTTGCCTAGCAGCCGCGTTCTTGTGACTTGCAGCGGGTGTTACGACTTCTAAGAAGTTTATTAGTTTAATTTGAAGGCGGCAAGTATTTTTTGTCTGAGGAGACAGTCACCATGGGCCATCCCTAATAACTTCTCTTTAAAAGAAGACCTAAATGCAGTAAAGACAGGGAAGGGGGAAGAAAAAGAAAACAGAAAAGTTTAATTGGATAAAACTTACTGACAGGGGTAACAAAAGGTGCTCGTGGGTTCCAGCAGGGTAAATCCAACCATATATCCAACATAAGGTAATCCAACAAGAGAAAAACAGATAAATCCAAGAGGCTTTATACCAAGGTGATGGGAAAGTCAACAGGTGGCTGAACATGCAGGGCTGAGTGGTTAACGAGACACAGGTGAGACTAATTAGTCTCACCTGTGTCTCGTTAACCACTCAGCCCAGGAAGCACAGGAAGTATAGTAAAACATGAAACCCCACAGAAGTAACTTTCAAAATAAAACAGGAAATAACAAATGACCAATTGCAAAGACACACAAACAACTCCATGACACCATCTACTGGAGAGACAAATGTAAAAAAAAAAAAAAAAAAAAAACAATGGCATCTAAAGTGGTGTGTATGATACTGGCTTCATACAAACAGATATCATTTAACACATATTAGCATATTTCGCATTAGCATAAAATGGAGTGATGCCTTGGTTGTTGTCCACAATGACAAACGACGTGGAATAAAGTGATCAATATCAATCCACCTCCCAACTCCACATGTATTTTGGTTCAGGCTATTTTCATGCTGAACACTACCCAAATAACACAGTCTGACTACATTCCTCCAGCCGCCGTTAATGTACCAAGTTTAATCAAATGTTCTTTAGAAAAGACATCTGTCAAACTAATATCCTAACTACTGTGTCAACCGAATAAATGGTCAATAAAATGCCTCCCGTTTTGCAGCAATCGAGTGTGTGCAGGGCTGGTCTACACGCTGGTGTCATAGATAATGATGGAGGATGGATGGATGTAACAAGACAAGGCAGAAAGGATTTTTTCATCAAATCCAACAAGAACGGAGTCCAGTCACTGGGGTGAGACAGTAATATTAGAAAAAAACATGGCCATGCATTTCTACTGGTGATGTTTGATAGTGATATTGGCAGGATTTAATGGAAGTAAATGGAAATAATGATATCTGATGTTGCCATGTGTGCATTTTCTCTTGGCAGAAAATATCAAAGTGCGAATTCCTTTATGGTCACCAGAGTGGCAGGTCAGTCTGACAATGAGACTTTTTAATGATATCTTAATTGCTCTATGCAGTTATGTTTGTCAGCGCTCACTGTGTTTTATTTCGTACAGTTAAAGCCATCACATGCGACGCCACAGTTGCGCAACTGTGTCCGTATGAAAAGCCCGCAAGACATTGTCCAAGGTAAGAACTTACCTGAACTAAATGTCTGTTCACAAACCAGTCTCTTTGATAAGTTCACGTCAAATTTCAACTGTTTTTAGGTTGTACTGTCCAAGAAACTGTTTAGAAGAGAATCCTCACATATCCAGAGTAATCGGTACCAGGATATACTCTGACGTAAGTCACTGGTTTTAAAGCCGAATGTTCACAATTAACAATGGTCAGTGTTTGAAAAATTAATCTGTGGCATATTACTTCTCCTCGCGCATGATCCTGTAGAAGTCCAGTGTATGTCGAGCAGCAGTCCACGCCGGCATAATCAGCAACGACGTGGGTGGTTACATCGATGTGATGCCAGTGGACAAGAGGAAAAACTACATTGGCTCATACCAAAATGGCGTTTCCTCCGAGAGGTATGGGATGTCTAATCTCACACTTATGACAGCAATGTACACACCTTAAATTGATGGCAGAAACAACAGCCCCTGGAAAAAAAATATATATAATGTCTGGCCAAAAAAAAAAGTCGCCACCTGGATTCAACTAAACAAATAGGTATGAGCCTCCTATTGGATAATTACTGCATGGGTGATTATCTTTCAGCTGGCAACAAGTTATTTAACCCCAACTGATGCAATGAGTAGCTTCTCATTTCTTGTCTGTGAAGGTTCTCAGTCATCCAGGTCATGGTATATCCAAAAAAGGCAACTGGACTTGTAGATTTTTGAGTGGTGAAACGTCTTCTCTAAAAATCTACAAGTCCAGTTGCCTTTTTTGAACCTTTTTTGGATATTCTCATTTCTTAAACAACCATGTCTAAAGACACATCCCGTGGTTGTGGAAAAGATGTTAGTCTGTTTAAGAAGGGTCAAATCATTGTCATGCATCAAGCAGAGAAAACATTTAAGGAGATTGCAGAAACTACTGAATTTGGGGTAAGAACTGTCCAATGCATTATTAAAAACTGGAAGGATAGTGGGGAGCCATCGTCTTCAAGGAAGAAATGTGGTCGGAAAAAAATCCTGATTGATCATGATCTGCGGTCACTTAAACGTTTGGTGAAATCAAATTGAAGAAACACAACAGGTGTATGTTTAATAGTGAAAGTAAGAGCATTTCTACGAGTACAATGTGAAGGAAACTCAAGGGATTGGGACTGAACAGCTGTGTAGCCTTAAGAAAACCACTAATCACTGAGGCTAACCAGGAAAAAAGGCTTCAATTGAAGCATAAAGATTGGACTCTGGAGCAATGGAAGAAGGTCATGTGGTCTGATGAGTCCAGATTTACCCTGTTCCAGAGTGATGGGGGCATCAGGGTAAAAAGGGAGGTAGATGAAGTGATGTTCCCATCATGCCGAGTGCCTACTGTACAAGCCTGTGGGGGCAGTGCTATGATCTGGGGTTGCTGCAGTTGCTCAGGTCTAGGTTCAGCAACATTATGTGCCTAAAGAATGAGGTCAGCTGACTATCTGAATATACTGAATGACCAGGTTATTCTATCAATTGATTTTTTCTTCCCTGATGTTCACGGGCATATTCCAAGATGACAATGCCAGGATTCATGGGGCTCAAATTGTGAAAGAGTGCTTCAGGGAGCATGAGACATCATTTTCACACATGGATTGGCCACAGAGTCCAGACCTTAACCCCACTGAGAATCTTTGGGATGTGCTGGAGAAGGCTTTGCGCAGTGGTCAGACTCTCCCATCATCAATACAAGATATTGGTGAAAAATGAATGCAACACTTGATGGAAATAAATCCTGTGGCATTGTTATCGAAACAATGCCACAGCGTATGTGTGTGTGATCAAAGCTAAAGGCGGTCCAACACAATTTTGGAGTGGGTGACCTTTTTTTTTGGTGGCGACTTTTTTTTTGGGCCAGGCAGTGTATATATACTGTATATAGATCACAACATGATTAAATTTTAATACAAGGAAAGAAAAATAAATAAATAAAACATCATATACTGAGAGGAGATTTCAGCAATCTGTCTCTAAAGGTGGGAGGAAACTGCAGGGGTTAACTCGCTGGGACCTGAGAGGAAGAGTAAGAAATCAATGACTCTCAGGTAGAGCGAAATTTATCCGCTCTTCCCTCCTCGAGGACCTCATTTTTTTCAAAATGAAGGCAGTTCATTATGTCTCTCATCCACTGCTCATGGGAGGGTGATTAGTATGCTTCTAGTTTAAAGTAATTAATTGCTTGGCAGTCAGTGTAGAGAAGGAGAAGAGTGGATCTTTATATATTTCTGGGTGTGCACATGAGCTTAATATAGAGGCTCAGATAGAGGAAAAACAACAGCTAGGATATAAAGCAGAGAAAAGTCTAATCATATCCTGAGCCCAACAATATGGTGCATGTGCACGAGCTGAATAAGGCTAGGGAAAAGCAATACAGAGTATGAATGGATTCCTGTGTGTATTTAATTTGCTTTTCAGAAACGTGATTATCTGAAATATAACTGATCCTTACCACGTTCAAATAACTGAACTGATCTGAAGCTTGTTCAATTGTTCAAATATTGTGAAAGTTGGTCAGGAGTAGTGGAGAACCTCCTCAATCTGAAGCCATACATGAGCCAGTGGAGGGCTAGTGTACTCAAGCACCACTCACAAATATATCACCTCAGCTGGGGAATAGCCAGTTTGCAAATAGAGCGTTTCATCGTCGACATACATGGAGATATTTTTTCCTTTGTACGTCTACTCTGAAGAGGAGGGTTGAGAGTAGACTGCCCTGTGTGGACCCACGTGCCCACACAGAGTAGGAAACAAGAGACATCAGTGGTTTGTACGGTGGCTGTTGGAATGTTAAGGAGCTTACAGCAATAAAGTACTCACCCAGTTCAATTCCATTCAGTGTAAAAACGCCTTTTTCTGCAGAGCTGTTATGAAGAAGCGGATTTAATCACTGAGCCATTAGAACTTTGATGCCTGTCTCTGGTATCAAAGAAGGAGCTATTTTTAATATAATCTCTCCTCAGTTGGGACATTGTTGATGCTAATAAAGCGAGAATGTGCTGAATACATGCTGTACCACCTTCCAAGAGCATTAAAGTCCCAGGTCCATACCAGCCTCTCTCCAAAGTTAAAAGTGACCCACATACTGCGTAGTCTGCTCCAGTTCTTTAGAGATATTCAACTGCAGCTTGTTGTTTTCTGCAGAATGCCTGTTACTAATGTGACCTGTGTCACATGCACAGCCTCATTAATTCGAAGACCTGCGTCTCACATTGTCTGTCTGCACTTCATTTGTCTTTGTCACTCTGCTGAGAGCTGCCCGACATCTGCCTGTCATTTTTCCGGCCCCTGTAACTTTGCTACGTGTCCGTCTTTGTTGGAACACACGAAGCCCGCCGCGTTTGTGTAAAAATGGGTGGTTTATCTGTTTTCTCAGGGAGCCTCAGCCACTATCTGTTTGTGTCCTGTCTGTCATCGGAGTGTCAAACAACACACCGACGTGGACGTTTTCACAGTCTATCTGTTTGTGCGTGTCTGTCATCCGCGCCTCTTTCCGCAAAAAGGCCGGGACATGTTCTGCATCTGACACATGCCGCACCCATGACTTTCCCTCTTGTTTCTCTCTTCTTCCCCGCAGCCTTCAAAACCCTCCTGGAGGGAAGGCGTTCCGGGTGTTCGCCGTGATTTGAGTGCCCCCGGAGGGCGGCGTCACCACACAAAGAAGCGCACTTGGGCGGTTGAATAGGCGGTAATGAAGCCATGTTGTCAGACTCGGCGACCGTAATGTTTCTGGCTTTGCTACACTTCAGGGGCCAGAGGTCGTCACTATGACAGCGCAAACCCGGCAACAAAAACTTGACACGTACACAACGAGAACCTGTCTGTGCTCGCTCTCGTGGAATTCTCACTTTCTCAGCTTTACCGGGAATTTTTATAAACTGTAAATATTGAGTATTTTGTTGTACATATTTGTTAATAGTGTCACATTTGGTGCCATTGTCTTGCCTTTATCAAACAAACATATGTGTATGAATACTGATTATAGAAATCCTACAATATAACATTTTAAAGGCACTTAAGAATGAATATCCTTTGTATTGTATTACGTCTGGCACATTTTTATTGGTGCTTTGGAGAAGTATCTTGCCATGTTTTGGACTTTTTAAATGATTTGGGGAAAAGTGTTATGCATTTATTTTTATATGATTCTGCTTTATATCAGTAAGACCTGTTAAGAATGCTGCTATATGTTTTATGTAATATTATTATTATTACTTTAACTGTAATTGCCAATCCAGTGTGTTTTGTGTGTATTCCTCCAGATAAGTTACTTTAGTTGAAACTCCCTGCAGGTCGGGAAGTACACCCATCCCTCCAAACAACACCAGTGTGGCTCCAGCACACGTTTTGCTTTACTGGATGTCGTCAAGATATTCCTCACGTGACTTTGATTGGCAGAAACGATAATATGCAGCAGTTTCCTTTCATACCATGTGTAGGTTCTTGATAGTTTTACCAGCTCTCTTTCAAGCTGCAGTCATCGCAGTTAATTGTACTGTTGTCTGTCTCTGTTGGCTTTACACGGTTGTTCCCACTTCAGGTTGAAAGTTTGTTCTGCAATAAAACAACAGAATGACCACAGTTTTTTTTTTATTTTTTATCAGAAATGTGCTTGTGACATTCAAAAGTGTGACTCATCCAGAATGTTTGCAAGACCTTTAAGTATCTGCTTAGCATCCACTGGCACTACATTTGTTTTAATTCTATTAAAATAAAATAAAATCTCTTTCAGAGTAATGTTGGCATTGGATTTTCCTTCTGAGAGTGTTCTCCTCTTAGTGCCCGTCACCGGGGAGCAAAGTTGTCACTCCTCATTTGCAACAACGGAGCAAAAGGGCCGGTCAATAATGGGCTGCAGCGTATCCATGTCCGACAGCGTTATGATGTCCGCAGGGCTGCGGCGGGTCGTGACTCAAGCTGCCCCTGCCTCTTTGTTGTTCCCCTGACAAATGCCACGGAACTTTACAAGATGGGCTGAATGTACAGCTAGTGGCCTGTGTGACACAATGTAAATGCAATCTGGTTAATGCAGTCTTGTTAAATGAATTGTAAGCTGTGGGAATAGTAATTACGTACTTATCTGCATTGGCAAATGTTAGCGCACACAGAGGGATGTACGGGATGTGCAGATGTGTGTGTGTAGAGGACCTTGACTGCGTCAGAAAGGTGGTAATTCAACTGGATGATCATTCTGGAGGATTTAGGATGTAGTTTGCGGTGCTGTAAAACTGGTTTGAATTAAACCCAAAAGTGTTTCTGTTATTTGGCCTAGCTCTTCTAAAAGGGGGCAGTCAAAATAATAGACATGTGTTTCAAACATCCAATACATGCTGTATCGCTCTCCATTATTTTTAAAGGTAAGACTTTGCAAGGCCCCTACATTAGAATGCATCAACCTTAACTAGTGTACCTAATGAACTGGCAAGTGAGTGTATATTGTATTGCAGAGTGCACAATCACTTATTACCATATTACTTGCATTTACTCCCATCTGTGCTTGCTCTCTCTTGCACGCTCAGTGTTTGGATTTAACTTGAACACTTATGAGTGGCGGAGCTCTGCGGGAGAATGGGCCGCGGGCGGAGAGATTGATAGGCGGGCCAGATCCTGTGAGAGAAAAGAGAGGCATATATCAGACAGGTGTCAAAACTCACAGCGGGGTGCGGTGATAGGCGGCGTTCGGGGGCTCTGAAGACCGAGGGGTGGACGGGAGAAAATTGGAGACAGTGGAAAGGGCAGGGAGATAACCTGAAGATTTAGATTTTCCTGACACCTTTATGAGCGTGACATTAGCGCGCCCTCATCTTTTTCTACTTTGTGAAAACGACATAAGATTTAAGTTTCGCAAAATAAAGTTTTGCAGGAGGAGGGTTGGGACACAGCGTGGTGTGCCTTCAAATAATTAAAGACGCGGTGCAACACAATAGCTGATCGTGATAGATTATCGGGTGCTTTCCATCCGAGACCGTCCGTTGGACCCACCAGACAGACGAGGATGCATTAGGAGCACGGTGACAGAGCGACAGCCACGGGCCCATTAGGACCAAGGAGACTGAGTGCCGTGAAGACAGATGGGATGAAAGACAAGCTTGCAGCTAGCAGGGCCTGCATGGTGCCACCAGTGTTTTCAGACTGTCGTTTAAAATAAGGAAGGCCATTAATAACCTCCTCACTGTGCTCTGCTCTGCTGCAGTCTGGCGCTTCTTGCAGAGCTAAATGTGGCACCGCATGGCAGCAGACTGGCAGACTGTGTCAAAGGGAGCGTATACACCTGAGGAGGCAGACAGCTCGAATGTGCTCGCGCATTTGTACGCGGCGTATACATGTTTGCTTAATTGTATTTTTTACTTACCCGCCTGTTTGTTTACTCAGTGTGTTCTTGCGTGCGCCCCACTATAGTTGGATGAGACTCAGATAGCGGGCAGCGCAGTCAGAGGAGCCGTCAGAGCCCAGGTGAAAAGTTATGGTTGCCAGTGGTAATGACTGTGTTCCCTCTCGTCAAACCTTTTCTTTGGCAGATGAACAAAACATAGTATTTGACAGGGAGTGGGCTTTTTTACCCTCACGGTCCAAAAATATTACATGCACATGGCCACGCTGTGAGTGAGTTTTTGCAAAAGATGGAGTGCAGAAAAAATAAGCTTTTCCTGAGTGGCGAGGTGACTCATGTAATTATTGAGTTATTTTAAGCCTTCGTGCTTTTACAACAACCCTCTGACAAATCGTAGACGCTTGATTTATAATAACCATTCATTATGAAGCGGCTCTCGTGTGACCAACCCACACGACTACTTGACTTAAATTGCAGATTGTATGGCACGCGTTCAACTTGATGTTTGCAAATTCTTCTGTGATACCAGATATTCAAATTGATGCTTTCAGTGCGTCAGCTGGGTGAAAATGGACGGCTGGTTGTTGTCTTCAAGCTAGAGCATCATGCAAGGTGCTGAGGAATGAATTCAGCAGCTACACAATGTCAACAGCTCAGACTGGGCCAATGGTGTGGTACCGGGTTAATTGCAGGGCACTTGAACAGATCAAACACTCCCTCCGTCTTCCAATCCAACGCAAATAAAAGAGGTTTTCCACAAGAAAAGCTTCCTTTGTTTGACAGTAACGAAATCAGAGCTTTTGCCGCAGTGAGACTGTATTGGCCATGTACGCTCAGGTGAGTAAACCCAGTCGAGAACATCTGGTGAAGGTGTTCTATACGCATGATGCAAGACATCTACATGTTTACCCGTTAGCTGCTGCGCTGTCTCTCATGGGTTTCCTCTCTCTTGTGCGCTGACGTCGCTGTACGATGATTAACGCACATTCTTCTCACTTCTGTCACGACAAGGCCACGGCTATATTTTTAAATGCTACATTGCCAAGGGGGGAAAAAATGACACATCAGGTGATGTATTGTCAACAATTTGCACACATAAGACACCAACACTGACATTTGTTCCTGTATGAATAAGCGTCAGAGAGTTTTCTACTCCGCATACAGATGTGGGCCACATGTAGGAGTCTTCCTAAAACAAGCACTGCGGAATAGGAAAAGTTGTTCTGACAGTGCCTCTCCAGGAGGGGCTGGCTGCCTCCCAGACTGCACTGCTGTTAGATCTGCTCCTACAAATAAATAGTCTGCATCAAATCTGGCCATAATAAAATACTTCTGAATGTGTCTCCCTTTGAGGATTGTCTTATTTTGTGGACTATTTTTATATGTGCGATTGTGCTGTGCTTCAGAGGATCAATGGTGCGTGGCGGTTTTTACTTTTCCAGGGGATGTTGCTACATGTCAGCAGCTAAATGAGCATCCTGTTTATCCTACAGATGTGGTCCAGTTGAAATTGCATTCATCACAACAACAATATCAATACTTCAGCCCAGGAATGTGGCATCAATCCTCACACACGAAGCCGTGGATAATAGAGGAAGTGGACTCAAAGAACCGTGCCTATCCGAGGCACAATCAGACGACCTCCGCGCAAAACAAACACTTGTCTGCAAAGGGAAGGAAAATAAATGTGCTGGAACAGAGTAAAAGAAGCCTGCTAGTGCAACAAGAACCAGTCTGGAAGGGTACATGTGTTGCAGTTGAGGGTCAAGGCCAAACAATAAGGCCATGGCAGATGGGCAAACGCACGACTTTGCAGTCAGTCATAATATAAGAAAAAGGAAGTGGGAGAATCGTGTGCCAAGACCCAGAGGGCCTAGGGGTAGTGGAATAAGAGCGCAGCATGAAAACTGAGAAAACTCCTGAAAAAAATTCACTTAAACTACATCAAAAGGAATCCTATAATAAGTTTGTTTTCAAGTTTTTTGCACAAGTCAGCAAAAACGGTTCTATTAGTAGCTGCCTGCAACACAGAGAACAGTAGACAGACTTATGAGCAGTAGCGCAGTCCCATATTTATACTGGGATCATGGTCAAGGTGCACAGAGTGCGAATATAAAGACCTGCAACGAATCAGCCAGCGACGATGGGCCACAAAATCTTGGACACGGCTGTCCCCGGACGTCATCGCTGACCTTTCATGTATTTATGGAGGAGGTCTGATTTCCACTCTTTTTCCATGCTCACACACGAGCTGTTGTGAAGCGGGCCGTGGAGGTAAAAGAGTGGCTTTGTGTCGAGCTGGACAGCGAGCGGCGGAGTCGTGTGCTTCTGCCAGTCCCGAAGAAGGGCCCACAAGCCGCGGCCATTGAGGAAAGCACAGGGATCGCCTGTTTTATATTAAATCTGTCAGATTAAATACGGAAGTCAATAACCTGCACCGCTCAAGGTGCACCTTTAGCCAGATCTGCCCCTTGGCTACTACGATGGTCGCTATGTGGAGCAGGACAAAACAACTTTTGCAAAGAAATACATAAATCTGCACTTGGACATGGATGGAGCACAAATAAGATGCATCATAATAAAGAGCAAAGAACAATAAACCACAAAGCAGCTTGCAAATAAGTTTTTGTGCAGATTTGTCACTGTGCAGCAATATAAACTGAATCTGCAATGCACCTTATGTTGTTTACCCATCACCTAATAAAATTATAGCACAAGTAGAGAGAGCTCATTATCATGCACAAGAAACATGAAGACATCTAAACAGCCCTTTCAAAGGACTCCTCGCTCTGCAGACAATATTGCCCTCTACAGGTCATACACATTAGTCACGCTTGCCTGTCTCATTCATTACTATTATTATTATTTTTTTTAGTAAGGGAGGTTGTGATGATTTAAAAAGACTCCGCTTGAGGTGATGAATGTATAATTACTCAGTGTTTACAAAGCTCGTGGACCGGGGCGGCGCGGCGAGGATGATGGCGAAGGCGATCCGACCTGAAGGCCCTGAATCTCTCTGACACAAGCATCTGTCCTGCTTGAGTGTCCTCCAGCAGCGGGGAAAAAAATAAAAATAACGTGTGGTGTGGTGCTTTGCAGATGACCTTTGACCTTACCGTGAAGGGTACGGCTAATGAAGACAGTGATTGGATTAACAGATCCCAAATGGAAGTTAAAAGAGGTGACAAAGAGTGAGATGCTGTTGTAGTATAACTTTTAATTAAAGGATGAAAAACAGTCAAGGCTGATCAGAATAACAACTAACAACTAATATATATCTATCTATATATGTAGATATATATTAATATACATATATAGTCCAGGAACGTGATGTGCTGTAATTCATCAGGAGCCTCTTAGTGTGGAAGACAATTAAAATGAATGAGGTGGTCGCATGAAGGACCTGATCAGTGATCCGAGACTGGCCACTCCTTCACACAGAAAGCTGATGAATTCTGATTCTGGCCTCCAAATTAGCTGTCCAACTAAAAAAAAAAAAAAAAAGAAGAAAGAGAAGCGAAGAAGGCAAAACTGACATCTAATCACTCTTGCGGGAGTGGACTGCAGCACCTATTCGACTCTTCTGCTTTCCGTGGGGAGCTGAGTGTGATGAACTGTGGATTCATCCTCCCCCGGATGTTTTCTTTGAGAAAAGCCACGGCGAGAGAAATTCTCCAGAGATCCAGCCTGGGGATCAGGCTCACCGCGACACAAGATGGACCCCAATTTAGGACACAAAGACTGGGTCAAACCAGCGGGAGGTATAGCCTTTCTTTCCTCTAGAGTGAGCCATTCCTTTTTTCTATTCATGCATCCATGCCCTTGCCTCTCTTCTTCCTATTTTCGTATTCTCCCCTCTGCTTCATCCTCGCGTCCCTTTCTTCACTTCACTTTGATCACCCGGTGTGTTTTTTGTTCATCCCTTGCCATTAACATAATGATCGTTAGTGTACCTGCAGAGTTTACCTAAAAAAAGTTTATTTTCTGACTAATGCACTCATTTACAATTATAAACCCTCGCCGGATGCAAATTTCCTTTTTAGATGGCTGGAATTTCAAACGAATCTGCTAAATCACCTTGCAAAAATGAGTCTGCAAATTAAATCTTCTCCTCAGCTCTTCTGGTGAATTTTTTTTTTTGGTTAACCTTGGCAGTGCAGGGGGACTCTGACTCACTCCAATACTCATCTGCGACTGAAGGAAAAGGACCCTCTCGATTCGCGATTCACCTTCTGGAGAAGGACAGAGAGGCCCTCCAACCACTTTTACCTCCGTTATGGAGTAAATCACAAACATGTCATGGCTTGATCCTCTGGGACTACACATAACCTTTGCTGTCCTATGCTGTGCGACAAACCAGCGCCCTCCTCGCATGGCCAAGGACCCGCTGAGCTCAGAACATCCAACATCTCTTATTCTGAAGGATTATTTTTTCTATCTCTCTTTCTCCTTCCCTCACTCGCTTTTCTCCTCCAGGCATTGACATTTAATCAAACCCAAATCCCATTGTGCCTATTAACATATCAGGCTGATACGAGTTGCTGTAAAAAGCTTGAGCACAGGAACCCGGAGCAGAACATTACCATAACTCTGCCAGTGTGATGTCTATTTTCTCTCCTCCGCCTACATGGAAAAACGCTTACCTGGCAAGCGTAGGGGAGCGTTTCTCTCCCACTCTTCCACTCATTCACCCTCTGCTTATCTTTTTAGAACGTGTTAATTATTTAGCTGTTTGCGCTCGCGATTGTTTGCCAAGTAACACTGAGACACACTAAGCATTTAAGGAGGTTTTAATATTTCACCAGACCATCAAAAGCATCCTTACTTTCCCGTCTCGGCGGTGACTGAATAAACAATTCGGGGTATTATGATTATTTTTTTTTTAGGAGTGCTCAGTGCTTTAATGGATGGTGTTGTTTCTCTGAAAGCAGCTCAGTCTTCCCTCGTATTAATCATCACAGACGCGAAGGGACCCGGGTACGTGATGCGAAACGTGTATGAAAAATGGTGACGATCACCAGGTCAGGATAAGTTGCCATTTTTTATTTATTTTTTCTTTCCAGTCAAGAGTCGTTTTTTCACAGCTCAGCAAATATTGGCCGCGCTGCTCGTGACCTTGGTGAAGGTCTTTCTGCTCTTGAGCGAGCCTCAAAACATCTGACCCCATTGGCAGCCGTTCATGTATGTCAGGGCCATATGTTGGTTCGTGTGGCAGCCGGCACGCTGAGCATGCAGCCTCTCTACCTGAGACCCACACGGGGCCAAACAGGCTGCTGGTCTTGTATCGGGGCAGCCAATTACTTCCCCAAAACGAGGCCAGTCCTTGATAATGAGAGCGCAATATTTAGTGGGATGAAAAGAAATTGTTGCTGTCAGCATTGTTTTCTTAGAGAGAGGATGACACGGCAGCCGGAACGGAACAGGGCCGTGTTGTACAAAGAGGATTATGAAGACAAAACAGCTCTGACAAGTCTGAAATTTGAGGACACATCCGGGGAGATGCGAAGACTATCAAAGTGGAGCTGTTCGGCGGAGGGGTGGCACTTCGCTGTTCGGCGCGCCCTTGTGAACGCGGCGAACGCGACGCAAAATACAGAGTTTTTGCCTCTGGACTCAAAGGCTTGACACTTGACAGAATAGAGCTACTGAAAGTGGCAGCCATGAGTGCAGCGCTGAACAAAGCCTCACCCTCAGCGGAGGATGCTTTCTTGGTGTGATACACGACAAATAAATAAATTAGCAACAGGATAATTGTGCAGACACACAAAAGACAGGCTGCACTGCAACATTTGTGTCCTCATTTAGAAAATGAAATCTGTCCCAGTTTCACTTTTAGTCTGAAAAGGGTTAAACAAAGGAAGTAAAATACATTTTTTATGTATATATATAAAGTTTATATAACTGTGTTACATAAGCTATCTCTCTTCTTCACATGTTAAACAACATAAGTAATTTCAGCCCTTCATATCAATGTACCTGAGCCATCTGCTGTGTAATACCAAGGATTTTACTCTCTGCAATTGCACCACCCGAGCTACGCCTCTTACTACATCCCCGATCAGGATTATAGCTTTGGCAAGGATCAAAATCTGCTTCTGTGCTTTTTATTTTTTATTTTTTTTTGCTTTTTTTTTTTGCGATTGCCAGTCTGTTGCAGTAGGCTTAATACGGTCTGGTTTGTTTACAACGCACTTGATCCTATAATAGAGCACCGGACTATCTGGTTTTATTATTCACCAAATCAAACAACACCAATTTCAGAGCCACCCGAATTGATAATGACTAAACACAGTGGCGGCGCACTGGCAGCCTCACAGTGTATTTGCTTATTAGCGGAGCTGTCTGGTGAAAAATATGGAAATGATATTCACACTCAGACAGGTAATAACCAAAAGGCAAGGGACGAAGTGTGTTTGCCAATTAGTCCGAACACAAGCTCTGTTGTATATTTGCATATTTTCTTTGAACATATTGTTGAAGGGCTCCAGCCTGGAGTTACAGGCTCCAGTCCTGTAACAGGACAAGTAGTTACAGAAGATGAATGAATGAATGAATATTGTTGAAGTAGGGGTTAAGGTTATTTTAAAAGTTAGATCAGAATTCACTGAACAAGTAGTCCTACTAATTATATTATTATCAATGTAATCATCAAGGAGAGCATCTTGACCAATGTAGTGTTTAAAATAATGAATGAATGAACCAAACTTAACTAAACTAAACTTCTTATTAAGATCAAGAACACAGAAACAGTCGAAACCTAACATAAACAATACAATAAAACACAAATCTTTTCATTTTTAGTATTAGTCTGCAGATCTTTTTTTTTTTTTTTTTTTGCAATTAATCAACCAAACTCCAGGAAAATGCTGCTTTAGTGTGATCAGCTGCTCAAAACTCAGGTGAGAGGATGGACCTCATAGAAGCTAGTAGCAGCAATACTTGATGATAATACCCTGAATATTAATTGATTATTAAGTTAGGTGCAACTGTTATTTTTTTGTCATTCCACTAATCTTTTAACAAAGTTTCAGATTTAGAGAAATGATAGAGAGAAATAAAACAGAACATTAGATAAGATAATCCTTATCCCACAGTGGGGAGATTTGCAGTGCTGCAGCAGAAGGACAGTGCACGCAAGAGATAGAAAAGTAGAGAACATGAAAACTACTACTAAGATTAAAAACTACAATAATGCATTCTGGCAGATTTTCTTGTCTATCACGCCTGTATTTCCTGTATCCCGGTTTTGATGTACCTTTAAAGTGCTTCCTTTGGATCCAGGGTTGCTGGGTTATGAAGACTGTTGGCAGGGAAAGGGTACTGATATGACTCGAAAGCTCACATTTCTGTGAGCTGTTCTTCATTCATTCATTCATTCATTTTCCATCCGCTTATCCGAGGTCAGATCTGTTGCGGTGGCAACGGGCTGAGTAAGGAACTCCAGGCGTCCCTGTCCCCAGCAACACATTCCAGCTTGGAGGTGCTGATGGTCATTGCAGCCAAGTTCCCACCCACCGTCCCAATGCATGCTGGAGGTCACGGCTTGATGCAGGCAACAGAACCACATCATCTGCAAAAAGCAGGGATGCAATTCTGAGGCTCCCATACCGGACCCCCTGCTCACCCTGGCTGCGCCTTCAGATCCTGTCCATGAATACCATGAACAGGACTGGGGACAAGGGACAGCCTTGGCGGAGTCTAAAACCACTGGAAACGACTTTATGCCAAGGATACGGACACAGCTCTCTCTTTGGTTATACAGAGACCGGATGGCTCATAACACCCCATACTCCCTCACTACCCCCCACAAAGTTCTGTGGGGAACACGGTCGTAGGCCTTCTCCAAGTCCACAAAACACATGTAGACTGGATTGTCAAACTCCCATGACCTCCTAAGCAGCTCTGCAAGGGTAACGAGCTGGTCAATTGTTCCACGACCAGGACAGAATCACATTGCTCCTCCTGAATCCAAAGTTCAACTATTGGTCGGACTCTCCTTTCCCCGATAGGTGAAGCACACCCTCCGGTTCCCTTTTTTAAAAATGGGTACCACCACACCTGTCTGACACTCCACAGGTACTGTCCCAGACCTCCATGCAACATTGAATAGGCGGATCAACCAAGACAGCCCAACAATATCCAGCGCCTTTAGCATCTCAGGGCGAATCTCGTCTGGCGTTCCGGTGTGACCAGCACCTCCTCAGCACAGATGGGGAACTTCTTAACTACCGTCTTAACTACCTCAGTGACCTCTGCCAAGGATATGGATAAGACTTTGTCCGAGTTCTCGGACTCTGCCTCGTTCGAGTTGAGCTAGTTGTTCCCAGTTCACTCTCACTACCCGTTTGGGTTTCCCAGGTCTGACCGGCAGCCTTCCCCACCACATGATCCAGGTGGTGATCAGGTGGTAGCTCTGGTACCAAGTACACTTGTGAGCCACCTTATGCTCAAGCATGTTATGGACAATCCGTGACCGGCCCAGACGTCCAACAAAAAATCACCGCTTGTGTTAAGATCAGGAAGGCCGTTCCTCCCAATCACTCTCCTCCAAGTTACTCCATCATTGCCCACATGGGCGTTGAAATCTCCCAGAAGAACTACCAGCGTAGTGAAGTTCCACGTGCTTAGAACCAATCTGCGTCACCAGGTCACCTGCCCAGCTCACATCGTACCCGATCCCGATGCCTCTGGCAACAGATTGTTTACTTCTGTCTTTTGCGTGACTGCCCAGATCAGATCTTAATGCAAGGTCTGAACGGGACACACACTACACATTTGATTGGCTGCACATTTGATTAATACACTACAAAACATGCACTTTATTTAAGAAATGTAAGTGTGGTCTCCACATTTTGCCCCTCCTTGCTCCCTCTTTTCCACTTGTTCTCTGGAGGATTGTAGTTGTCACTGCAGCTCCATAGCTCTTTGTAGAAATGTAACGATGGCAAATAATAATAAAAAAAAAGAAAGAAAATGGAGGAATAAGAAATAAGTCCGAATACATTTTTTGAATGAAGTGGTGGGTTCTGATTTGAAAACAAAATAAAAAGTGGCGCCCTCCACCTCCACCTCCTCCCCGTCAGATATCCCCCACCCCTCCTCTGTGGCGGGGATGGTGTGGTCCAGGAAGCGCGCCTCCGCTCCCTCCGCTCTCCTCTCCGGCAGGAGGAGTGAATCAGCTGACGAATGGTATCTCCCTCCTCTCCCGGATGGATCGCGCCGCTGAAGCCGGCCAGCCTGAGCGCTAGCTGACACCGGAGCAGGCTGTGCGCACCGCTCGCTCTCCTCCTGCGGGACGAACCGAGCCTCGAGTGAAAGCCACCCGGGAAGAGCCTACTTTATTTCATCTCCCCCTCCATTTATTCCGGACTGGAAGCCGCCCGCTTCCCCTCAGCATGGCTTCCAACTTCAACGACATAGTCAAGCAGGGATACGTGAGGATACGGAGTAAGAAACTGGGGGTGAGTACTGTTGCACTTGCTGCCTGTCGTCGGCGGCGGAGGAGGAGGAGGAGGAGGAGAAGCGGAAAGAGGAGGTGGCGGTGTAGGAGGATGAGGAAGATGATGATGATCGGGAGGAGGGGTGGAGGGGTTCCAGTTGTTTGCATTGAAGGGCAGCTGGATTAAGAAAGAGGCTTTAATTGCTCCATAGGCAGCCGTCCTGCTGCGAGCGTTTCAAGAGGAAAAAACAGATTAGAGCAGCACCAGCAGCGGCCAAGTTCCACTCTGCTTGGTGCTCAAAGACTTCTGAGATGTTGTGGAAGTCTGGATGACTGACAACTGCTGTCATGTGCTTGTAAATCATAGCCTGCCTTTGTTTCCAGTCTCTGCGGCATGAAACTCTTTGAGAAAGTTTGGATGTAAATCCAAAATATACGTTGCAGATTTCATTCCATAACTGTATTTTTAAAAGAGAAAAGAAGGCAAACTACCTTCAAGAGATAGAGGTCTTACGCTAAAACCACCGATCATCTGTTAAAGTATTAGGACAAACGTTACTGAGCCTTTTGTCATGGTGCAAATTCACACTGACTGTCATTCATTCAACCCAGCCTCACTGTACCTCAGCTCTGTTTCAGCCTCAATCAATTATCACCAGTTTCCTCACCTACGTCCAGCTGATCCGGTGTGGCCAGCACCTCCTCAGCACCTTGATAATGACTATTCACTGAGATACAGCAGCGAGAAAAAGAAAAAAAAAAGAAAAACGCCCAGACTGCTTAAACTAAATCAGTGATATATGTTCAATTATGAGCGTCTTATTGTCTGACTCATAAAGCCATCTGCTTTTGTTCATACTTCCAGCTCATTACGCGAGCAGAGCGGGCACACTCCCTCTCCTCTGATGAAGGGTGATGACGGGGGCTAATGATGTCTGCCTCCTCACATCATCACCTGGCTTCATCAGCAGTGTTCCTCCATTGTTCCGCTATCGAGGATATCTGTCGTTACACCTCGAGAGTAGCGGTTTACGACCTGTAAAGGACTAGAACAAATCAAAGTGCAGGACAAAGGCAAGTTAGCTTGATCGTATGTGGTTTATTTACTCCTCGCATATGCTGGGAGCTTCAAAGAATGTGTGAATCCTGTGACTTTGCAAAGCAAGCGAGGACGCACGCTGCGTTGGCTGAGGTATGGATGCCCTATCGCTGCCAGCTCCGCGTCTCATCCTGCTGTTTGTGGAGAAAAAACTGTTTGTGTCCTGATCGCCCACTCCCTCAGCCCTCCACCGCTCGCTGCTGTTTCATCATAGAAAAGTCCTGCTGTGATAGCCTTGGAGGACTCCAGTGTGGGTAGAGAGCGCATATTTATCCGTCCATGCCATGGTTAGTTTTTTCCAGGACATTTCTTATTCTGAATTAGGCAGAGCAGAACAACAAGGCTGAGCAGGATCAGGCGTATGTGTGCCCGATTCAACAGGAACTGATACATCTCTGTGATTCTTCTTCTTTTTTTTTCTGAGCTGGAAATCATCATTAGTGTTGAATGGCTTCATTTCAAGTGTGTGACAGGCGAAAACACACTTACGCGTAGGCAGAGTGGAAAGACACACATCTGGGTGGCGGAGTGATTCACAGTAATCGAAACAAGTGTTATTTTGCAGCCCATTTGCACCACGGACGCAAACATCTCGTCAGCCTCTTTTTATTTCCGTGCTAATTTCTTCCTCTTATCGATGACTCAACAGCTCAGTGGTGTTTACGGCTGCGAAGCGAGACTTGGGGCATCATTATCCTCTGTGATTCAGACGAGAAGAGTAACTGAATACACTCATATTCGGTGACATAGGCGGGGAGATGGACTCCTTGGCTTCTTAGGATTCCAGATCAATAAACTGTAGGTAAAACTGCAACACAAACGTCCTTCCGGTGACCCATCCCGTCGCTGTGGTCCCATTTGAAACGTTTCGACATATCTGAAATGCAACCTGAGTTAAATTTCTTACATTAAAAATCCATTTCTCTGTACCTTCCTTTGATTATTCTCATAGTTTTTCTTAAAATCCATATTTTACTCTCAGATTCTTCCCTGATCTATCGAAAAATAGAAAACAAATGTCCATATCCAGTTCCCAGACTTTAATATCCTTATTTTATTTGAACAAAATTGCCCAAACTCACAGTTAAACAGCTTATTATCATAAAAGCTATAGGAAAACTGCAGTCTTCACTTTGGAAATCAAAAGTGGTGCAGATACATTCTTAATCTCATCATATGTAAATTCAAGTTTTTGAGAAGTAAATGCAAACAGAGGTTTGACAGTGTTGCTGAAATCAAAGACCGTATCGAGAACTTTTCGATTAAAGAATGAAGAAATAAGACCACAAAACTGACCGGAGGCTTGATGCAAGTTTCTGACAGCTTTTCATGCTCTTTGCTCCAGATAGATTTTGCTCTCGTCTGAAAGAGTGTGGAGGTCTGATGCCTGTCACAGCAGCTGAATTCCGTGTGAACTATCTCCGCTCAGCTGGAGTTTTAGGCCAGAAGGGTCTTGGCGTTTTTTCTTCCTCGTGTGATGCCTGTTTAAAATATATATTTGTCTAAAGGTCTCTCAAATATCACGTATCAAGACTTTGCATCACAGTTGACCTTCTAATGCTCCCCCATTGGTCTCTATTGTGATGCTGTGCCATTTAAAAAGTCCCATTATTTTTATTAGAAAGTGGTACAGTCCAACGGTTCTCCTTATTCGATATGTATTAAAGTGGCCGTGGCAAACAGCTCCGGCTGAACTCATCAGCATCACTCACTATGAATGGCTCATTTCCAAACCCCGTCATGTGTGAAGGTTGAGGCCACGAGGTCAGTCTTCAGAGTGATCAAAATTACCGGCCGGGGCACTTTCTCCTGTTTTTTTTTTTTTTCTTTTTTGGGAGGTGGGGGGGGCGTTTGTTTTTCCTACCAACTATTTCCCACATTAGCCATGCTCTCTGTCTTCGTGCTAGCCGAGGAGACGACGGCGGTGGCGCGCTGTTGAATGCGCAAGAAGTCTCTCCTTTCTTGTTTCACATTCGCCAACTCTTCCTCACCTCTAAACCCATTCTCTCACCTCTCGTCCCCCAGCAACTCACCTCTGCTCCCCGCACGTAACAGCGCCGCTCTCATCTCCTCTCCCCTGTTTTATCTCCCTTCCTCGTCTCTTCCCCTTTATCTGCCGATCTCCCTCACCTTACCTCCCCCTCTTCTCTCTCACCTTTCTCTCCTTCGCTGGTTTGTAGACAGCTGCGGGACCGAGCACAAAAGCATCCTATTCATCACCCCACGCTGCACCCTCCATAACCCCAACAGGCTATTCCCCCTGACACAGTGGAAAGGCACACACACACACAAATTGGCTTGGTTCAGCATTGAAGAATTGGCACACACATGCGCCGACAAACAAGTAAACAATCTGCTGCCAGAGAACAGTGTGTGGATTCTCAATTAATTTTAATCCCGTGGCTTTGTACCATACAGTATTTTTTTTTTGTTGCGACATGAAGACAAACTAAAGAGCCAAAGACAAAAGAAGTGTCTCTGAGCAAGGAAAACAGCGGCAGCAACGCAGGTTCTTTGTAGCCTTTCACCAAAAATGACTGATGCTATCAGAGGGATGGACTCCCCTTGAAAGGCTGAATAACATGACCTTTGAGAATTTTGTGTGTCAGTCTCAGCCCAGGTACATGTTTCCCAGGTTTAGGTTCGCCGTGGTAAATAGAAAAGGTCAGCTGCTGAATATTTTCTCTACGCCTGTCCAACTTTTCTTGGAGCCCTAGCAAAAAAAAAAAAAAAAAAAGGTCAATTTAGGTTTGTTGCAGGACAGGACGTGTGCCATTTTCTCTATTCGCCAACGTATTTTGACACTTCAGAGGAGCTGTAGATCAGATATTGTCTCACAGGTGGGTTTGTAATATTTTAAGAAGACACACACCTCTTCACACATAGACTTCCCACATGAATAGGCTCTTGTTAAAATAGAATTTCTCACCACAGAAGCAGTGGAATATTTTTACATTAACAAAAACACATCGCAATTTTACTTACAAACTACCGCTGCAACGATGTGACAATTACCTCAGTTACGTCAATTTGTGTGACGGCTTGTGTGGCGGCTTGTGTGGCGGCTTGTGTGGCGGCTTGTGTTACGGCGGCTCCTGCTGCCCCGCGTTCTGGAAAGTGACAGAAAAGGCCCAAACCCAATCATCAGATGTCTGGGAGTACTTTGAACAGAGACTCAATGAGATGCACGCTTTGTAAAAAGTGAACCTACCACAGCAGCACAATCACTGTGTGTGACCATGCCAACAGAGAAGATCTGCTAGCAGATTAATGGTAGATGGTTAATGGTTGTCATTCGGTGGTAAGTCAAACTACAGAATAATGGACTACTCAGAAAATAATCAATACATTAGTCAATTGAAAAAGTAATCCTGTGCAGCATCCCTATGTAAACTTAAAGCGAGAGATGGTTTCCCATGCTTAAAGTTCATCAGCATCAGATAAATCCCTCCATATTTTGCAGCAATGACTAGCAATGATTGCAGGTAGAGAGGGAGGAAATTGTTGCGAAGAAGATAGAGAACGGTACAAGAGCTGGGAGAATGAGGGAGCCTATTATGGAGAAATGAGGGTTACAATTGTAACCATGGTTCTATGAATTTACTGTCTCTGGTGTTCAGCAAGGTGTGGCCAAGAAATGTTTCTGAGAGTCCAGATAAACAAAAAAAAAATCTGCGCTCAGAGGAAGGGTTGCAGTCCAAAAAAGGAAGTGAGGACAAACACAAATGAGTCTGCTGTCAGTGCTGCTTTGTGTTGTGTAGTTACTCTCACTTCCAGAAGGGGACGACTGTGGATGAAGATGTGTGTAGTTATTTTATCTACATTTTAGATGAAAAACAGCTGCCTGCTATAGAAAAAATAAAATAAAATAGAATAATAAACAGTGATGGGAGCAAATCAAGTATGACATTTGTCATAATTCAGTGTGGATACGACATGAATTGATTCTTTTCACATTAAACACATTTATTTGATCTGTTGTTAATTGTACAAAAAATTATGGTTGCAGCTTCAGAAATTTGATCTTAGGCACATTTGAGGTTAAGACCACAGTCGCTTGGATGATCCCTCATAGTCAAGTTCACCTTTCTCCTTGCTGTTGATATTTTTTGAATTGTTCTTTTTTTCAAAATGTCAATCAGTGGGATGAAGGCACTATCGGATATCTTAAATTTCAGGGAGTGCCCTTACTACCGGTCTACCTTTTTTCTTTAAATTCAAGCTCAAATAAATTAAAACCAGCACACTAACTTGGATCTTAAAAATATACAAATTATATATTCCATATAATTTACTCCTAATGTGAGTCGCAAGAATAAAAATTGGGAGGGACAACTCTATTGCCGTCCAAGTGCGTTTTTGAGAACTCTGTGGTAAAACCATGACATTAAATGTCAAAGCAGAAAACACATTAAAAATGCATTACGTCCGGTCCGGAATGAGGAGGAGTGAAAATACAATCTGCCAAAAGTCTGGATGTAAACAAATAATCAGTAAACCAATAATCGGGGCTGCAAGTTATTCATCATCCTAACACAAGGATATGATTTGCAAGAATATGAGTACAGCCCTGTTTACGGAGGCGCAGAAGTGATTTGAGGTCCTAAAATTACTTTTTTATGAGTGAACTATTTTGCAGTCTTGTGTATGCACAATTTGTTTTGTTCCAAATGGCTCTTTGCAATAGAAGGACTTTAGAAAAAAAAAAAAAACAGCTAGTGTAGCTTAATGATTGTTTGGAGTGTGTATTAGTGAGTTTTAATGTTAGACAGAAAAAGTACAAGATGAGAAGTGCCCCATGCAATGATTGGGCCGAAAGTGACAGTAAGTAATAATTTTGTGGAACACTTCAAATTACATGGAGTAATATGTCTATCAACCAGACTGGCTCAGTGGGCAGATACTAATCATGAATATTTACTCATGAGATCAATGTAAGCTGCATGAATCCATCCATCTCTGTGCTATTGGTGAAGAAATGAAAGATAAAGAACTATTCCAGCTTCATTGATTAGTCATTCGACTGAAAAATAATAACCTGACTTGTCATTTTTCTTCAGATAACATGAAAAACGTTCTTTGGTCCGTAGTTCCGTAACATGAAATAACACAGTATCTCTGCATTTTGGACTATTGATGTCTTTTTTTTTCTTCTTTTAATGTTTCACAAAAAGATGAATTGATTATTTGAGACAAAAATCTCAGTTCAACTTTTCATGTGTCTGCGATAAAGGTGCGTTCACCTGTTTTTGCACAAGTTTTTGACGCGGTCCTCGATTACACAAAGAAATGTGAACACCTTCTGCTCTAACTTTAATGCATATTCACGGCCCGTTTCAAGCAATGCGGGCCATGTCCAAGTCATCTAATTTATTCATTAAATGCAATCCACCGCTGAACAAAAGAAATCCCTTTTCACAACAATCTACAGTCTTGAGGGAAATATATACACATTTACAGTAGGTTGCGTATCATTACCTACCGTTACATTCTTTGATGACCTTGCATCTTTAGAAAGCGATAATAAAGACTTCAAAAAGTAGCTTATGGAGACCTTTACTATCTGGGTCGGACACTTAGCTTGCAGCTTACACTGCATTAAGTTATTAACGGTGCAAATAAAGCAGGTTTTAAATAGAAAAGAGTCAAGAGTTATTACTCTTTAAGTACTTTTCTGGAACCAGTTCGCCTTTCTACCTGTGTATATTTGCAGTTACCAACAGTTTTATCCCTCTTTTGTCTCTCTCAGCTGTTCTAGGCTTACAAGTGGGCATTTGTGTCCGGCAACCAGTGGCCTTTACATGGACAGCATGTATTGTGATGGTGTGTGGGTACGTTCCCCCTTGTTGGCGCACAGGCAAGCACCAAAGCACAGGCAGAGGAGCGCAGAACAATGTGTCTATTGTCCAAGATGGCACGGCCATTTAAGATAGGATTTTGCCACTTCCATGCACTCACTATTAACAATGACAGGCTGTCCACAACGGTGGACGTCAGGAGATTTTTCATCCCAGGAACTGAACTTGTCAGTGGAGCGTAGAAAACACACAGTCAGCTGTGTTAGGCTTTTAGCCACTGAGACTTTCAAACAACATGGAAAAATGTGTTGTGCAGATTAAATCAGTTAGCAAATCATTAGTGTTCTCCATCCAGTGGCTGAAAAATTCCTCCTCGTCTTTAGTACTGGAGCAGATGGAGAGTTTTAATATGCCTGGTTTTGTTTATGGTTTATTTGTGGCTTGTGGCTGCGTGTAGCCTACACATAACTCCTCTTCATGTGATGAATGCTTTAGGACTCAGTGCATTAATTCACAGATATGCAGAACCGTACGTTGCGTGGTCATTTCCTCCGGTTTTCATCAGCTTCCTCCATCAGACAAAGACTTGAAGACAAATCACCAGCCCTTATTGGCCCTGATGAATTGCATCCCGTGCAGGATATGGGAACAACAGCCCAACCGTCGTTATTCAAGGTGAAAAATGTGCTTCTATTATATAGTCACTTTCATAAATAAATCTCTTCCAGGACTTCACTTGAACATTTCATGTCATTGATTCACGTCGCTCTTAATTATCAAAAGAGCTTTCAGTCGTAGACCTGGACAAGTCATGTTGTTAGTAGTTAGTAATGCCTAAAAGTCAATTGATTGAGTAATGCACCATGAAAGGCTTGCGGCTTATAATTCCCAATTGCATCAACACTCTCTTTTATTGACACTTGTAGTTTTTCAGTCCCATTAGCGTGGGGGAGTCCATTTTGTTGCTTCATACTCTATATGCAACTCTATATCTACTAGGGGTTGCATGAGTTCAGATTTTTTAAAGTCGACCTAAATACATATGCTGAGAACAGACAGCTCATGCGCTATATACAGTGAGCTGCAGATATGTATAGCCTGTATAAAAACAGGCAGCAACTCAGCACCATCAATAGCATTTAACAGTACACAGCGTGTAAGATAGGATGGTGTAGCTAAAGGGCTAATAACTTTGACAATGAAATTCACCAGTAATTTGTTGATGTGCAGCCTCCTTCTCTCTGTTACCTCAAGGTGTTTGGTGAAATTGTTAATTGACTTCCGTTGAGAGGATTTGGTTCCTCTACTACGTTAGTGAATGCCTTTTCAGATGAGTGTGCATTGCAGTAGTTTTTACTTACATATTTTGCATGTCACTGTAGTACGGGCTTCATCTTTAGTGAAGTGTTTCCACACACTTGATGAACCGCTGCTAGTTCACTGCAATGACCCACTGGACTCCTCACCTGTCTTCTTGGAGGCATCCGTGTTGTTATTGTCACGTGATCAGTGACTAGTCGACATGATGCTTAAAGCGTCATGGCACAGCAGTTGACAAACTGACTAGTCGACTAGTCTGTACAATCCCTAACCTCGAAAGCTATCCCCAACCTCCTTGCTAAGTATGCTAATAACCTTACTGTGAATATTATAAACATTGTATCTAAGGTGCCTTCAAATGGGGTTGTGTTTACCGTGTTCACAAGAAGAGTCCATGCAAGCGCACTCCTTTTGTGGTATCCACAACCTTGAAAGTGGACATTTCTGAAAGCTCTGAGTTCATGAGTTATCACATCTTGAGTTTTCTTCATTTCATTACATGTCTGACAGGGCTGGGTTTAAAAAAAACAACATGTTTTTCCGTTCAAATCAATCTTGATTTGAAAGATCTGACATCAATTCATAAAATGCTTGGACCTATCTTTTGGATATGTGCCATTTCCTGCATGAACAAATGGGATGTTCCAGCAGAGTCACTCAGAATCAGGAAGTCTCAGCAGTGTTTTTCAAGATTTTTTTTTTATCTTATGGCTGAAAATAGACCGGTAGTATTCTAAAAACGTTCTGTCAGAGTTTAATTAATTCCTTTAGTAATGAAAGTACTTTGCTCCACATTCACGTCCCTCTGATCCACATGTTTCGACTGGGTCTGGAGCTTCACAGTCCTCTGTAGCGCTGTATTGCTACATTGTGCAGATACACTGGAGACTCACCTAAAAAACAACAGGCCGAGAAGAATCTATCATAGTTCCATTAACACTTCTGCTTCATCCTCCTCTCCTTGCCTTCCTCCCTTCATTAATCAACAGACCAGCCCTCGGGACTGTGCAGCTAAACTCACTTTCAGTTTGTGTGTCCGTGTGCATACACTTACACATGTGTACGCGCGCGGGTGATTTTTATGCGTCTGTGTACGTCTTCTTCCTGCGTGCCTTTTAATTCTGCTCTTTGTCAGAGTACAAATCTGATCAAAAAACCCGAGCTTCCCTTAAAAGACGCCTGTCACCCCCGCCAAAGCGTTGCCAAATTCAATTCAG
Source organism: Chelon labrosus (assembly GCF_963514085.1). NCBI lineage: Eukaryota > Metazoa > Chordata > Actinopteri > Mugiliformes > Mugilidae > Chelon > Chelon labrosus. The sequence goes on along the minus strand of NC_140351.1, from coordinate 20,390,581 downwards.
AAATTTCATCAAATCCCGTCTTCTGAGGCGAGTTGTCATCCTTAAAAGTCACATTTGTGCGTGCTGCTTCAAAGGGAAAACCGGATGAAGTTACTCTCGGAAAAAAAAAAGCTTTTATGTTTGAATCACAATCTATAATGAGTTTGTCTCCTGCAGTTACCTCTCATCGGCCCGCTTGCCAGGCACATTCAGTACAGTGCGCAGCCAAAGATAGCCTCAGCTGTGCGTGCGTGTGTACATGTGTTAAGGGGCTTGTCTTTGTGTCTGTGCATAGGTAAACATTATAATGGCCCTTGCTTGACAAATAATTAAATATTACGCCTGATGTGCTTTAAATGCAGGCAAATAGCCTAGTTGAATAATGTAAGTGCGTCCAAGCTTTGTTTTTTCTCTTTTTAATGCGGCGCTAATTGTTAAGTGCTCTATTATTAATGCGTTGTTAAGAAAGCTTTGACCTCAGAGTGTTGTGTAAGCGGAAAGAGAACGCAAGCGCTCCGTGTCACCTGTCAGAGTCGGGGCTCTGTTTGTTTCTGTTTGTTTGTGGCTGAGTTCGTTCACTCCACTCTCCTTCCCTCCCTCTTTATTTCTCAGGGGAGTTCTTTTAATAGTAAGGAGGTGACAGTTTTCCTCTCGCTGAGCACTGTTGTGACAGTTTTGGTACCTGCCCAGCTCGGCATGAAGCTGACTCGCTCACGTTGCCCTCAAAAGCTTTTTTCTTCTTTTCTTCTCCTTTCTAAATTCTCCCTTCTAATGAGCCAAAATGACCTCAAGTGTAGGCCAAGGCAATCTGATCCCCTTTCTATTAAACAGCTTTTAATATTTCCCCAAGAATTATTATTCGGGGAATGAATTTTGGATAAGGTCTGCCAAGGGAAATGGAGCACATGATAGTAGCCTTGGCAGTGGCACTTTGAGCAGATCATTTAAAGGTCATAATGTGGAAAATAATGGCTCTTAAGTGTCATAAAACAATAGAAAACACGAGGTTATTGGACAAAGTTTCAGAGTCAAAGAGAAGTTAATGTGATGAACTTTTGACCCACCATGAATTGCCAGCAGATTAAGACTTAGCTAATTTAACAAGAGGAAGTTCGGAGAAGGCACTGGGGTCAACATTAACTGCTGTTACCTCCCCTTCCCACTCGTACACATAACTCCCCCTCTCACTCCCCTCCTATGTTCCCAATTGTTCGCTCTCATTTCAGAGAAATGTCTGTTGGGCAAAGTGATAATTGCATTCCTCAATGATTTCATGCTGAGACACAGAGTGACACTGAATCACAGCCCACTTATTCCAAGGGAGTGTGTTCTTTGGGGGGAAATGAGACAAAAACAATATGACAAACTCCATCGGACCCCGTTCCTTGACATAAAACTCCGCGTTTCCCTCCCTCGCGCGGGCACACGCGTGTTTACTCCCCCAGCGCCCCCTTTGATTTGCACACTGAACGCGGCTGAGTTAAGTTAGTTCCAGCGAGCACAAACCTCCGCTCTCTGGTTGCGAGGGACACAGAGCCCGCCGCTTTCCCAGCTAACCGTATCAGAGAAGCAGCCTGAACATCAGTGAGCGAGTACCTCTTTAGAATTAATCCTCGGGGGGGCTGCACCAGTGCGGGAGGATTACTGCTTTTAGGGCTTCAGATGAAATTTGAACAACAAACGCTTGTGTCCTGGAAAACACTTTCGTAATATCCTGCGAAACATGCAAATATTTGCTGGAACACTGCACAATGTTCTGTGCTTCTTTCAATTTCACAGTCCTTATTGATATGATAATCAAGTGGTCATCTAATGGTAATTAAGTTCATCTATTGGAGGAGTTACATCATGGTTGTGAGCTAAAGCTCCTTTCATCCTCTTGCTTTATATTCTCTTCCCACAGAGGCTAGCCGGCTACTTCTGAGGAGCTGTATTGGGTTTCCATGAAACAGCCCCTCACCTGTTGGCCTAGATGCTAATTTTGCAGGTCTGGAAGCTGCTGGTGACACAACATATTAAATTGAAAAATAAAACTTTGCCTAGACTATAGCTGGACCTAAATAGAGTTTTTTTTGTGCATTCGCACAGTTCTCTCCTTCATTTATGGATTTAGTTAACATTCAGGCTGGCTGGAGGATACACAGTAGTGAACAACTCATTCCAGTCCTATAAAGAAAACAACACTGCACCGTATTGTTGCCCTCTTTCTATGGTGGTCTCCTTGTCAGTGAGGGCATTCTGCCGTAGTCAAATGCTCCTTTGTCTGTGTGTTATTGTCTGTGAAAGCTCCAGCCTTGTGCATGGATTAAATGGAAATTGCAGTGTGTACGGGTGTGTGTGTGCAGGGGATTGCTGACTGAAGCTGTAATACATGAAGAGGTTTGAATGAGGGATGGTTTAAAGAGCAGGTAATTGTCATAATGACGACTTAAACCAAAATTGTCTGAGCGCCAGTCCACAGCGGCCTCGCCTCGCTCGCTGTAGCCGGCCGAGCCTGCCAACCTCAGTGTCACTGGAATCGATAGTGGCTAAAATATACGATAGAATAACTTAACCACAGCGAAGTAAGCAACTTTATGAAGCTGCGCTGGTAGATTATTGGATTATGATTACGGTGTGATCCTTTGTCCTCTCCTTTCCCATGTTTCCTCCACTTGTCTCCATGTCCAGCACCCCAGGGTAAAAGCTGACGACATAAGCAGTGTGCAGTTTACTTGTCTTCAATCCCTCATACCTGAGAAAGAAACTTCAATATTGACCCACATCTTCAGAATAATTTGGCTGCTATTTCTGTGCCTTGCTTAAAGAATGACTTGCTACTGCGGCTGTGATGGCTGGATACACACAGTGTGTGACATTTTAACTAATGTTTTTTCTGCTCAAGGCTGCGCTGCTCAGCGTGGGTCAAACATCTCCCTTGTCTCCCCCGCAGTAATAAGAAACAACATTCTTTTCCCTGCACTCAACTGTGTTATTTGCATGAGAACTGAACGTGGTTTTATCAGGTTGTTTGAGAACGGTCGGCTTGTCGCTTTCCAGGATTTGGAAAACGTTAGCGTGTGCTGTGTATTGTTCCGTGGGAAACTTGGCAATTCCTTTGAACTAGATTGCAAAAAGGTAGTCATCACAATGCATTCTCAATGCTTTGACCAAGGGATGCAGAGGCAGTTTTAGGTATGGGCAACATGGGCAGGCACCTGATCCCGTCAGTTTGATATGATTTCACTTTGTGAGTTGATGTGGGTGCAACTTTCTGATGAGTAGGCAGACTTCTGCTTGGGCAGAAGATCTCAGTCACAGAAGTAGTGGGAGATGAGGATAAGGGCAGGCTGATTTCAAGTGGGGGAAGCGGGGATCTATCAAATGGTGGACCTCTGCTGTAGACTGCTATGTATCTAAAATGACACCACGAAATGAATTCATTCTACTGCTAATATCTACCCATCATGTCACGGACAGAATGTTCTGGTTTGTGTTAAATAATGAAGTGAATACTAAAGCAGCATATACACCATCAAGGTGAATTGGTTTAGTGGTGGGCTGCATTACGGAAGTTCACCCAGGGCATTCAACAAGCCACAACCGCCATCTGACAAATAACTCCCTATTAATTGGTGGATGTGTGTGCACCTCTCTTAATCCTGCTTTTGTTGAAAGATCTTTGTTTAAGCAATAGCACACATAACTACAGCCTGTAGTTTACTCTACTTCAGTTAAAGCTAACAAATCACCTTGAGATCTTTGATAATCCGTAAATTGCAAAGGCTGACTCAAAACCTCAGATGAAGGATGCCCAAACACAGTACTACAATAAACCAACCTGAAACAAAAGCATCCAGTGGAATGGGAGAAATATGCGTCTCTGCAAGGTACTCCAAAACCACAGCTAAAAAGCAACACATTTTTAGCTGCCTCATTTTCCTGCGCCAGTGCATGATAAGATAGGGCAAATTACAGAAGAGCTGGTGCTACATCAATAAAAACGTGGTTCTCATTTACACAATCCGAAAGCCTGGGTTTGTGAAGATGCTGAAAACAACCGACCCACCATCGAGCCTTAAATATTTAGCGCATCAAAACACAAGAGAAGATTGGGGCGCAGGTTGGAGGAGAGGATGTTTGACTCGACAACAACAAACTTCCGGACCAACAGAACCACGCAGACGTGAACCTATTGATTTGACTGACTGTAACTGATACCTACAGTCCTCATGTTGTTATTCTTCTACTCAGCAGCTACACTTTATTATGGAAGAAGAAGGATCACTTGAAGTGTTGCAGGGCAACATAACAACACTCTGTGGTGAAAGAGAGACTAGTGGAGACCTTTGCTGATCAAAATTTTAAAATACTGGCAAATAAATTAACAAATAATGCGCAATAATCACTTGCGTAAGTGCTGTATATTTGTTACTCTTGTGTGACATATAGTTTTACTACAGAAAACCATTTTAGTTTATGTACACTGAAGAATAAATGAATTGCCTATAACCTTGAGATTCATAAGACTGATTTTTTTTGCCTTATATATACACTATATACACAATTAAATTACCTAGCTGCACAACCGCTCATACAGTTTTTGTAAATCAGAGCAAGAACTATGTGCATCATATGGCCCAACTCCAGCTACCAGTTCCTGTCAGTGCACTTTTAGTTTTATACTCTACAGGTTAATTACTTACCTAGATGAATTCTCAAAGAGGCAGCCCATTAAATTAGCAACATAAAATTACAAAAAAACTCACAAAAAAAAAAAGAAATCCACCAGCAATGGACTCATCCAATCGTTGATAGCCAATACATTGGCAGAACCCTTCTCTGACCACAACTTCTATTTAAAAGCCTAATTTATCATGAATCCTAACGGAGGACTGCAGCCAGTTTCCTCTGTGGCTCTGGCTTGTCCTCTTAGAGCTGTTACTCTCAACACTTCAAGACGGAAACTTCTCAGTAATTTCTCTTAACAAACATGCTTCTTCTTCTCCTTGGCCTTCGCCCATTTTCTCCAGTGCCCTTTTTTGTCACGTTACATGTTCATTTAACGTCACCTGCCCTAGCTGTCTTCGTGAGATTGGGTAGACGGATCTGTTGCTTTTGGCTAGGAATCAGCTGGAACTTGTTGTCCATCGTACACTGCCTGGCCAAAAAAAAAAAGTCGCCACCAAAAAAAAAAAAGGTCACCCACTCTAATATTGCGTTGGACCGCCTTTAGCTTTGATTACAGCACACATTCGCTGTGGCATTGTTTTGATATTCTTCTGCAATGTCACAAGATTTATTTCCATCAAGTGTTGCGTTCATTTTTCACCAAGATCTTGTATTGATGATGGGAGAGTCTGACCACTGCGCAAAGCCTTCTCCAGCACATCCCAAAGATTCTCAATGGGGTTAAGGTCTGGACTCTGTGGTGGCCAATCCATTTGTGAAAATGATGTCTCATGCTCCCTGAACCACTCTTTCACAATTTGAGCCCCATGAATCCTGGCATTGTCGTCTTGGAATATGCCCGTGCCATCAGGGAAGAAAAAATCAATTGATGGAATAACCTGGTCATTCAGTATATTCAGGTAGTCAGCTGACCTAGCACATAATGTTGCTGAACCTAAGGCACTAAGGGTGATGGGTGCATCACTTCATCTTCTTATCCAGATGCACTGGTTCCCCACTATCCTTCCAGTTTTAAATAATGTGTTGAACAGTTCTTAACCCAGTTTTAGTAGTTTCTACAATCTCCTTAGATGTTTTCTCTGCTTGATGCTTGATGATTTGACCCTTCTCCAACAGACTAACATCTTTTCCACAACCACAGGATGTGTCTTTCAACATGGTTGTTTAAGAAATGACAAGCTACTCATTGCATCAGTTGGGGTTAAATAACTTGTTGCCAGCTGAAAGATAATCACCCATGCAGTAATTATCCAATAGGAGGCTCGTACCTATTTGCTTAGTTAAATCCAGGTGGCGACTTTTTTTTTTTTTTTTTGCCCAGGCAGTGTATTTCACGCCACATTGTGACTGGGATCCAGCTTTCAGCTATGAATACACTACTATGAATACTGCATGCAATGCCCCACAGTCACAGCCAAGGCCTTAACAAATGAAATAAAGGCTGCTAATGCTATGATATTACATTTTGGGACCAGTTTGGCTCATGAATGTTTGATGAGAATGTCCAATCATGCATAGACAGAAGAAAGGGATGAGGCATGGGAGAGGAGAAATTTAGAAGGGAGAGAAGACCAAGAGACAAATCAGGGTTGGGGATAAAGTGAGGAGGGGGAGTGTGTGTGTGTGTGTTTGGGATGAACTCTGTGTGTGGGGGGGAAGGAGGGGGGGGGGGGCTGCTGAGGTAGCACTGCATTACACATGAGGATTTGGAATGGCCCAGATAAAGTAATCTATGATTAACTGGGGCGCGGCTGGCTTGCCACCCCGCCAACAGCTGTAGTCAGGGGCGAATTACAAAATTATGGGATGTCCAAACATTTTAAATGCGACGGGGAATATATATCAGTGCAAGGAGGGAGGGGTATGGTGGACGCGTGGGATGGGAGTTATGTATGAAGTCAAAGGTGACAGCCGGCGGCTAGGGAAGAGAGTGACAGAGGGAGCGGCGGTGCAATTAAGACAAACTTTTTGTAGTCGTTGCATTTGGCGAGAATTGTTGAAATGGTGGAAGAGTCCTGGGAGGACTTGGGGAGGGGAGCCGCAGGCCGGGGTCGGGGTTGGAGGAGTGATCGCTGCAATGATTGCTGTAACAACTGTCCGACGGGATAACAAATCAAATTATAAAGATGGACACCCCAGCACAGACCCTGCCGCCGTCTGAAATTGATTGCTAGCACCAGAAGCTGATATTGCGAGGTCTGGTCTGTCATAGTCCATCAGGCGTCATTATCACCGGGGGAGCACTAAACCTTATGCAGAGCTGAATGAGGAGGAAGAGTTCATCCACACTACAGTTTGACGGAGAAGCACAACACCGATAGAACCGTGCTTTTCAGATGAGTCTAAATTGTTGTTTCAAGGTTAAAAAATAAAATAAAAATAGCTAAATGACCTACATCTTCATCGCTACCTGAATCCGGTCGGTTTCCATCCTGTCTGAGGGTTGCAGGACTACCTTGATTGAAGTGCTCTCATGTCTTGTATTGCCAGTAAGTACAGCAGCAATCATCGTTAAATCATAGTTTGTAGAACATGAATCATCGAGAGGTTACAAACCCTTCCCACATTTGCCCCTTCTTTTATCAAATATCTGAGGAATAATGAATGCACTTGCGCCTCAGAGGTATTACGATTGTGTTTCAATATTCACTAGTTCTCCCATTCTTGCAGACAGCTATTTTTATTCTGCCGTGTGATTAGTCATTTAGCTGAAGCGAGCTGTCATTGGAAATCATTTTCATGTCTTTAGACAGTTCCTCAGTTCATCCAAATGATGAGTGATTTTGCCTGTGAGGGGAATAGGGTCCATATTTTATTGAGAGGCCAGACAGTTCCTCAATAATGCCAGAAGTCTGATAATGTTCTGCAAAGTGAATGGACTTTGTGTTCGAGGCCACTTACAGAAAATGACTGTGGCTTCAAAGATGGCTCAACTACTTTGTTCCATGAGGTGTCTAAGCTCCCAGATTCTCTACCTAGACCTTTCAGTCATCATTTTATACACAAGTAGGACTTTGAGGTATTTACTGTCACATTAAATGTCACTGCATTATGATGAAAGTTTATTTCACGTGTAGACAGATCTGTTCTCAGCCTTCCTTTGAACCTTATATAAAAGCCCATTGAACAGTCTGCCTCTATTTGTCTGTCCGTGATTACACTTCTGAACATACTTGATTCTAATCCTTCTTCTGGTCTCGTACTCAAGCTGGTGTTAATTAACTCACTGCACCTTGCCAAGTACCTGCTGAAATGTTTTCCTTGCCACAGGTAGACCTCCCCAAATGTGAAGGGATTGCCCTTGAAATGTTCGATCCAGCTTGTTGCTCTTGCTGCTGCTTGTTTTACACGCCGAATTGCTCCACTACCTGGCTAAGTACTCATCGGTTTGATAGTTTAAAGATCCATAGAGTGAAAGTGTTGTCGCTTTCTATACCCAGTGTAGCACTTTGAGAGATTTATTACATATTTCGACTTTTCTCAATTTTTTGCAGTTTGAACTGTCCACCTAAAATGCCCCAAGGTCAATAAAAAAAAAAAGTTGTTGTTAGTGAAGAGTATTTTTCAAGCACTTCTGTAATTTCAGCGGAATTCATTTTAGGCTGAGCCACTGTGCAGCCCTTTCATTATTGATTTCGCCGTTTGCTGAGGGCCGTCCTAATCAAAGATCTTGAGCACTCTGAGGCAGGCCCTCATCAACAGTTAGCCTGATATGACTCAATTTATTCATTCTTGTGCAAAAGGAAAGACACGACTGATGTTGGCGCTGCCATTCTTCATGGAAGAAAGCCTACATGCATTAGGAGCTTAGTTTTCCTCTAGATACAGAGCATTGTAAGTGAGGAGTTTGGTCTTTTTTGTCATCTGACTTCACATTGCATCACATTGCCTTTGTTGGCATGCAGCATGATTCTGACTAGCGCTGCACTCACTGTTATTACCACCTGTTTCTAAGTTGGTCTACCACCAGCTTAGAAAAACAGGGCAAGGTCATTACTGATTAGTTGTTCTATTTGGCGGGACAAATACACATGGTAAAGTGTTAAAGTTTTAATATTTTTAAGTGGGTTCTAACGTCAAATCCATATGTCTGATAAATACACCGATCAGCCACAACATTAAAACCACTTGCAGGAGAATTAAATAACATTGACCATCTTGTGACAATTCAATGTTCTGCTGGGAACCTTTTGGACCTGGCATTCATGTGGATGTTACTTAGACATGTACCATCCACCTAGACCAGACCAGGCACCCCCACCCCACAGCCATCCCCAGCAGGATGCAGCCTGACACACACACACACACACACACACACACCCCAAAAAAGATTTGGGAACAACTCAAAAAACATGAAGAACAGCATAAGGTGTTGACCTGGCCTTCAAATTCACAAGATCCCAAACTGATCAAGTATCTGTGGGATGATTTACAGAGACCACTCTTCATAGGACCCAAAGGCCCACACTGACAACATCCTGTTGCCAGACATCACAGGACACCCTTAGAAGGGCCATGTCCATTCTCTGATGAGTCACAACTGTTTTGGAGGGAGACCTACACAATACTAGGATGGTGATCATAATGTTATGCCTGGTGTATATAGATTGTTGACTTATTTGTGTATCATAAAATTACCACCTGCCCTGATTTGTGATGGTTGATTAGGCTTGATTCAGTGGGATCATGGTAACCAAATGTTATCCATCATTTTAACCAGTTGCACCAAAGGCAACGTGAATTTGCAAAGCCCCTTTGGATGTACAGTGAATAAAAGTGAGATAATTTCTTTAAATGACCCTGAACTCTGGCTAAGTGTATATCACCTGTAGAACTCTTTTTGTAGTTGGTGGTGAGGGTGTAAATGAATTAGCTTTATTATATTATTGTTTATAATATTTTATCTTTGTTATCATATGCATGACCTTGGTATCTCGCTAGCTTCAGCCATGAGAGAGGCAATGAATATTGCTAATCCATTGTCGCAGAAGCTGAATGTCTGATATGTAATTGTGTTGGCAATGATAAACCAGATAAAAAAAGGATTGGTGTGCTAGAAGATGAAGCACAGGAAAGTAATACACAACCTATGCAATAAATATGAATCATCAACCCTTCATCATTTTTTTTCTATTGACAGCACAAATACATTTTATATGCCTTGACTCTTCACTCCTGAGACAGGTCAAAGCTCACACACATTTCAAGTAAATTCAGTGTTCTAATATTTAGTTGATCTGTTAAGTTTGTCATAGTTAACACAGAGTATGTTGTATTGTTTAGATTAGTGCATTACATTATTTAACATACAAATACACGTACACAAACCCATAAAAAAGTCGTCAAATCATTTTTATCCATGGTTTTGTTTGCTTAATGTGTGTTTTTAATGAACAGGGCACGTGCACTCATAAATTTTGCAAAATTGCGTCCAATGTGTGTCTACAAAATTCTTGTATAAATCGTTGTAAGATTGAGTTAGTGAAGTGTTGAATTTTAATAGCTTGTTCTTCTGGATCCCAGTGGCCTTGTGGGTTCATCTCATCTCTCAGGATTTAAATTAATACACAATAAAACCACTGCTTTAAATCTTCATGTAAGTCTTAATTTTTGCCTGACTTTAGCGACCTGCTGGATTTTGCCATTCACTGAAAACACTGTTTTGACCAGTGGATCATACAAATGATGAATAAATGACTTGATGATAAGAGACTTGAAGATCATGGCTATATTTGACCTGTCTATATTTCTCTAATTACCTTTTAATGACAGGCCCCTCGCTCATTAATCAGACTTTAAGACCGAGACCTCCCAGTCAGGTCATCTGAGTTCAGATGTTTAGTTTAGTCTTCATGGAAAAGTAGAAGAGGTGTGTGATGAACTGACCTGCTGGTATATGTAAGGATGGTACATTCTCTGAATACAAGACAAAACTTAGTAGTAGTTTCACCACGACTTGATCAAATGCTGCTTTGAAAACTGCTGTTAATTCAAATAGTCAAATATTTTCAAATAACAGAGATGAGCCTCAGAGAAGTTCCTCAAGAACATATTTTGGGACATTTCAGTCTGAAGACTTTCACTTTACCAGGAGGCATGGCGCCACTCTCCATATGCTGATAACACACTTCTTTATGTGGCAGTCCTCTTCAGGCCTATTGATGCTATTTATGCATGTATTTAGTGTACTTACTAAGGGTCTGGATCTAGAATGACTCTCAGGTTTACAGAATAAAGTAAATCAAGGCTTAGGATTCTTGCTGCAGTTCTTTTCTGATTATCCAGAGCAAATTGACAAAGCAGAGAAGTTTATAGTTTAAGAAGTTTAACTCTTGTAAGGCTTCCCTGACAGTGGATTCAGTTTATCTGAGTGACGAGGTAAAGCCAGTCTTTGCATGAAATAATTCATTGTTCATGCTCAGTTGTGGTGTTTTTCCCGATTTAAGTCAAATTTGAGGCTCAAAGGACCTTAAAGGAGAACAAACAACTAATCATGTGACTGGTATTCTGTGAGTTTCCACAGAGATCAGAATTACTGAGGCTGTGGACCAAAGGTCAACTGGCCAGCCTTTTGGATACAGCAGTGCTCAGAGTCCCTGCTTTTTGATCACAAGCTTGCTATTTTGCCAAAAATCTGTGTAACAAAAGTTTTGTCCATTTTGTGCAATTAACCACAGGTATACCACAGAGTGTGTGAATGTGGCACTGTTTTCACATTATAGTGATCAAAGTAAAACCGTGGATGATTTATTTTCACCAGAACCTTTCTCTTCATCATTGTGTTGCTGTTGTTTTTTTTCCTGGAACTGGTGGATTGGTTTTCTAGTGCCAGTGTATTCAGTGTTCTGGCATTAAATGAGTCACACCAAACCATGGGAGAGTCTCATTCACGTCTGTGTAATTACAATCAGTGTAAGAGTGTCTCTGAATAAGACCCACCAGCGGCCCGAGAATCGGAGTGCCTTGACAAAGCGTTGACAACTGTGGAACAGGCAAAATTAAGCCCTCTCCATTCATACCCCCTAGTTCTTATTATGCAGAAGCTATCTCACTGAGCTTGCTTTTGTGCTGGTATAATTACTTAATCTGAGCACTCCTAGGGTGAATTACTTTGTGTGCAGCAAGCAAGCAGGCAGCATTGCTTTGACTGGCGCTCCCAAAGGGGAATTGAGGCTTGCTTTAATTGTCCTGTTTTAAAGTTGCAAACGTCTCAACGGCCTTTGTCAAAAGGGATCCACATCTATGTGCGTGTTTCCGTCAAAGCTGCATTTACAATGGAAATAAATACAGTGTGTTCAATTTGGAGTAAAATGTTATCACCCGTTTGTTTCCGTACTTCCTTAAAGCGCTTTATGGACGGTGTAGAGAATGATCCACGGCGCATTAGAGAGTGTGTAGTGCACTTTTTTTTCCTGTTGTTTGCTGCTTATAATGGGCCTGTGCAACACTTAACTAGAATGGAGGCCCATCAAGGCAGACCGATAAGGACCTAGGGATCCACTCTAGTCAATTATCGCAAAGTGCCAAGTTCAACTCAGTGGGCCTTTTATGAAGTACACCAGCTGAGTAAACAAATTAATTGTACAGCCGTGGTTCCCCGACGCGACCGCGCGGCTCAGGGCAATCATACGTCAGACAGAGTAATAGCATGTCTCCACCAGGAAATAGAAGGGACCTACCATTAAAGATAGGCAACCACAAAGGAGTCATCGGCTCTTGGCCATCAAACTCATTCTGCCTCTTACTGTGCTGTTTTGCCTCTATTAGCCTTTCACACCCTGACGTTGGGTTATATTTTAAAATTCTTTTCCGTTATAAAACACCTCTCAAGTATAAAATGAAGCCAGTAGCTTGATCAACTAAACATGTCACTGAGTCCATAAAGATAGAATAAGAATGAAGTTGAGAGCTTTGTATTGATTATTCAAAAGAGACAGAGTGATAATAGATTCATGACTTGAAGCAGGTGTATGCCTGCGCTGTGCGTTATGTCTACAATCAAAAAGGGAAAGACAGTTGCACAGATAGGTCTCATGCATCCAATGTAATAGTTCAGTATGCACCAGCCTGCACTAGTGTCATCATCATCTGGTTGATGGGCTGGGCCAGGTCCAGTAATCACCTTAATGTACAGCAATCTGCATGTGTGTGTCTGTGTGCACATCGTGTCAGAAGAGAGAGAGACGGCGTTTGTTCCGCGGCGTCTAAATATGGAATCGCATTACTCTCGGTTCAAACTGAGTTATAAAGTTGATGAGCCCGCGCGGCTCTCAGGAAAGCACGTTATTTGTTGATTTTGAAATGGTCTGAATTTAGGTCTAATTTCAGTCCCCTGGAACGATGTTTGTTTGTGCGCGCACAAAGTCTGAAATGCAGTTTTAATGCTGGCAGTTTCAGGCCATATTCGCCTTAGTCGCGATGAATAAATAAACGCTGCACTGTGCCACAGGGGAAGCTACATTGAATAAATACATAATTGAATTAAGTTAGAAGATATGCAGAATTTGGGATATGAATTAATAACTAAAAGAAATCTGTAAATAAATCAGAAGGGTTTTTTTTATTTGCCTGATTTCCTTTCTAGCAAAATATTTTGATTTTGAATTTTTTAAATATATATTTCCCTGATGTACTATTCCCTTTAGCTTATGCTGTGTGACATATATTGTTGGCCATGAGTTTAAGATTTAAAATCCAAAACACACACTTCTGGTGAAGATTTACACTTTCAGGGATTTATTCAAATTATTACACAATAATATTTACTTGTGTAGAAGCAAGCTTCTGCTTTCTTTGGATTCACTTTAAGGAACAATGGCTGGCTTGACGCAATTGATGTATCCTACAGTGAGAAATGTATTTGCCCCACTGTCAAATATAAAAGCTGTATAAAAATGCAGTAACAAAAAGTGGACAAAAAAGACTTGACTATCTTGCAACAATTACAGCAACCTTAACCCCGATTAAAGACGAGTAGAGTTGGAACTTTTATTTCACATGAGTGATTCCTATCTGTTCTGTTTTTTGTATGTTCTTTTATCACAGTGTTGACAAGGTATTTGCACAGCCGGGAGAAGGTTATGTCACATCCGTGCACTGAGCAGGATTTAGCAATGTTTTAATCTCAATCTGATGACAGCTGGGGGTTGTTGTCTTCCGCTGGCAGCCATCAGCAATTACATTTGATTAAAACCACACCTTCACAATCCCGCTGAAGCAGGTTAGCTGGGGTTTGCAGTGCTTAAATGGAGACTCTAAACGCACTCCTTTTCCTTTAATACTTACGCAACAAATAACACCTTATCTTAATTAAACAGACTGAAGGGATTGGATGCTACAGCCTTACTTATTCTGGTATTAACAGCAGCTAGAGGTGGCTAATGTTGAAATCTTGACGTTTACCATTATCTCATAATTGTCAGAATTTAGTTCCATAGACTTGCTCTAAGTCAAAATTCTGTAGATGATACGCATTGACTGTGCTGTATGTAAAAATGTTTTTTGAGGCTCAAAGTGGGCAGCTCCGGTTGCCGCCATCTTGGCAGTGGCTAACTCCCCCCAACTCCTGGCTAGTTCAAAAAGAGGCAAAAAGGTGGAGCACAAGAATTTAATGTTAATGTTATTACAGTTCTCTTGGTAAAAAGTGCTTTAGAACTCAGTCTTCCACTTTTGAAATCCTTAAAATAAAATACTAAATATATGAAAATATGTAAATTGTTGTGTATTTGTTTGTCAAAAAAGAATCAGGTGAGTTAGATTTTCTTAAAGCAAAATCTGCTTTGGAAAATACTTGATCATGGCCATGAAATTTGATTATGCCTGTAATTTTGTAAATCCATACAGGCAGATCTGTTAGTGTCTGTCTGTAATAGCCTACTTTTTGCACTAGCATATTAAGTCATTCAAAATATTCATGCCAGAACTCTAATTTTAGCATTAACACTGAATCAGTTGGATGTTTCCTAACGCTGCACCTCATCAAAGTAATTTGTTAGAGGACTGAGAATAACAGGTTCTTTAATGTTGCAGGTGCGCTTTCTGAATGTGCTCGGAGCCCGTGAAACGTTAGAATTACAAATCCCATACCTGCGATCAAAGGAAGAGTAATTGGATTTACTGCTGGCCTAAATGAAAGCTCAATTTACTTCAGCTCTAATAATGCACAGCAGCTATCATATTATCTAAATTTGCGAGTGGTGAGATTTGAACGAGATGTGTTGGTTTTAATTTCCTTCCCCAGGTCTTGTGTTTGCTCCCGCATAAAATGATGTTCCCTAGAAATCAGTTCAAGTGTTCAGTCAGTGTTAGAATCAGCGTCATCAGCTTTATGCCAGGGCTTTCCAATAATAAACTACATGAATGAGCCCTGAGGCCAATCAATATCCTGATCAATCTAAATGCACACAAAGCTGCCTTAATGCGTTTGTTTGCTTTGACGTTTGGAAGGTGGATTTAGGTGGTTAATGGTATGCTTGGATTCTAGAGCTCTTGCGTAGCAAAGTATGTATATTGGTTATATATTGTATAGCTACGGAGGTTAAACTCTCTGGACGGTCTGTTTGTGTTTTGCCATAGTTTATATCTCCGGTTACCTTTGTGTATTTCTCCACTCCAAGGGAGTTTCTCTAACGGGACTGCCATCCTTCTCTGTTGTCAGATCTTCCGGAGGTGTTGGCTGGTGTTCAAGAAGGCCTCCAGTAAAGGACCCCGACGGTTAGAGAAGTACCCAGACGAGAAGGCAGCTTACTTCAGGAGCTTCCACAAGGTAAATATATTCATCAGTATCTTCATTATTTTTCCGTCTGCTGTTTAATTTCTTTACTGATGAATTTGCCTATTACTTTTCAGGTGGATAATTTTGACCAATCTATATAACCTATAGGTATATATTATTATATCATAGTATACATGATATATCTGTATAATATACACCGATCAGGCACAACATTATGACCATCCTAATATTGTGTAGGTCTCCCTTGTGCCTCCAAAACAGTTGTGACTCAGCAGAGAATGGACATGGATCTCACAGATACTAGATCAGTTTGGGATCTAGTGAATAAGGAGGCCAGGTCAACACCTTGTGCTGTTCCTCATGTTTTTGAGTTAAACCGTTTTTGTGTGTTTGTCTGTGTCAGGCTGCATCCTTCTGGGGATGGCTGCTGCCATCAAGGAGTGTCATTGCTATGGGGTGGGGGTGCCTGGTCTGGTCTAGGTGGGTGCTACATGTCTAAGTAACATCCACATGAATGCCAGGTCTAAAAGATTCCCAGCAGAACATTGAATTGTCACAAGATGGTCAATGTTATTTACTTCTACTGTCAGTGGTTATAATGTTATGCCTGATCGGTGTATCTTATAATTCTATCTACAGTATATGCCTATAGAATTTTTCAGAAGTAGAGGTAATGTCTTAACTGTGTTGTGACAGCTATGTGGAATGTGTGGAAGACTAACACTAAGTTCACACTATGAGTGGCAAAGTTACCAAACAGCGTGTCAGCTACATTTTAAAGTGTTGTTCAAACTCTTTTAGATGAAGCTATATCATCAGCCATTTAAAAATAAATTGGTCAAACAAACTAGTCTGTTGTAGGCAGACTCAATTCTTACCAGAAATTGGTAATGTTATGGGATGTGATGTCTGTATCTGATACAGAAACAAAACAAAACTCTGCATGCATTCGGACAGTCATTCAACCAAGAAGAGCCATTTAGTTGTAAATGAATTTAACTCCACAGTGCTGAGATCACATATATGATTGTCTATTAAAGGATTAAGCCCATCCAAACTATCTAATTGGTCTGGCAGACTCATAATACTGGAGCTTCTAATCTCCAACTTTCTGCCACAAACATTTTGTGGCTCTGGGAAGTTGGGCTGGCTTCCAGGCTAGAATAAGACATGGGATTGGCTGTACTATTGGCGTGTCACACAGTAACAAGTGTCATGCATCAGTTTTATGCTTCATATTGTCATTTTCCATCAAAGAGTACTTGACGCCTGTTGCTTTTGTATGTGAACACAGCACAATGTGCCACATGTGCACAGGTTTTGGTGTGTCGTCCACACTCAAAGTTTTAGGGCTTTCAGAACGCGACACAGAGGTCGCTGCTTTATAACCCAACACTAAACTAGGCTAGAGAACTAGTGAACGTTCACTTTTAAGATGCCATGCGCCGTGACTTTCTAATCACAAATAATCCATTTCTTTGGCTGTGAGGATTGATTACTTTTCCTATCGTTCATGCTCATATTGTTGACCTTTGAACTGCTGGCTATACCTGGCTTGAGGCACATGTGATTGTGTGATTAATCAGTCACATTATTAGTCACAGTAAGTACAGGTACACAGTGCTGTACTGTAACAGAAAATGAAAACACAAGATGTATGAAGATTGTAGATCTTGTATGTCTTTAATTATTGTGTTCTGTACAAGCCATGCGTCAGTAAGCCAGGTGTGTATGTGAACATTTTTGTCGTGAGTACAAAAATACAAGGAAGCCAATATCGGTCAGTCTATTGATCAATCAGGATAATGCAGCATGTGGTGACCACATTGCCATGAAATTAAGAATCAATATTCATGAACTCCAAAACATAATTCCTAATGATTTGGTAACACTTTGACCTTTTGTCAAGCATCACTGTCAGACAACCATTTCTCGAGTCTACAATGTGACCAGTGTGTACAGTAAATCCCTGATGTGTTATCTTGTACATAGTCGTGGTTCTAAAAGGAACTTTAATCTTAAAGTCTGTACAATCTCTGTCTTTGGATAACAAAAGGAGATTAAACCCTCTGCGTCACTCTCCAGGGAGTAGCCTCTGGCCGAGTCTATCGACATGCACAGCACAATCACCAGGCAAGAGTTTTATTTTGCAATTTGGCCAACTGGTGGAATTAATTAGCTTCAGATGATAAAATCTGACGCCAGTGGTCGCCCACTAAAAACAAAAAGCCAAGACTTTGGCCTGAAATGTTTTCTTTTCAAAATACAGAAACAAATATATATGGAATATTTGTGATATTGATTATAAAAAAGTAGAAAGTATGCTTTCTTAAAAGCTTTGACTTAAGGTTTAAGATTCAGTTCCGCATGGGGTGTTTTTCACACTACATTAAAAAGGAGAGAGCATTAAACCTATGGGATAAATGACACCATTGAGCTCTAAGCTGTTTTAAACGCATGATAAGAACCTTGTTTTCATCTTCAAGTAATAGGTTCTGTGCATTGGCCACAGATGATGGAGTTAAAGATCTATTAAGACACATTTTGCAACTTTATCTTGTCCTCCAGGGCCTTTTTCTCCCTTTTGAAAGTAATAATCCAGAGTATAATATCTCTCTCCCCGCCTCTTAAGCCCTTTGAAATACCCCAATTATGGCTCATTATCATGGTGAGTGGAGATGATGTTAAAGGAGTAGCACCATGAACAATGTTTTATCTTAATGAGAGGAGATAACTGCAGATAATAGGGGACTGTGACATCAGGTTTCTTACGTGTCTGGAGCTTGAGAGACAATTTAATACTATCTCTACTACCTGGTGATTATGGGTCAGGTTGGGAATTTCTCCTTTCGGGTGGAACTGTATAATTTCTTTCTAGTTTTTTCCATAATCTATCAACACAAGCTGAGCAGATGTTTTGATCCACTTTGTTAGCATCCCTTGTCGCTACAGTATCAGCCATGCATTGTGAATGAAGCGCCTCTCGGGCCACTACATCATGCTGTCACGCAGTCCTATGTGGCTGTAGCCCCCTCCCAGAGGCGTATCATACGCCTGGCGCAGGAGTGAGCGATGAGTGCACATATGCACCAGTGCACCTGGTAATGCATCGCCACAAAGATCAAGAAAGGTCCCGTCTGAGGGCTTCATTCAACGCTGCAGTGCTTTGGGGGGGAAATAGGCTGCACTGGTGGCTGATTTACACAATCAACACAAAAGGGATTGGGTTTTTTTTGCCTTACGTTTTTTTTTTTTCCTTCTCTCTCCAGTTCCTCTTTCTCTCCCTCTTTCTCCTTGTTCAGTTTTCCATGTCTGCGGAACAGTGGTCCACACTGTAAAGCTGTGCCTGAATATTTTTAGCATTGTTGCTCTCGGAAAACTTGAGCTCTATTGAGCTCCTGAGACAGGCAGCCAACGTAGAAAGACAAAACTTTATTTAAATGCCCAAATGCAGTTTGTGCAAACGGAAGTGGAAATGAATTGTAATGGAGGAAGAATGACTAGTTGGAGCCACGCTAGTTCACTTTGATCTGTAGTGAAATGTACACTGATCAGGTATGACCACCTTTCTAATATTGTGTAGGTCACCCTTGTGATTCCAAAACAATTGTGACTCATCAGAAAGTGGACATGGGCCTTCTGAGGGTGTCCTGTGGTGTCTGGCAACACAATGTTATTAGTGGGGGCCTTTTGGTCCTATGGGTTTAGGGTAGGGGCCTCTGTAGATCATCCCACAGATATTTAAAAGTTTGGGATCTAGTGAATTTGGAGGCCAGGTCAACACCTTGTGCTGTTCTTCATGTTGTTTTTAGTTGTTCCTAAAGCGTTTTTGTGTTTGTGCCTGTGTCAGGCTGCATCCTGCTGGGGATGGCTGCTGCCATCAAGGAGTGTCATTGCTATGGGGTGGGGGTGCCTGGTCTGGTCTAGGTGGGTGGTACATGTCTAAGTAACATCCACATGAATGCCAGGTCCAAAAGTTTCCCAGCAGAACACTGGATTGTCACAAGGTGGTCAATGTTATTTACTCCTGTCAATGATCATAATGTTGTGGCTGATCAGTGTATAATGCCCCTAGAGGATAAAGCCAACTGAACATTAGTGATGTCCTCAGTTTTCATCCAGCACGCCATGATTTTGACATTTAGTGGCATGTCAACAACTACTAGAGGACGTTTTGTAAATTTTTTTCTCCAGTACCTACAAAACGAATTAATTATCATCAGCCTTCGTCACACTTTGTTTTCAGTCAATATGTAGATTTGTTGTAGCAGCAATAGAAAACGGGGGCTGCTCTGGATCCTAAACTGTTCTATTTTTGTTTCTTAGCCCAGCCTTCTTTTATTTCCACTGCACCGGAGACCGTGTGTTCGTGTCTAGCATTGCTTGACAGAGTGACAGCACCGAAATCATCTTACAAACATGATAAGCTAAGTGACCTTGGCTTGCTGGCCTAGGTCTGGGCCTCCATGTCCGGGTGTCACCTGTTTTCTTTGTCTGGGGTAGGGGACATTGTAAGTGGTGTGAGAGGAAGCAGAAGTGCAGAAGTGCAGCAGATATAGTCCATACTTGGCTAGAAACTAGCCCTAGCCTGCTGACTCTCACATCCATTCTGCTCTTTAAACATTGCTTACAAGGAGCTTCAGCTGTTAACTGTTTTATTCACTGATGGCCAGCCCTTTAACATAATTGACAAGAGCGATGACAAGACAACTATTAATGACTGTAGCAAGCTTGTTAGCTTGCTAACATTAGTAGATATCCTTGCAATAGAATAGACAAATGTTTAATCTAACATCATAGCTATTATTTCTTCACATTCATATGAGAAATTACTTTTAGAAAATATGTTTTGCCCTTACAAATTTCCCCTTTAACCTTTACATTTTTGAAAAAATTGAGAAAGACTAGGAGAGGAGTTGTGGAGTAAGTCTCATCACAAATGATTCCCTTTGTTCAGACTCTAGCGCCTTAGGCTGGAAATGCACCAAAATCACTCCCTTCACACACACACCACACGTATAAAGATTAAAACATGCACAGTTTCACACTAAACACAAACACAGAAAGAGGATGAAAGGCTGCCGGAATCCACGGCTCAGAAAATCCCACTGCTGGCGTTCACTTTGTGTCACTTATATGTATGAATCACCTGCCTGAGGACAAATACATGTCTCATATGAAATATGTAAATGCAGTCTTTGAGGGGGATAATAAATGAAAAGTATCTGATATCACTTTTAACCTTTTTTTTTTTTATTTCCTTGGATCGTCATTGAAACGCTTTTAAAAGTCTACTGAGCTTGGACACGAAACAGAGGCTATTTGACAGTAAAGGGGGAATTCATTACATGTTATGTAATCGAGCCAAGGAATCTGTAGTCCACATATGATGTGTGTGTTATAAGGTCTGGTCTTTTAACCTTTAACAGTCAAGCTTTACTATACGGGCAGTGAGCCCAGCTAATTCATTCCCAACAGCTCTGGCAGAGGGCCCACAGTTAGCACACAATGGACTACAATAATGTAATGGGCCTTATCTACTAGGCAGAGCACAAAGAGAAGACTGCTGAACAAAATGGCCTGTAAATGCAGGTGATATTCAATTAAATGTAATCTTCTCTTTTTTTCATTCACAATCAATCCCCTGGTAAAGTGATTTAGATGCTTACGATCGCACTGCTACCTACTGACTGGAGATTTCAGGGAGATGCACTTAAACAATGGATGTATAGCTTACACAGAAAGAGTGTCAGGTCATATTTATTTATAAGGGTGTTTTTAAAATAAATCACATGACATTATTAGACATCACACTGCAGCAGGCTTCACACCGCAACAAGGCTGTGATTTCTTACTGTTTCAAACTTCTTTTTCATCATCCGGAATATAAACCTTAACATCACCCCCGCATCTGCCTTACTTTGCTTTTCTTTATATGCTAAGCCTCTAACTGCTATTGCACTTTCAGCAAAGCCGTGCAAAGATGGCAATTAAGCCTTACTGCTGCTGCAGCGTTGGATGTGTTCATTCAGGGTAATGTGCTGCTGCAACTCTCTCCTTGCTCTTTAGATCACAGAGCTCCATAACATCAGGAACATTACCCGGATGCCACGGGAGACAAAAAAGCATGCTGTGGCGATCATCTTCTGTGACGACACGTCCAAGACATTTGCCTGTGAATCAGGTGAGTTCTTTTCCCTCCATTACAAGAGACTAATAGCAGCAGCAATAGTGCAGTGGAGCAGATTGGAAGAAAGCAAGTCTGTTGGAAACTGTTGGATGGACCGTATTTTTTTAAAAGTTTGGACAGAACCAGAGGAAGAATGAAAAGTGAGGTGCCAAATAAGAAGAAGAAATAGACAGATAGGGTGAAGGACTGCAGTGGAGAACTGGAGTTTAGCCAAGTGATGCTCATTTGCCGCTATATTAAGAAGTGGGAGGATCTGTTCCGAAATATTGATTTTCATAGAGCAGGTATGAAAACCAATATTGGGCATAATTTGCAGTGTGTTTCAACCCAATTATAGACTGTAACAATAAAGATTGCTTCTAATACGTGGATGGGAAGCCAAAGAGGCGAGGTGCAAGTGTCTTTAAGTGGAGATACAAGTGGAGGTGGATGCACATTAGTGTGCTACTGCGCTTAAAGTGGTAAACTCTCTGTTGCTTTTACTCTGTTTCCTATGATCGCTCTCATTCCCACCACACCTAAAAGTTGCTGGAAACTCCTCTCATATTCAGCCTTAAGCCTCATCTTCATATAAAGCGATTTGGTCGTAACCCATCTTTCTTCCAGAAGTTGATCGCTTCTGGACGTTCCAAGCATTGCCTGCAACCCTCTTGTATTTTTCAAAACCCAAATGTGAGTGAAACAAACAGCCTATAAAGCATTGTTCTTCTTGCCGTCACTGCTCTGTATTTGAAAAGAAAATACGGCCGGTGCCAAAGACGCTCCATCTGGATTCACCCGACGCCAAGCCCGCTATCGGCCTGGTGAATATGTTGCTAGAAACCAAAGTCATGGATATTGTTTCGTTGCGGTAATCCTTAGAGAAAAACTGGCCATCCCCCTGCATTGCCTTAAAGCTGAGATTAGTTTAGCACATCCTCTCCATCAGTTTATTTTTTTGCCTGCAATTGCCACAACTCACTGGTCGCTTCTTGTGTGTATACATACTAATATCTCATGTGGACATTGACATGATGGCCACACTATAAAGATTTTTAAATTATTATTTTTTTTTTCTCATTTCAGTTTTTTAGAATCCAAGAAGGAATCAAAAACATATATTTTTTCTGCTTTTTAAGGGATTATAGTAAAAAAAGTAAAAGTGCTTATGTTGCCAGCTGGGTCAGGTAGCATTAAAACTCTCTTACACTGTATCTAATTCTAATCTGGCATGCAGCCTTTCCACTACGGAGCAATATCAATGGGAACTGTAAAGCAAACTGCATGCTTATTTGAAGTCATTTATACTGAGAGAAATCTGAAATTGAAGTTGACTGTTTTTGGAGCAAGAAAGAAAAAGGTAATTAGGCCTCATGAAGATCTCGTATTTTATTTTTAAAAATAACATTTTGATGCCTCCGCCCAAGAAGTGCCGTGAAGTGTGCTGTCAGTGGAACAAGGGGTGGAACAAACGGAAAATAATCTTACGTTTCTGACAGATTTGGGTGCGTCTGACAAACACGCACATAAAGGGAGACGAGAGCGTGAACTGAAGATTTGTATGAGATACTATCATGTGTATAAATTCCTTGGATTCTACAGTTGAATTGGGTCAGAGAAAATGTAAATACATGGTTTGCATTTGTTTGTTTAATGACACACAGCGCTGAAAAGACAATGGATGTGCTTCATCTTTTTTTTTTTCTTGCATCCTCACACACTCTTTGCCAACACAAAACAGTACTCCATCCTTTTCCATCACACACACATGCACAGACATCGTCCTGCCACATCTCATCATGCATGGCACACGGAGTAGCCAGGCTGCCTCTGTGCTGATGAAGTGTTTGTTTAGCCGATTTTCCACTCAGTGGCCTTAAAAAGTGTGGGAGTTTAGAGGCTCTTAAAGGCCAGAGTAACTCCAAACGAGAAAAGCTGAATCCGGGGAGGCATGAGGAAAGAGCTAAAGTGCAGAGCTGCTGCTGCTGCTGCCTATAAATGTGTGTGTGTGTGTGTGTGTGTGTGTGTGTGTGTGTTTTTTGAATTTTCTCCTGTGGGTGAATGAAGTGCTTCAGGCAGCAGCAGACCTTTCCTTCACCCTGCAAAGTAGTGTAGATCTGTCCCATCTACAATGTTTGTCAGAGGTTGTTTTACTGTGCCAGCGATTACACAAGATGGTTTAAAATGAGAATACCTCTCCAGACACATAAAACACAAGCAATGGTATTTTTTTTAGACAGAGACACGGTGGCATCCCCACACTGTGGACGAGTGGCCATAGTCGCTTATCTTAGAAGTCTACAGCGCCAGGAAGCTTCACAAAGCTAAACAACTCTGGAGTTTACTTCATTTCGCACTTCAGTGACTTTCACAAAAAGCTCACATAAGACAATTGGAAATCTTCTGCATTGTAAACACAATTTTTTCCTGACTTAACAGGAAGGAAACTATCACAAATATCAGACTGCCAAACAGATTTGCAGATTTAATTCATGAAATAATTAGCCACCAATTTTAAAAATCTGTCTCAGAATGAATTCTCTCCTTTCTTTAAATGATACACAGAGACCATGCTGCCTTCAAACTTGAGTTTATGATTACGCTATGGAGAGTCATTTAAGTTCATGTTTCATTTGAGTTGTGAGACCACCTCTGCTAGACAACAGTCGGCACACACTTTATGCTAAAGGTTAACACTTTAGCTAGCTAACCAGCAGGTAGTGCAATGCAGGAAATGCAAAGACATAATTGTCCTGATTTAGTCCAGAATTTCTCGATTTTACTACTTTTTAAAAGAGTATACTTTATAGCTGGGACTTCTGTGAGAATAGCCTATGTACTTTAAATATGAAACAACAGCTAACAGCTAGTTACCCTAGCAGGAATTGTTCTTTTTATTTAACTTTAAGCTAGCTTTTTCTTAGCCAAGCAGCTGCTAGCTGTAGAAAACTAAACTGATGCTTTCAATAAATGTTTAAAGGATTGTATTTACTTTCTAGCTAAGACTTTAGTGAGAATACCCCTTGCTTGTGTGAACTTTAAATATGAAGCCACAGCTTACAGCTGGTTACCATAGCTGTTTCTAGTTATAGCTGTTTCTAGTATTTGTTCAAAACTTAGCCAACCAGCTGTGAACTGTAGCTGTAGTAAACTAAAATTATGATATCACCTTTTTAAATACCCCTCTTGCGTGTGTACTTCAGATATTAAGCAGCTGCTGGCTTGTTTGTTACATACGACACTAAATGTGACACTACCGCCAGTACATAGATAGCTTAGCTTAGCATGAAGACTGCAAGTAGGGGGAAACATCCTGGCTCTGTCCAAAGGTTATAAAAAAAAAAAACTATTCAGTGTAAAGTTCAATTAAATACATTATAAATAAATGAGAGAAACAAAATAAATAATAAATGTTTTTAAGTTTGGGGTTAGCTGTTTCCAGTCTTTGATCTAAACTTAGCCAACTAGCTCCAGCTGCAAATTTAGCTAAGAGAGCATTATTAGCAAGAAAACAAACAAAAAAAAAACCCTATTATTTGGACTGGCCATTATTATTTAGCTTCATGCATCCATTTCCTTTCTAATTAACAAGCTAACACCCATCTTCAATTTAGAAAATAGCTTATTGATTGTCTGAATAGATGATCCTTGTTTCAGATGTGACTCTGGGCATATTGTTCTAGGAAAGCAACTCATATTGTACAGCCTTTCATCTGAGTATTGGCAAAGGAGGGAGGAGAGGCCCAGCCTTCATCTGTCGCTGGCTGTTGCTGAGCCGACTGCCTTTTTTAATCTGCACCAAATCGATCAGATGGATTTTTCTCCCCCCTGGTTACTGTTAGCTGTATTCATGTCCTGTACACGCAACATTTTATCTTGAAATTCCTTGGGTGATTTATGTGCATATGTATTTGTAAACATACCATTGGCAGCGCCCTTTAGGTAGTATAATCTGGACAGTATGTTTAATTATGTATGCAGTGTTGGGTATAAGGAGGTGGTGTGTGTGTGTTTGTTGGTGGACATGGTGTAACGCTGTGCCGCTGTGTGGCTGTGTGCAGAGCTGGATGCAGAGGAATGGTGTAAGCTGCTGTGCGTGGAGTGCCTCGGCAGCCGTCTCAACGACATCAGCCTGGGAGAGCCAGACCTGTTAGCAGCGGGGGTGCAGCGGGAGCAGAACGGTGAGTGCCCAATTAGTCCCTGCTAACACAGCCAGCCATTCAGGGTCAATCTCTCTCACTCAGCCCACCACCAAGCAGTTAGCAGTTGCAGTCTGTACCCATATGTGTTAAAGCAGCTGAGACCTAGAAGGGTTAGGGGAGTGGAACAGACACTGTCCAATTAGGCCTGGCTAATAAGGGCCATTTATTGTCAATATCTGATCCGAAGTCCCCAGCTGAAGTCTTTAGATACATTAGCACGTGATGTTCAACTTCAGAAGTATGTTTGGAGGAAACCTGTGTGTGTGTGAGCACAGGTCACAGGCTGTGGCTGGGGCTGTGTTCCAGGCCTAATGAGAAGTGCTGTGCATCACTGGCTTCCCTCATAATGAAGCTTGTCATAGAGATGGATGAGATTATGGCTCCTAAAGCCATGTGAAATAAATGTGCCTCCCCACATATTCTACTCACAGGAAATGGAAAAGGAAAAGAGAGGAGACAACGGGTCCCTGCTCTCACGGTGAAGCTCATTCTCTGTGTAATTTGTAAACTCGCGGAGGAAATCGAAAAGGCAACAGGCAAAAAAGAAGAAGCAGTTTAAAATTGTAAAAGGGCGAATAATTGAAAAGAATCTGCCGTCTTTCCAACCCTTTTCATTTTACTGCCACCGTGAAGTGCCACCCTCAACGTAACTTGGCCTCATTTATTTAAGATGTAAATATCCGAGTTTTTGACTGTGCTGGGGTGAACCAATTGAACTGTAGCAACACAATCCCTCTCCCTTCTGTCGAGGCTGAAATCCTGCTGTTCGGCAGTGTGCAGTGGAGACGAATGTGTACCTCTCCGCTGCGTCTTTGAGTGGATGAAAAAAAATTTCTTCTTCCTGTGATTTCAATTAGAGTCTCCCTCCCTAAACGGCAGGGCCCGATAATTAGATCAGAGTTCATTTTCACTATCCCTAAAAATACGCTGCACCGTGACATTGCCATTTTCTATCCACTGCAGACACAAGGCTTATTTTGAATCATTAAGCGTAATTAGTAAGAACTAATTTAGATTATGGAGAACCCTCTCTCTCTCTTTCTCTCTCCGTCTGTCTGCCTCAGAGAGATAGTTAAATGTGAACAGGCAGATTTGGCTTCTTGATCCCAGTCCAACTCACCGGTCGGCTAGTTAGACTCATTATAGTTGAAGACAGGTAAAGTACTATTCTAAATAACATTTGCACGGGTTGTTGTGTTTAATTAAAAGTGAGTTAAGTACAGCAGCTACAAAAAAAGGTGACACATTGTAGTAAGAATATGTTTCGTTCTCTAGAGTTTGGCAGCGTGTTGATATTTTACAACCAGCCATTGCTGGTGTTTGTAAGGCTTGCTTTGTGGTATTTCTGTCCACCGTAAAAACAGCATTAATATTTCTTGTTTATAGATTTTCATTTAAACAGTATCCTTTATTGTGAGCGGCTGCAGCCTTGGCATTGTTGCGTAAATTTTTATAGGAAAAAATATTTATTCTGCTCCGTTTAATTTTGTCTGCACCTTATCCCCTGGCGTTCGCATATCTAAATGTGAAAGTTACCGAAACACTCCACTCAACGGATCAGTTGAACGTAATAAATCTCCATGCAATAAGGTATAAAGACAACGACACTATTTGAAAAAGAGTCTGATGGCCTCATACGAAGTTTGCAGGCTCTAAATTAACAAACAGGTGGGGATAACTTATGCTACTGCGTGATAAGGGTGCACAACCGCACATACTATATTCAGCATAGTTGTCTTTAATCCCTGAGAGAGAAATCAGTACAAGAACGTGCATCAGTTGGCCCAACACCAACTGCCAGTTCCTGTTAGTGCACAGATACAAATAACCAAACATAAATCAACCAGCAATCGACTCCCCCGTGCTCCGAGCCGCAAAAGCAAAATCCAACCTCTCTTACAGCCAATTGTTATTAACACGGCAGTGAGTGAGAAATAAGTGCAGTGCATTTTCAGATATAAACAAAACTAGACCAAAACATGTTCACTTTATGTGGCTAACTCTTTATCTGCCTCTTTACTTTGCTGCAAATATGAATGAAAGGTCTGGAGAACAATTCGTAAAGCTGTTGTGAAAATTTGCAGCTGGAAGTGCAGGAACTGTCTGCATGAATGCATTTGTTATAAATCCAGGGTGCTAAAAGAAGTCTGTGCTGAGTCTTAATGGTATTCTTGACTGTGAGTGTACATTGAATCCTTCCAGAACGTTTCAACGTGTACCTAATGCCCACCCCTAACCTGGACATCTACGGGGAGTGCACCATGCAGATCACCCATGAAAACATCTACCTGTGGGACATTCACAACGCCCGCCTCAAACTCATCATGTGGCCTCTCAGCTCCCTGCGCAGATACGGAAGAGACTCCACCTGGTTCACCTTTGAGTCCGGCAGGTGGGCGTGCGTGCAGATTTTGAGCTCTTTGTGTTGTCTTGTGAGATTGAAGTCTTAGCAGTGGGAGGGGGAGGAAGTTAGTTTTGGAAATGCTATAAAAACTTTTCACAAAGCAACTTCGGATTTCCAAAAGATCCCAGGATATCAACATTTACCACAGAGTCCTTCAGGCGATGATGTGACAGGTGCGAATGCGCGTCTTTGTTTGCGTTCTGTATCTCCTTCCCGCATCTGTGTGTTTGACTTCGGCGGGCTATTATAGCAACGTGCCTCTCCCCTAACTGAACATTCAAGCATGCATATTTGTAAAGCAGCGATCCAAGAGTGAGCGCGATCAAAGTGTGTCTCTGTGTGTGTGTTCCTGGCGCAGGATGTGTGACACAGGAGAGGGTTTGTTCACGTTCCAGACGCGGGAGGGGGAGATGATCTACCAGCGGGTCCACTCGGCCACGCTGGCCATTGCCCAGCAGCATGAGAGGATGATGGAGGAGATGGAGAAGAGCTCCCAGGTACGTTTGTACATTTTTTTTTTTTTTTGGTTGTTTATCTCCTCTCCACAGCCGCACTTGATAAACTTCCACCAGTACAAACAGCTAAAAGAGATGAGTGTATGTGTCAACATGGCATCGTTTTAGGAATATGTCCTTAATACTCTCATTGTGCTGCATTCACAGGATTGCTAAAATATCCTAATGCCGGAAGACACACTGAGAAATATTTGCAAAAACTCCACAAATAGCAGTTTAATTTCAATCCCCTTGTTTTTCAATGGCTTCTTCCCTGCCTGTTTGATTTAAGCTGATCAAACAAGCAATTCATTGAGGCTGTTGGCAGAATTATTTTTAGAAACCAGAGAACACAAAGGCAATAAATCATGATTTTCACACAAGATGTCCAAACACACATTACTCTCAGGGTATTTGCTGCTTGGTCTTTCCCTCTGAAGCACTGCTTTGGCCCAGGAGCCCTCAGACACCCCACCGTCTTGGCCTCCGTTCCCTCCTTCCATCACAACAGCCATCCATCCCTTCCTTCCTTCCTTCCTCTCCTCCTCCCCGCTATCATCTGTATTTTTTATTTATGTAGGCCTGCCTAGTGTTTGATGAGCCTTGACCATATGGCCAATGCTCCTGGACCCCACCACTTGGGAACGTTTCCAAATGCTGCTACCCTCAGCTCTTTAAATTGCATGAATGGCTCCACAAAATGGTCAAGCAGAATGTTTCCTACAGAGGAAATACATATATTTTCCACTTTCTGCTAATGTATTGATATATTTCACATATTTCAAGCTGTTTTCTGGCTTTACATCTGAAGCACAAGTGGCAGAACAACATCAAGATCCCAAATGAATCCTCATCTCACCCATCAAACAGCCTCTCAGAGTGGAAACAACCTGCAGTACGCCGTACTGTTCGCGCTATTTGTTTACTGACATAAGCGCAGACATTTCCCCTGTTGTGAGAGAGCGACTGAGAGTGACAGAGAAGTGAGAGACACTAGAAGCTGCCTTTGTCTCTTTCAGATCCACTCCAGAGAGACGTTAACCAAGTCCATCTCCCTGCCACGCAGCGCCTACTGGCAGCACATCACGCGTCAGACCAGCGTGGGGGATCTCTACAGTTACCAAGGTACAAAACGTACTAATTACCATATGCACCATGTTGCTATTGCTTTCTGTTGTCAAGGAAAAACACCAGTTGACCAGCACATTTCAACACCATGCATGGACTTATTTTCCATTGCTAACTCCATTGCTAATTTATACATTTATTGTCCTCATTAAAACAGACATACTTATATATTTCTTTCATTAGCAAGTAATATGAAAGATATCTTAATCTCCAGCTAATAGTTGCAATTTTTGCATGTTAACATACATTTCTTGTGTACAAATGTAGACTCCAACCATAACAGACAAGCACAGATTATTGTTGAGTTTACACCATAGACTGTATATAAATATGTCCCCACTTCCTTGCATTGGCCAAACTGACGCTATTTTCCTGGGGATAAGGGCCATGCCATCTTGCGAGTTTGGAGCCACGGATGACCCGCCACTCGCTTGCACTAGACACCCTTGCATTTCCGATTGATTAATACTGCGTCTGCTCTACCTTCACCAGCTACAAAGAAATGTTGGAGTATTGGAGTATACACAGTATTTCCCCTACTCTCATGGTCTTACAGGACCACTTTACGGAGCGGTTGACATGGTAACTGGTAGTCGCCATGAGGTCGTATCCTGTTTCAATAGCTAAAACGAAACTTTGACTCTTGAGTATGCATCAGTATTACATTAACTACTTAAAATGAGATAAACTATCCTCGGAAAATAGTGTATTTTAGTGTTTTAGTTTGGCCTTTTAGTTTGGGGCTTCCTCTAAGTTACAGTTATGAATAAACTGGGTGTATTTTTAGTAACGATGAATCACCGTATTCCTCTTGCTCTTGTTTTTTTGTTGGCGTACCCCGAGGCTAATGGCATCAACAAAAGCTAATTGGAGTCTAGAGTATGAAAATCTGGAGTTCAGTCAATTTAACATGATCAGAGGTGGATTAAAGCTGTCACAGACTAAGAATCGAGAATAGTTGATCTGCATGAAGCTGAAATTCAAAGTTATCTACAAGAGTTCAGATATTCATCAGTCCAAAAACAGACTGAGTATAAATGGAAACACATTAGTTTAGCAACCTTTCTCTTTAGTGGTTTCATTGTTTCAGAATAACACATAGCTAAATGTGTGGCATGTAAAAAGGCACCGGAACGTAAAAAGATCAACTCAAAGGTAAAGTACGGTGGAGGCAGCATCATGGGCAACATCA
The DNA here is from genome assembly GCF_963514085.1 of Chelon labrosus. NCBI lineage: Eukaryota > Metazoa > Chordata > Actinopteri > Mugiliformes > Mugilidae > Chelon > Chelon labrosus. Next base: position 20,359,607 of record NC_140351.1, on the reverse strand, counting down.
TGATTTGGGGCTGCCTAGCTTCCAGGATATTGTAAGGGTGGTTGTCCAGCTGAGGCTCGGGAGAAGCCGTGTGATGCAGCAGGGCAACAACCATAAACATCCAAGAAAATCTACTACAGGTTAGCAAACAACAAAAACCTGCCACCCAGCCAGAATCCAGACCAAACTCAAGAGATGACCTGAAAATGCCTGAATCCATTACCTGAAGACATTTTTTCTTTGATAAGCAAAGGCAGAGACAAACACAGACAGACCTATAAGCTAAATTAGCTTATATAATTGAAAATGGTCTGTAGCATCCGAGCTTTACACAATCTGTCCTTTCCGTGCACTTAATGTACACGCAAGAAATAGGAAGTGTGTGTTAATGTCTAGATGAGGACCAGAGGCAGAAAGGTGATTAGTGAGCTGATGCGATTATGCTCCGTCCATGGTATTAGTTGATTAGTAGACTTATCTCAGGATTATGGGCCTTTTGGCTTTCACTGATAGAGCAAAACAGAAAGCCAGGCAAAGATGAAAGGCGCTCCGACGTCACAACTTTCTTTTGAAAAGCTAAGGCTGTTTTCTTTTTTTTTTCATTATCATTTAATTGTCTCCTGATAAGCTTAAAAGCAAAATGCAAGTCTTCCATTCCAAACATCAACACGTTTTTTTTTTTTTTTCTTACTCATATACATTAAACGGAGAAGCTCCCACCTCGAGGTCATTACTTATAAGCCCGGCCTCTGTGAAGTCTCCTTTTTAAACTCTTGCTCTCCAAACTCTGGTGAGCAGAGGAGCTTCTCTCTCATCCATCACCTTGGCATCTCCACTGGTCCTCCCACACATCCTCTGTGTGCCTGTCCGGTTCAGAACCACCCTCCACCTTCTTCTGCTCATGCACTTTCAGCCCTGCCATTATCTCCCCTCCTTTTCCCATGAATAAATTGAACGCGTCAGTGTGTTTGAGGACACGGCGATAGGTCTCGTCAAACAAGGGGGACGACGAGATGATACCGGGGAGTGACGGAAGTCCTGTTGCGACACGAGATGTTTGGACTGTGAAAGGCATGTCAGGGCCTGGTGCTGCTTTCAACGTGGCAGGCCATTGTTGTTGATGAGCACAGCCATATTCAGTAATTGCATTGATTCCTTATTGGCAGAAGGTCTCCACCTCTCTAGAGATATAATTTATGTGCAGAGACCTTCAGCTCTGTATTTTTCAGCCTTTGTTTGGTGGAGTACACTTTCATCAACCCACCTAGACAAATGGGTTAAGTCAATTTAAACCTAAAACCAGTGATAAGTTACAGGATTGTCGATATTGTTTCAATGTTTGTTCAGTCAGTTTTATATAACACGCATTACTTTTGCTAACTTTATTTTGAGTAATCTATTTTCAACCATTTATCCATTAGCTGAAAGGGTTAGGGTTAGTTAGATGAGTTTTAGTCATTGTCTGTCACAAAGGGTATCGGGGAACGGGAGTTCGGACCCAAATGCAGGACTTCAAGAGGCAGGAGTAGGCGAAAAAGATATTTAATTAACAAAAAAAATAAATAAATTACAAAAACCAAGGACGCTGCTGATAAGGCAGGAAATCCAAAAAGACAAAAATCAAAAACACTATCAAAACTATGGCATGAAAATACTATGGCATGGAAACCCTTGACATGAAATACATGGCGTGGAAAACGTGAAAAAACTGACATGGAACGTGGCTGACAAACAGTATGACGCGGCAGGGAACAAAGGGGAAGGCAGGGCTATATATACACACATGAGGAACAGAGGGGTGACGAGACACAGGTGAAACAAATCAAGAATTAACGCAAGGTGAAACCAATGACCTAATCAAAAGGAAAACACAGAAGTGACACAAACAGGAAATCAAGAACATAACAAAATAAAACAGGAAACAGGAAACAGAAAACTGAAAAACTAAACACTAAACCATGACTATGGAAAAATGCAAGAACTTAAAATACAATAAACAGAAAACCCAAGAAACTAAACCCTGACAGAAAACGTGACAGACAACATGACAGACAACATGACATGGAACAACACAAACAGGAAAACCAGAACTTAGCAAAATAAAACAGGAAACAGAAAACTGAAAAACTAAACACTAAACCATGACTATGGAAAAATGCAAGAACTTAAAATACAATAAACAGAAACACAAGAAACTAAACCATGACGGAAAACATGACATTGTCTATCGCTGGCTGAGGTAACACAATAGTATAATATTTATGTATTTGCGTTATTATGAGCTGGATGTTCGTGGCAACGTTCCCAGAAAAAATGCGCATGTGACATTACTGCAGCTGTAATCTCATAAACAGATACCTTGATGCGAACACAGAAATAATAAACCATCATCAGACAATAGCTGATCGGTTCCGAGATTTCTGCTTATACAGAGAGGCATTACAAGGCAAAACACAAGATGACTCTTATTATGAAGTAATCACAGTAAATTTTATAATTTCATCAGATGGCTTGGCACATCCTTCATATCGTTGAACGAAAACAAGACAACTGCCACAGTGATCTGGCAGATGAAGAGCTGCACACCTCCAGCTCCTTTCACTATGCCTTGCTGTTCACAGACTCGTGCCGTGTAAAGCATAAAATCAGATCAGAACTAATTATGGAAAACAGGCCGATTAATGCCAGCCCACTTTATTAAAAGGACAACAGTTTGTTCTGCTGCTCCCTGAATTCTGTTCCCATCAGTAACTACTCGTGTCACCAAATCAGCCGAAAAAGAAATGTCAGTGATCGCCAGTTTAAGTTTTTAAATTAGATGAGCTATTCTACAATCTTTCCCAGTGAACTCTGGGATTTCTACAAGTAGCTCTCACTGGGTAGCACTTGGAAAACCGTGAAATCCGTCTTTAGATTAATGTGCTTATTTAGACGCACATTCAGCTGATATAGCTGCAAATTAGTTGTTAAAAAAAAATGTTTTAGTAATAGTGATACTTTTATTTCCTGGAATAATAATTTGGATCCAAACTGAGGTAAGGAATAGTGTTTTTGGAGCGAGCTTTTTGGCTGCCTGTGTTTGCTCCCTGGCTGTATCGCTGTGTGCATGATGAATATCCAATCAGCACAGTCAATTTGCTGAGTCATGCTCGGGTTGCTTTCAAATACCCTGCGGGTTGGGGGGAATAATTAAGGAACATAGTTTCTTCTCCCTATAGAGATTTATTCACCTATTTGTTTAGGTTTTTTTTTTTTGTTTTGGGACCTGACAGTGAAGTAGCATAACTCTTTTAATTCAGTATGTTTCACATCTGCTTTGTATTTAAGCTGGTAAAGTCTCCACTATACCTCCCAGAAGCGTGGCTTTCTTGGAGGGGAAAATGATAATTGTCGTTATGTTTAAAAGAAAGTAGATGTGGCATAAAAAGAAAAACTGAATATATAGTGTGTATTAGACAAAATTCAGCCAACCGAGAATGTGTTTTTTTTGTTTTTTTTAAAGAAACCCAAGATAGATGTTTTAATCTCCAGAAACCACGGCATACACTAAAACAATGTCTCTACTCTCCACTATCTTCCACCTCTATTCTTAATGTTATTCACTTCTTTTGCATTTCAGAGAAACTGCTGTGTTCTCAGAGGTTGCTGAGGCATAGAAATAAGTGCACTTTAAAGTTTTGAAAAAGGTCAGAGAAGGTTCAATTACCGACTCTAATATTGGAATGGAAAAAAAGGACGAGAACGCTGGTATTTTTCTGCATTTTTATATTTTTTTTTCACACGCACACTCTGTCTTGCATCACCCTGCGTTTTATTGTGCTCCGCAGTTTAGTGCCGTGGCATTAGCAATTCTAATGAAACAGCGCTGTTCTTAGTTTGATCGGCTGGAGTGATACGGGGTGTGGGGGGTTACTGAGAGGCAGCGGGTATCAAAGGCACGGGGACAAGATGATAGAAGAGCAGGATGATAGCGCTATCTTATCTGCAACAGGCGACATGGAAGACTGTAGATGGGGAAACAGGAGCACATGAAAAATTCATCACAGCCAGGTGGAAGTGTTCGGCTGGGAAAGTTTTCTGATTTCAGTCATCACTTATTATTTGAATCCAAATTGGAATGAACTGACCCCGGTGCACTGGATTGATGTTTTATTACTTAGCGTCTGTGGCTTCACAACAGTCTTTTCGCAGTACATTCAACCTCTGTTCCTGTGGTTACAGCTGTTACTAGGATGCCATCTGGGTCGTGGCACTTTGAAAGGTGCAGACAGGTGTGTGTGTGTGTGTGTGTGTGTGTGCGCGTCAACATGCATGCATGAATAGCTGCCTGTGTGTCCGGGCCCTGTGTTCTCCCTGTCAGTGTATGCTAGTGCCCTCCCTGCCTGTCCCGTGTGCTCCAGCCCAGCAGCTGCCACCCCGGGCCAGATAGGATGACATGACCTTCCCTGGTAATGAAAAGGCACTGACAAATCACTGTCTGCTTCTCATAGGGATAGAAGGAGGAGGAGGGCTGCTGACACCATCATCTCTCTCTCTCTCTCTGTGTTTGTATTTATTTTTATATTTTTGTATTTGTGCAAGCGCTACTGCGTTTGCGTCCAAGAGCGCGGCTCCCGCCATGGGCTCTGGCACCGCGCGACGAACGCCGCAGTTTATGCCCGAGGAGATGATGAGATCCGCTTCGCCCTCTGTGTCTGCACTCGGCTCCCTGCCTCCTTCTGTTTTTACTTCTCCCCCAGCCTAAATTGGCCTTGGTTGAGGAAAGGGATTGTCTTGGCAAAGATGTGAAAAGGATATGCCTGGTTGCGCACCAGTGGTTTCAGCAATCTATTAAGCACAACGCAGAGGGAGGAAGAGAAAGAATCCCTGTTTTTATAACCTGCAGTGATTTTATTATTTTTTTTTTTTGTTCTAGGACTTAGGCTCAGCTGCATTTAAATCCTTAAACTACAGCCTCATGTTCCGTTTTGTTTTAATTTCAGGGAGTGGTGGAAAGGAAAGAGTAGCGGACAGAGGTGTGTATGCATGACTCACCTGTTATGGCTGATGCTGTTATGGTCTCATCCTCACACCCACGCCGGCCCCACTCCGCTTCTTCCGGCAAGCTGTTCCCTCAACTCACATGGCAAAATGCCTTTTCTATGTTTTTCTTTCTCAGTGTCTTTCCTTACATCATCCCTCTTCACACCTTTTTTTTTTTTTTCAAGTAGTCTTCTCCCTCTGTGGCTCTGACACGCACTCACCCAGCCACTTGACATTGATTGCCAGGCTGACTGGGTCATGTTTTATATTTCACGTCGTGGTGAGTTGGCAGCGCGTCTCGCGGCCCGATTCCCTTTGGTGGCATCATGACTGACGCCGCGCGCGCACACACACAACCTCTGCTCTGCGTGTGTGTTTGCTGTGTGTGTCGTGAACTCTTGCACAGCTTAAAAACATGCTCGCTAATGGGCATTTCAGCTCCAACACTACTCAAGAAAATGATGCCTTTGTCAATTTTGCCTGCGTGGCCTTGGAAAAAAAGAGAATTTTAATTTGTTAATCAAATTTCAATTAACCTCTGCAGCTGAATTGATCTGAGGCGTCCATATACATATCGACGTGCAGCAACCTGCACCCAGCCAGCGATATAAGCAGGGCCCCGTGCGTGCTGTAGGTTAGAGTTGATTACAGTGTTGTGCTAGGTTTTGCACCCCCTGAAATATTGATCACTGGCCACTTCCTCCTAGTTTGGTGCATGATCAGCAGCTTGCCAGCCACTTTATCCAGAGCCCACCTCCACGCGCCCCTCCTAATGTATTATTAATGGTACGAGAACCGCCCTCCGGCCCCAAGCATCTATTGCTCCCTCTCGGTGCATTTAACCAACATGAACTGCAGGACAAATTGGTCCAATTAATTTGAATTAAGGTGGATAGGGAAGGAGCAGGGGAAAAAAAAATAGAAGACGAGAGTGGAATTAAGTTGTTTATCTGAAATGAAAGGCTGCTTGTTGCCCTTGTTACCATTTATATTTTTGTATTACACATATGTAAGAGGGCTTAAAAATATATTTTACCTAAATGAAGCAGGCCAGATTTATTCTTGTCATCATCAATTCTGCTAGTTACTGGCCAGTAACTAAGCAACAGTTGTGCCGTGCACATTGTCTAAGAAACAATGCTGAATAGTTTGAGTGTCAAGTTCAGTCAAATCATTATTTTATTCCCCTAAAAATGTCTCTTTCTCCATTTTTCTTCCCCCCAGGAACCGGCCTGGCGATGACGTTCATCCCTCGAGCACAGACTTTCCCCAGCTTTCTGTCTGATGAGCCTGAACAGGGGGACAGCCAGCGCCAGGAAGAGGCACCGTCGCCCTCTAGTGGCTGTGAATCTAGTTGCAGCCTGAGACCCCTCCAATGACAGAGAGCTGCTCAAGCAACACTGGACACTTTACCCACCACTGTAGAGAGGATGTAGAAATATGTATAGCGACATGTGTAATATATAATTTCCGGGTTATACTTTACAGACAATAGTGTGAACTGTAGAGGGACGTGAAAAGGATCCTGAGGAGGGTTGTATCCTTTCTTGTATGAAGTATGACAGCAGAAGTAGCTTCAAAGATTGCACCAAAAAATCATTTCAAGTGTAGTTTTATGTTGTCAGTATCCTCTTAAAGCCAGCATGATCCCTATTTTTTATTTTTTTTTTAAAGAAGAAGTCAAAGGCACTAAAGGTTCAGTCTTAAAAAAAAAATAAAAATAAAAAGTTTTGTCCGGGTTCCTTCTGACAATGTGCGGCCTCAGCAACCAATTCAAGAGAAACTTCACCAGTTCTGACAGATATTCCTCCCACTCTAGATTCTTCCTCTCAAAAAAATGTGAAATAGATCAATGCCTCGCGCAGAAAACGAGTTGATGGTGATTACAGGCTTTAAATGGCTGCAGCCGGCAAAGAGGAAAGAAAAGTCATTCAGAAATGTGCTTCAAGGATATGGGAACGGACTGTCATGTCAGAAATGATAAAGTGCAACCTTCTCACAGCCTCTGCTTTAAACTGCCAACCTTTTCTCCAGAGCTATTTGATTTTAATAGCCCCTCTCCAGCCTCATATATACAGTGGCTCATATCTGATAACTGGTTCATTAGCAAAAGGTGGAAGGAGAGTGGTTTGATTAGATGAGTTATGCAAAGTAGAGGTGAATTTGGCAATATGGGCAGATGTGAACTGTTCATATCTTTTCTTCCAGTACAGTTCATGAAGCATTAACATGTGAACACATGCTGAAGAAAACATAAACTCCATAAACTTACGAAATGGGCAGAAACTAATTTAAAAAATGTAACCTTTTGGGGAATCTCTTATCTCTTGCTGAGATAAGGTGATAAGATCGACACCACTCAGTTTTTGTAATAAATATGGGTTACAGCTAGCCTAGCTGTTTATCTGTGTAAATATAACAAAATCTTTAAATTAGCACCTGTAAAACCACAACTTGCCCATTTCCTTAGCATGTTTTTTGTTGTTGTTGTTTTAGCTAAGATGTGACATGTTCATTTCGGAATTTTAGAGGTACCGTTTGTAGACTTTGTTACAAACACTGCCAGGCTAGCTGTTTCTCCCCATTTCCTGCATTTGTTGGCACGAAGCTAGCTAAGCTAGCTGTTAGCGTTGCCTTCATGGTTAGCATACAGATGTGGTATTGACCTACTCTTGACAAGAAAACAAAATAAATTGTAATTTAGCTTTAAAAAAAATAAAAATAAGAATAATAAGAAAACACTTCATTTTTGACCGAGTAAGCCCGAAAAACCTAGCCTGGCAGCTAGCCAGCAGTTCCCCATTTCAGTCTGGAGTTGCTCCATTTGGAAATGTATTTTATTTATTTATTTTTATTAGCAAAGATCTGCCAGGCCCTTCAAAACATTTGGATGGACTTTATGCGCTGATAAAAAGAAAGCAACAGCAACATAGACATACACATGTAATGAGCGCTGTTGAATTGGTTGTATTTATAACAAAATGGCTGCCATCGGTGAACCGAGATGTTTAGATTCTGCTATGGCATCTGTTGTAAAAAATATTGATAGTGATTAAGGCATTTGTCGAGAAGCATTCGTCACATAATGTGTTGACTGGTTGTTGGACTGTTCAATTGCTAGATATTATTCTCTCTGTATCATTCAAAACATGCCCCATACTGAAATCCACATGGTGTGTTAAGGCAGGCTATGGCAAACCTACAAAAACAACTTATTTATAAAAGCATCACATCTATAGTTTTGTTTTGCATCCAGTGGAAATAGTCACTAAAACAGCAAGAGTAAACAAAGAAAACATTTTCATTAGATCCTTTCTGTAGCATGAGTATCTCTGAATATATGATTTGAATGTTTTCTCCATTGTCCTCCTCCAGTAAGAAGTGCCTTTTGACGCAGACCGCGGTGTGAGATCCAATCAAAGCGACGGCTTTGGGCTTTTGAGTTTACCGGTTTGTTGACAGAATAGTTAAAACTGCTTTGGAAAGTCTTATGTTTTCTTAAAATATTGTAGAGCCAGCTGTGAAATGCCATGTGACACCTAAGAATACTGACTATAACACTTGTTGCCTGTCGGTCACCAGATACATCATCATCTCGTTGAATATTTGTGGTATATTTGCAGTAGTTCTTTTTGGATTGTTTTGTTTTAATCCAGAAATTACAGCAACAACAGTGCGATGAAAAGGTATTCCAATGACAATCAGTTTTTAGGCAGCAGTCAATGTTAAACCTAACCCCTTATTTGAATGTGTCTCTGTCTTGTTGTTCCTGATGTTTTGGGTTTCTGTATAGAGCTATGTTAAATACTAGATTTGTGGAGAACTGGAACAGTACAAGCACTTATTTTGTGTTAAGGTCTGCAGTAGTCACTTTATTTTGTGTTCGTTATTTAAAAGAACCCAATCCTCGTATTAATTTGAGCCTCAAAGTGCCCATCCACAGAAGGTTGTTAGTCCACACCAGAGCCCACTGAGATGTCTGTTGACTTATCTAGCCACATTTATGCCCTAGTTGTCTTGAGTCTTAGCTCAAGTGTGGTTAATAAATGTATGTATGATAGTTCCACTACAATGGGAGCAGTACTCACCGAGATGACTGGAGAAAATTCTAGGCAATTGTGTTCATCATTTGCAGGTTTTGTCTTTTTTTTTTTAATTTGATTTATTTTTTTTGTAGCCATTCACTTGTTTGTAGACGTGTCATGAAGATTTCCGTTACTATGAGATTGTGTTTGTGACCACCATGTTTTGTGTTTTGTTAGATGTTAATAGCACTTTGAATACATGAGTGTAGGACTACAGTTTTCACTAAATGTACATATGTAATGATTTTGTTGATTAATAAAATGTAATAAACTGAATGTTCTATCATGTAGCAGCCTTTTTAATTTTAATGTACAACTGGAATTATTATTAAATAACTGACACAGGCCCACAGCTAAGTGGTTAGCTTAGCTTTAGCACAAAGCTTGGAGAAGGAAGTAAATACAGATGATACAGTACATACAGTCAGGCAAGATTATTATTTTTTTTGTTTGTGGTCCAAGAATGAATGACCATGTTTGAGCAGACGCTGGTAGCATGCAGGTAAAGAAACAGGCAGAATACCTTGCTGTACGCGTTAGTTAGCAAGCTAACACATTACGTTTGTCACGCGTATATCTCAAACAAAACCTCTATATTGGTTTTGACTGTTTACATAGTGTGAACTCTCTGGCCATAGGCTTTATCTTTCAATTTTAATTCTTTTTGCATCTCAAATTGCTTATGGTATCATCAACATGAAGCCTTGACCTCGATATTAGCTTGATTTTGTCCCCACAGGCTAAGTCAACAGACAATTACCTATGGGTGATAAAGTTATGCAAACACCTGGGGAAAAGAAGTTTGGAAATGAGTTCGAAACGCAAAAACAAAGGCAACTGGACCTGGTCTGGACTCAAGAAGCCACTAATATGACCTGGATAATTGAGAAACTTCTCAGACTTATGGCAGGTAATGTGCATGACTTATTGTTGGTCCTGCAAAGCAACCTCCTTTTTTTTGTTTTTTTTACATGAATGCTACACAATGTCAGATCGATTACAGAAGTTAAGAAGGCACAAGGTCCTCTAAAACCACACATGGTCATTTTTAGTCCCCAGTGTTTGGTTGACACCATCTTTCCATCTGTGGCCACGCGATTCTACTGTATATAAGCAGTGCATTGTATTATACTGCATACAGCAAGAGGCGTACACATGGGCAAGGACTGTAGTCAAAGAAGCTCTAAAACCCAGAGACAGCAAATTTGGTCAAAACTTTTTAAATTTTTCAGTCCAGACCATACTTATGGACCGTTGTTACTGTGTATTTATAGTAAGTAAGTAGAGTGGTTGACTCAGAAGTCAGAATGTGGAGTCACTCTCTCTAGAACCTCTTGAAGTTTCCTTGTCCCCAGTCTTAATGCTAAGGTAACTGACTGTTGGAAAATGTAACTCCTACTCCTCACAGAATTTAATAGGTTACTCAAAGGATTTCCAGGGAATTAAAATTTTCAGTAAATTGACTGGTTTCGTAGAGATTGCATTCACTCTGTAGCGATCATTTCCATTTAACATCCTCTTACCCCCCCCCCACCCCCATCACAACCACAGGAAATTCAACAAGATAGAGGCTATGACACTGTGTTTTATTTATCATTAACAACCACATGAATCAGTTTCAGTATTACTATTTCGCACAGCATCACAAGTGTCATCACAGTCAAATGTACAAGTCTTCCACCAGAAGAGCAGGGTGGGAAAAAAACAGAAGGCCAAAGCTTGTGTCTCCAAACTATATTGTCCCTTTACGTTCCACATTTCTACCATGTCCACATTTGCCTTGTTTCCTAGCGGAATAGCCCGCATATCCATTACTGCCTCTGCCACTGCCTCCATTTCTATGGAGATAAATGAATTAGATTACACAAACAGCACATGGCTTGATGGCACCATTAACCTTAAATATAGATTCACAAAAAGAAGCTCAGAGAAAAACGTAATAAATAATACAACATGTAAAACTTTAGACAACTTTTCACAAAAATCACTTTCTTTTTCACATCTTATAAAGAAAAAGGAAGACAGATCTTCATTAATAAACAGCAGGCAGACGGGGTAAGGAGGTATAAACTAGAGCACAGATTAGCTAATTAGAGTTTAGCTTTCATACTAACTAGAATGCAACCATCCTAGACAGAAAGCCCGCGGGGTAAAGCAGCGGTCTCAAGTGATGGTACAGTGCTGAGTGACTGCTTTTCCATTCTGTTAGTTGATTAGACAGCATTGTCAAGCTCTGAATGGAAACCAGGAGGGATGAAAGTAAAAGGGGGGCAATTACACGGGCTTTTGTCAGTCGTTTTACTCGGGGGTTAGAGGAGTGAAAAGAATGATTATGCAGGCTTTTGTCTGTTCTTCTGCGTGGCGGTTACTGTCAAATATTGTTTTGCCTGAAACAAATATTTCCTCAACAATAATTATGCATTACATTTAATTAGTGGCAGCAAGACCGGACCCAAACAAACCCTGACGGCTTTCTGACTCTTAAACGAGCACCAGTGACTCATTTCAAACCACACACGCACGAATCAGTGTCGGCATGATCGCTGAATCTAATTAGAAAATTCAAATAAATAAGTGTAATCTGCCACTGTGTGTTTTTGTGAAAAAAGGCGACTGGGGCACGCCGACAGATGAAAAGTTAACGTATTTAAATCGTTAATGACGAGGCAGACGATTAGCAGTGGGCGGTCTGACAGTCTGTAGGTTGGCATAGACCGGACAGGTTTTTATCTGCCTGGACTTCTTGGAAATCCTGGGACACACAGGCATGTTCTCATAGAAGTTTGGCTGTGAGGATGAGGTATACGTTAGTCGTGTTAAAGCTGTTAGACAAACACCAACATAGCAGCAACTTGACAAAACATAATAGTAAAGCTATCAGAGGGGGGTAAAATAATCTAACACTACATGATTATGTGCACAGCTGTTATTACATCATAAAATTTGTAAAAAAATACCCGCAGTATAATTAAAGTGATCTAAATTTGCTATGAATCAGTTATATTGCCTTAATTTATTTTTAATATTCAAATGATTTCTGTAATTCCAATCATGAATAATATCATACATATTATAACACATCTGACATCTGATACTTGCTTTCTGTATTATCTACATCACTGTCAGTTATTGTGAAGCAGCATTCGTTAGTCAGCATGCACAGATTATGTATCAGGTTACCCGTGGATGGGACGTGATGTATCAAGCGGGATTAACAGTAAAGTGCAACGGCGTTGTAATTAAGCGCATGTCTGAGGAGGAGGTAAGGGAGCGCTGTAAAAGTATCCAAGGTAAAGACAAGAGTGGATATAATCAATGACGCAACGCGTACCTGTCTCTGAGACGGGTGCAGTTTGACTCTGTACTCCTCTCTCTTGTTCTTCCTTCTGTGGAGATGATCAGACAAAAGGTTTTATAGAACCAGCGATAGATACTGATACACATCCAGTACATATAACTGCTCGTCCTACTGTCTCTCCTACCCAGGCAGAGAGGCAGTGATTAAGAAATCCCACACACCAAGCACATCCCACACAGAGAGGCCCTCAGCAGATCAGAACCTAGTTGATTCCTGTTGTGTGTCACCGGTGCCAACCACTGCACCAACATCCCACCTTTGAAACCACCAGTTTTCAGTGAAGAGGGTCTGGGTTGTTACCCTTACATTTGGTTTGTGGTTTTACCAGTGGAAATTCTGATCAGTTTGCTACATTTGTCTGTTCGTCTAAACCGCGTTCCAAATTATTATGCAAATTGTATTTAACTGTCATAAAGATACACTTTTTTTGTTTTTCAATTAAACTCATGGATGTTATTGTGTCTCAGGACTCTTTGACACCTGTGATAATTAGTTTGGCAGGTGAGCCCAAATAAAGGAAAAGCCACTTGAAGAAGGACGTTCCACATTATTAAGCGGACCACCATGTTCAAGCAATATGAGAAAGAAAAAGGATGACGCTGCTGCCAAAAAGCTTGAAATAGTTGAATGCCTTGGACAAGGTATGAAAACTTTAAGTATTTCATGAAAACTTAAGCGTGATCATCGTACTGTTAAGAGATCTGTGGCTAATTCAGAGCACACATGGGTTCGTGCAGATAAAGGCACAGTGAGGAAGGTTTCTGCCAGACAAATATATCAGATTAAGAGAGCAGCTGCTAAAATGCCATTACAAAGCAGAAAACAGGTATTTGAAGCTGCTGGTGCCTCTGGAGTCATGCGAACATCAAGGTGTAGGATCCTCCAGAGGCTTGCAGTTACGCATAAGCCTTCTATTCGGCCACCCCTAACCAATGCTCACGAGCAGAAACCTGCAAAGAAATTCAAGCAGAAACTCTCCAAAAACTCACAAGTTCAACTGAATTGTGAAGCTGTTATTAAATAAGGGATCCTATGTTAAAATGTAACTTGACCTGTTGAGATGTTTTTGATTGAAATAGCTTTTGATTTCAGTAAATATGACCTCCTAATGCTGCAAATTCAAAAATGAGCATTTTCAGTTCTTTACAATCTATAAAATGTTTTGAAACTCTGTTGTGCGTAATAATTTGGAACAGTGCATTTTAAGTTTTTTATTTTTGAAAAAAATACTGTTATCATTGGAAGGTTTGTTCAATAACCTTCAAGTTATACTCGTTACGTTTGATGACTTGAAAATGATGCTGTCATATGCATTGACTATTTAGGAAAATCAGAGAAAAATATCATTTGCATAATAATTTGGAACGCAGTGTAAGTATGAAATAGATTTATTGTGAAAGTTTGTCGAGATACTAACTGACATTAATTCTGCCTCATCTTGGTTTGCAGATGTTACCGTGCAGCCAAAGTGGGGCAACTGGCGTCATCAGTGACTGCGCAGGTCTATGTTTGACAGTGAGGTTGAGCGGTTTGCTGAAATCTTACCTGCGCCTCATTGCCAGTATGATGATGGCAGTGAGTAGTGCGACTCCAGCAGCTCCAGCTCCGATGTAAATATACATCATGTATAAAGAGAGGCTGATTCCACCTGGTTATAGAGAAAAACAAGGAGACAGGGACCATTCAGTTTAGCAGTGGTTCAGTGTGGTTTTAGCAACGTGACTGACTCACAGCTCGCTTGGAAGAGAATTCAGAAAACTAACACAGGAACTTGTGGTTATAGCACTTCTAAGCCTTGAAGATGATATCTTAAGCATTGTCTTGTTACTGAGTATTAATTGTGTGACATACACTGTGAGGCATGTTTGCAATATTTTGAGAAACTGTTCATTATTTAGTCAACTACTACAGGATTTCTGTTTCAGTACCTGACTCACTAACAGTGAGCTGCACAGTGGTGGTCTGCACCCCTGCATCTGTGTTAAAGGTACAGCGGTAGAAACCCCCGTCTTCCTGTGTCACGTCCGTGAGAAGCAGGCTGATATCCAGGCTGTCTGCGCAGCTGACCCTGCCCCTGATGCTGTAGTCCTCGCTCACCAGGCCCGCTTCCACCTTCTTGCACACTCCGATAATACTCCAAGGCTCGTCGCGCAGCATCCGCTCCAGAATGACCTGGTGAACGGTGACATTGTCCTGACGGTTACACGTGATGGTTAGGTTGTTGCTCTCCTCCGCCACCAACTCAGAGTCTGCTACGATCTCCTCCTGGGGCGGGAGCTCTGTGATGTCATCTTCTTCAGGCGGCACGTCTGTAAGCAAATATATAAACAAAATAATGCTGCTCAGTTAAGTTTCATTCCCAAAATCAGTTCACTCAAGTGCCTTTTTTTTTTTTTTTTTACTGCTGTGATATTTACCTAAATCCTCCACCTGAATGTTCCTGGTCCAGGGTCCCTGAGGGAAGGTCTGAACAGAGCAGTGATAAAGCCCGATATCCTGATGAGTGACGTTTCTTATGGAAATGCTTCCATCCATAGGCGAGGTCCTCAAAAACTCTACCCTCTCCTTGTATTGGCGAGAAAATGACACTCCTAACTCTGGATGGAAAACAGCCACAGGAGTCTTGTCTGGCACTTTGGTCCAGGACACCATGCTGAGGTTCCCATCCCAGGGGCACAAGCAGTGGAGGACCATCCCCTCCTCTAGTCGAACTACAATAGCCTCTTTCTGCTGGGCAGCAACTGGACGGAAGAATTTTAGCAGTTAACGTCATAACTCAACAATTTGAACAATTTGAAATGAGAAACATTACATCATTCATTATATTTTAATAGTTATCTACACAGCATTTAGGTGTAATTGTGTTTTCGCAATACCACTGTGGCAAGTTTTCCCCCTAAATCTCCCCTACTCAAAGACTACCACAGCCATTCACAGCTTTCAGGCCGTCCCTTGGGTAATGGTAATTAGGCTAATTTGAGCCAAAACACATAAACACAATAGACAATCGCCTGTGATCAAGCTTCCAAGCTTTCACGGGCTTTTATCTGAGCTGAATGACAACTGATTTCAAGTCCAGTGAGGCGCTGGGAAGCGGATCAGAACAATGAAGTTTTGCAAAATCACAACGAGCATCAAGTTTAACTAAAAGGGATGTTCGTTTTAATTACTGATTGAGAGTAAAACCTCACAAAGCTAAACGGAGTAAATTGATTTAGGCGAATCACTGTGCTCACAATACCCTGAGACAGTAAACATCACTTTCAAAACTGTCGCTGAAAGTGTAGCCACAGGAAACAATGCCATTTATGAAAAAACTTTTAAAATATTAAAAAAAACATAACTAATTTCCGTACCTTTAAGAAAAGGGAGAAAGATGAGTACCACGAAGTACCAGTAGTCCTTTTGTACTGCTTCCATCTTGCCCCACTGAGGGAGAATGAAAGCTGCATTGATAGGAGAGGAGTGGAGAGGCACCCGAGCAGCACTTCCTGCTAGCTCTCTGGGTACAGAGAGAAACACTTGAGCGACTGGTGCACACTTCAAGGTAGCCCACAGCTCACACATGCGGGTGCTTCATCACCACGGCGAGAAATGCGACCTACAGCGACCTAATTACTTAATACGTGATGTTGGGTTTTATAATGACGCTTTCTAAATGTGAACTGAAAACTGAGATATATTAGAAGTTGATCATCTGAAAACAGTATAAAGTCACACTTTAAAAAACTGAATTGTGAGCTTACTAAAAGCTGATAGAGAACACAAAAATGTCAAGATAAGAACAAAAAATAAATAAATAAATGGAAAAGAACAGAAGGTAAATCATCTCAGAGCTTATTAGACTAACTGGTGACAGATAAGAAACATAGATCATCAGAGATCCATGCATCTATAACCTTTGCATGGAAGTTAAATGTCTATCCAAAAAAGGTTTAAAAAAGGCAACTGGACTTGTAGAGTTTCTTGAGAATTTTCCACTTCTCCATCTGAGTAGCTTCTTCAGTTCTAGGGGACAAAAAGGGTTTAAAAAAGGGAACTGGACTTGTAGAGTTTCTTGAGAATTTACCACTTCTCCATCTGAGTAGCTTCTTCAGTTCTAGGGGACTGGTGGGAAGTTTGAGGTTTAAATAGGAAACTCCTACCGACACTCGCAACAAGAAACTGGTGCAGTTAAAAGTCTTTCATGCAAAGAATAAAACATAAAAACCATAAACTCTGGCCACGAGTTCAGTTAGTGAAAAACGGTCCTGAATCAAAACTATATTGTATTTAACAAAATAATGCTGCTCAGTTAAGTTTCATTCCCAAAATCAGTTCACTCAAGTGCCTTTTTTTTTTTTTTTTTACTGCTGTGATATTTACCTAAATCCTCCACCTGAATGTTCCTGGTCCAGGGTCCCTGAGGGAAGGTCTGAACAGAGCAGTGATAAAGCCCGATATCCTGATGAGTGACGTTTCTTATGGAAATGCTTCCATCCATAGGCGAGGTCCTCAAAAACTCTACCCTCTCCTTGTATTGGCGAGAAAATGACACTCCTAACTCTGGATGGAAAACAGCCACAGGAGTCTTGTCTGGCACTTTGGTCCAGGACACCATGCTGAGGTTCCCATCCCAGGGGCACAAGCAGTGGAGGACCATCCCCTCCTCTAGTCGAACTACAATAGCCTCTTTCTGCTGGGCAGCAACTGGACGGAAGAATTTTAGCAGTTAACGTCATAACTCAACAATTTGACAAAAGGGTTTAAAAAAGGGAACTGGACTTGTAGAGTTTCTTGAGAATTTACCACTTCTCCATCTGAGTAGCTTCTTCAGTTCTAGGGGACTGGTGGGAAGTTTGAGGTTTAAATAGGAAACTCCTACCGACACTCGCAACAAGAAACTGGTGCAGTTAAAAGTCTTTCATGCAAAGAATAAAACATAAAAACCATAAACTCTGGCCACGAGTTCAGTTAGTGAAAAACGGTCCTGAATCAAAACTATATTGTATTTAGAGAAAGCATGGACGCTGCTTCCTCCAGTCTTAAGGTTTTGGAGCTACATGGGGGGACAATGCCAAACCACGTTCTGCACGTATTACAACAGCAGGGCCCTGCGTAGTGAAAGAGACCTGCCTACAGTCCAGACCTACAGCCCAACGGAGACACTCGGTGCAATATGAAACAAAAAAATACAACAAAACAGGCCCCGAACTGTTGAGCTCCTCAAGTCTTTTCTCAAGCCACAGCAGGATTCAGTTTAGCTTTAAAACTAAAGGCAGTTTGTGTTTTGTGAAAAGAAGAGGTGACGCAACACGGTGGTAAACATGCTTCCGTCCTTTTAGAAACACAACGCTGGAATCAAATTCAAAATGTGTGTTCTCTCTGTACATAAAGGGTTGTGTGTTATTGTATTCTGTTTTGATTTGCATTTAAGAAACAGGGCTGTAAAAAACCCACTGTGGAAACAAAATCAAACTATTCACTGTGATGAGAAGGTTTATTTCCTGTTAATGCAGCGCTCTCACTCTGCGCGAGGGTCGAAATGACCCTGTGGTTTTCCGGCAACAAGCCAAATATGCCGTGTTGTAGCTTAAGACCACCATCACCGCAACAGCTGTGTTGAAAGCCACAACAGGCAAAGTCGTGAAAGATAACACTGATCAATACAAAACAATCTAAATAATGCTACATTTAGCTATTTAACAGCTGGGAAAGGTTTTCGAGGCACTTCAGCAGGTAGGTGTTGGTAGGTTCCTGCTTCTTCTCTGCGTCTGTGTTGTAGACAAAAACAAACGTTAAGGGCGTGAGAATGGAAAAACCGTCCGATCAGATTTAACACCAGGATGGATGCTGATGTGTTTTTTTTTTTTATTCAGGGAATGAATGCATACCCTTCTTAGAGACGGTTTGCGCCTCCTCAACTCTCAGTCGAACAGAGGGACACTTCAAAGTAGTCTTTGCCTTTGAGAGGAAGTCAGACACACAGATAAGAAAGACAAGATAAGAGAGACACTGGTTGTCTGTGCTGTGTGTGAGACCAAAGCAGGGAGATTGAAGACACCGAGGATTTTATTTGACATGTATCACCCAATAAACTAGTCAATAAAAAAAGCACAGCCACTAAAATAAAGGTTTTAGTGTGTGTGTGTGTGTGTGTGTGTGTGTGTGTACCCTTTGATTGTTATGGAGCAAAGCCCAAAGTGCAGAAGCTCCCATACAGCGGGTTTCCATCTCTTTGTTTTCCAAGCAGCCCAGCAAAACCTTAACGGCTTTGTCTGTAAGAAAGACAAAGAGATAATCATTTGATCATCAGTCGTTAGGAAAAAAAGTAAACAAGAGTAATATATACTTCTTGAAATTCAAAATGTCACAAGCAAAAGACTATAAAAGGTCGTCATACTGATTAAATATGTGCTTTTACAACAAAAAGGTAATAAATTAGTGTAAAATGTGCACATGAACGCAACACGATTATATTTTTAGGTGCAAATGAACTGAACATGTTTCATCATCATCCTGGTTCATATTCTAATCTCACAGAGACAGTTTTGCAATGGGACTTAACCTTTCTAACACTGGATAAGGCACTGAGCACTGAGGTTACGGCACACATTTCTTGTAAGCTGATTGATTATCTGAAATTATACTGTATGCACCACATACACAGGAAATGTGATCTTTCCACAGGAAACTGAAATGCTTTTCACACACCTGGTCTACAACTCCCACCTGCAGCTTGCAGTGCACAGGGGTACGCAAACGGTCTCGGAGTCTCAGTGGCTTCCTCTACTTTCTTCTTCTTCTTCTACACATCTGAGAGTCATACTTACCTGCAGCCTTTGTCCAACAATACAACTGCACTCTGAATTATGTGAAATCTCTTAGTCAATCTGGACTTTCCATTTCCTGTTCTGAAACTGAATGCTCCTCCATCAGATAGGAAAAACATACTACTACGCGCATATGACGTGGAATATTCACAATTTCCTCGCTCTTTGCCGCAACAAAATAAATCTGTAACTCCTAGATTCGATAAGCACCGATAGGCAAATAGCCTGCTGTGGCTCCAGGTCAACTAAACTGTGGAAATGACCGCCTGCAGTTTTATATGGGAGGCTAGATGAGAACCACTGGGAGGGAACCACACAATATGTTTATGAACAACAGATTCAAAACTGATTCAGATTCATAAAAAATGGTTGAAAGCTCTGGCTGTTGTTTTTCCAGTGGACTGGTGCTACTGGGGCAGGATTACTTTGATATTTTGGTAAATAAATTTATTAGAATAATGTCCAAGATTTACAGTAGAGAAAAGAGATGGATAAAACTTATGAAATTTAGGCCACACTAGGAATAATCACTTCCTGGTTTAAGATCCAAAGTCAAAGCACACACATAAGATCAATACTGATCTTCTCATTTAACTCAGAGCAAATGTTTTATCTCATTTTTCACTTGTTTAATTTTTCTCCTTAACTAACTGTTAAAATAACATTTACAAAAGATGAAATTGCCAACTAGATATAAGGCTTGTTTCTGACACTACACTGTCCTCCTACTGTCCTCCAGCGTTCTGTGAGTTCATCAAAAGCAAAGGCCTAAATATTCAGTGGGAAAACTTTGCTGCACAGAATCTCACCCTAATTACTGGTTTACGCTGTACACACAGGAAGCGCTTTCCTTCTTTTGTACTCTGCGGTCTTGACATTTTCATATCCTAGAGTGAGATTATTGAATGTAACCCCTGCTCCCCTTCCGTACCACTGGCAATGATGTGTGACTTGTTGGCGGGACAGAAGCAGAGGTTGTGAAGGGTGTGCAGCGCGTGTCGTCGATGTGGTGCCAAGTCTGCCAGCAGTTCCAGGACTCCGGTCACCCTGAGGATACTCTGCTGGCCGTCCTCCGCCAACGACAGACTGACCAGCAATCTCAGCCACAGGCCCAGTAGACTCGCTCCACCTCCCACAGACGTAGTTTTAACACTGGCCACCTTGGACATTGGCACTGACACGAAGGCCTGAAGAAAATTATTCTGAGAATCACAGGAAATGAATCAGACAGAACAGCAAAAGTTTTATCAGCCACTGCTCATTAGGTGCTGCGTCTGAGTTACCACAGTGTAGGTGTGAAGGGAGATTTTGCTTCTGTCATTTATAGCTGCGCATCTCTGACACCTTGTTTCTCACAAAGATTATTTTTACTTGACTTGTGAATTAGCTCTTCACAGCCAGTTAAATCTAAAATATCACTTTTACTGGTTATTAATATCCTACAGAAGAAAAACAAACAAAAAAAAAACAATTCCAACACCACGCTACACACGACTGCTTTTATCCAAGTTTTGTCATCGTGTACCTTCTGCAAGAGGCATCTGCAGTCGCGGGACATGGCCAGGTTAGCCAAGAGAGAGAAAGCCACTTTCTGGATGGGGCTGTTTTCGGCAGCGAGCCCTGACGTCAGCTTCATGACAGAGTGCATCAGAGAGCTACTTGAGGAGCCTTTAGATCCTGGTACCACACCAGGGCCACTGCCACAAAGAGAACTGCATGCTGGGAAACAAACGAACAAAAAAAAAAAAACTGTCAAATTTTGATTAACCTGTTCTGTACATTAGATAACAGAGGGTTCAGTGATTTCACCCCCGCCCCCATACCAAATATATAGTCATACACACAGCATCACCCTAAAATATAAGTGTTAATCTCAGAACTATAAACAGTGCAGCAGATCATGGTTAAACTTCTATTTTAAACCAATATGCTATTGTTTTCCATCTTTTCACTTGTATATTTAAAGGTGTACCAGTTTTTACCATTAGTCTATTTTTATTCATAGTTATATTAAGCCTTTTGTGGTTCTGGGGAGGCTATGATGTTACGTTGGGGGCTGAAGAATATGAAATGTGAAACTGACAACATCTGGGGGTTGAACCAAAGTCGCCAGACTTCTGCAACTCACTCTTCATCTCTACTTGAGGCCAGCAGATGCTAAATGAGCTGTTACCATAGACTGTAAATAAAGAAGAATGAACACACCATGTCGTCCTTTACAGGAATCCTGGGGAGCGGTTCCGAAGCTCAGCTAAGCAAAAGTCAGCAAAGCTTGACACTACCTAACGGCAGCCTATTCAAAAATGTGCACAGCAATTCACCTCCACTATATACCTTGTACCAGTAAACAAAAATCCTTATAGTTTATGTGATAGTTAAAGTATGTAGTGTATTGTCCTCTTAAATAATCGTAGACACTTTTGGCATTAAAAAAGTCACAAAACAAAAAACTGTGAAACACTATTTTGCTTGTTGGAACTGTTTGCCTCTGTGTTTATCTTAGCATTGGCTAGCTTACCAACCAGCACCACCACTAGCTGCAAAAATAAAGACTGACCCGTTGGGCTGCACGGCTGTCTGCCCACTGCGCCAAAACATCTCTGCAGGGCAGCCTGCGGAGCATGTTTTGATGTAAAACTGTCTACCCAAATGACCACGACGATGAAGAGAAGTGGAACTCTTGTATAAAGACAGAATATATACTGTATTTTTGGTGGTACAATTCAGACTTAACTTCTGAAGGGGGACAAGCTAATTGCAAAAAAAAAGTGTTCGCAAAGAATGCAAAGTTTATTAGCCAGAAAAATCCAAGAGCTTTAAAGTAAGGAAAGTTTTTCATCTTTCAACTGTCTTTTAGTTTTATTCACGGAGAAAGGACTCTGACTGATGATGACAACCGTCTGAATCTGAGAGGGAGGGATGGGAATTATTTAGCCTTAGGCTGTGGCTACAAATTATTCTACTACAAGGCCCTTCACAAACATAAACACTAATACATATCACAAAAATAAATAGAAGCAAATAAAACATCTCTGGCGCAGCACTCCCACCAGTATAACTGACATGACTAATTGCAGATTACATACAAAACACAGAAATGAACAAGCTTAAGTCAGAGAGCACTGACACAACATAGCCTGACACTGATTGATGTTACTTACTGGAGAGCATGACAGCTTGTTGGTTATGCTAATCCTAAAATGGTAACATGCAGCAACAGGCGTATGCTGATTTTAGCCTGAGGTTATCTCAATACCTGTCAAGAAACCTGGTGTATCATGAAATTGACTAGGGAGGCCTGTCTGCTTCATAATGGATCCATTTCACTGACATGAATAAAAACGTCCCGCCTGCCGCCTCAGATCTGATTATTTCGCACCATCTTACATACAGCGCCAATCATTGCATATGCTATGTGTAGAAAAAATAAATAAATAAAGATTTTGATTTGCTTTACTTTTGATTTATTTTACTTTCTGTGAGTCTGCATGAACAAGGGCTGGGGCTGCTAACAAAAATATCAGTGTGAAAATATGTGTGGCACAGATGAAATCAACAATCTGACTAACAGTGCTAACAAAGACTCGGATGATGGAGGTAGACTGGAGATGAAAGATGCAGGAGAAATGTAGCAGTCTCAGGAGACTTAATGATAGCCCGAGGCTGGATGGTGTAATACTAAGCCTGGCTGCATGCAGCCCGAACACAACCTGCTGTTCAGTTAACCTTTAGGGAAATACTGTGCCCGCCTTCACTGATTTCTGGTGCTTCACAGCTTGAGCTTATGGGGGGGGTCTAAAGCGAGTGAGTTTAGATCAGAGTGTGCACACGCACCCACCGAGGAACCGGTGCCAATCAAATCAGATACACACATGCACAGAAACGTTGCACACAAAACTTGCTTTCCTGGACTGATGAAACTGATTTCAATTGCACAAATACACCAGTCTGACAGATCAAAGGGACCATGAGTTGTTTATCAAAGTAAAATTTCCCCACTGTTTCCTCCACACGAATCTTGCCCTCTGTCTTCTTAGAAACATTTATTTTGAACCAATTTCCACATAGATGCGTCCTACATTTGCATGATGAAATACCAATATCTCAGGCAACACAGTGTTGCTCTGTTTATTCCCCGCATCGTCTCCCACTGGACTGAAATTGGTTGTCATACATACAGTGAGGCAGCCACGCAGCCTGATCTGTGGATCCTGACACTGTGCCCATTGTGGCTGGAAAGGCAAGCAGGCACTGGTCTTATACAGTAAGTCACAATGTTGTTCAGTGGTGATTGGAGAGGACAAAGGGACTCTTAGTGAGAAGTGTGTGTGACTCAGTCAGATTGCTAACCGCAGACAGAGGCGAAGGGCAGGCACGGGCCAGGCACAATGCCTGCACAAACACATACTGCCTGACAAGAAGGACACACACATACAGACCTGTTGTGCACTCGGCTGTGTAGACACACAGAAGCTCCAGCACCGCCTCCATGGTGGGGTCGTCCAATAGGAGCCATGGCCAAAGAGCAGAGAGTGCTGGTGTTAGGCGAGCATCTGTGGCCACCGCCTACACAGAGACATACAAATCGTACACACACAGCTCATGCACTTGCAAAGGAAAAGAGACAAATGCAGCCAAGTACAGGATTACAACTGCAGGCTTGGTAATATACCATAGATATGACCTGATTTATGCAACAGCACCAACACAGATGGCAGTAATCAACATAAAATGCCTAAATATTTTCCTAAGAGGGAAGGAAAAACACACCGGGAGGAGAATAATGGCAGAGTAAACGCTGCAGTACAGCCTTCCTGGCTGTTTAGTCCGAGGTAACCACCGGTGACTGAAAGGCCACTTAGAAAATGAAAACCAGCTAATATACTCCATAAGTAATGCCATTACAAGGTTTAAGAAGCTAAACTTGCTGAGATGTAAGCGCACATTTAGGTGAATCTCATTTACAGGCACAGCACAGCTACTCTGAGGCTCCATTAAAAATCAATTAGCAGTGGGAAATTAAAAAGCAGGCACTGAGGCTCACTTTGCATTCATCGTTGCGGTAAAGAGCGCTCCGCAGGATCTCCACAGTCATCTTGACTTCCTTTAAATAGGTCTCTTCCTGACAACACAGAAAAACAAAACAAAGATCAGCATGTTTAATTGTCCCGAAGTCAAAACAATCTTTACTGCACTCACTAAAGACTTGAAGAAACAGTTACACTAACACATCGTCAAAATATTTATCCCAAAACTCATTCATGTTGAATTCAGTTTGTTATTCTATTCAATGGGAAAAACGCAGCCAAGAAAAAATGATGAGATTGGAATTTTCCAGCCTGTCTCGGCTCACCTTTTTGCGGCGAGAAGCCTTGCCGGGTCGGACTGACTCCAGGTGGAGCTGGGAATAGGTTTGCTTCATTTGCTCCACACAGCTGTCAATTAAACCAGCTGGAACATAAAAGACAGACAGAGGGATTATTCAATACACTGGCAGAAACTGCCTTCAATAGTGTAGTTTGTTTGAAAGAGAATAAGTTATTTTGCAAAACAGATACAACGTGGTCCATATGGAGGTCTGTAGATGCCATAATTAAAAATAAGTAAAGAAAAAAAATAAGAAATGATTTAATAAATTAAAATGTAGTTATAATTTTAAATTCAAATACAGAAAAATATAAATAAACAAATAAATGTAAAAATTTAGCAGTTAAGCAGATAATAAAATGGTAAAATAACTTAAAAAAGGGGAATTAAAACTACATTAAAAAAATACAGAAGCTAATTATTAACAGAAATATCAAATTGCATTATTATTCTTCAATATTACGTTTGGTGTTTTGGACGGCGTAAATTTTTTTTTCGGAAGTTACGGTCCTCCATACCACAGGGTTTGAAAAGTTCAGTAGGTTAACCCAAAGAAACCACTACAAATGGCAAGAGCACCGTCTAACTAATCCCCTAAGTTTGGGGAATTACCTTTGGCAGCGTAGTTTTGAGCTATGGGACTGCAGGCGAGGAGTGTCATCAGAGCTCTGGCTGTGAGCTTCTTTAAAGGGTCCTGAAGGGTCCTCTTCTCAAAACTCTGATATTAATAATCAAAGAAGTAGATAGTGATTGCTCCATTTACACTCTCAAAAGAGACTTGATAAGCATTTAATTATGTTTTGACATTAGCAATTCTCACTAAGTAGCAGCGATTCAGGGGTAAACAACATGACTTTGGAAAGACTTTCATTTAATTTGTAACCGCCCCCACCTACCTGCAGTAAAAGTTCACAAAGCTGGCTGGCTGAGGGACTGTTTAGGATGTCTGACAGAGAGGTGGCATGTTTAAAGTTTGAGATTGAATCCTCTTCACGCCGACTCTTTGTCTCCTCTGTGAAAATGGTGGAGAGAAACTGCAGAGCGGCCGTGTGAAGAAGAGCATTTGAAGACTTCTCATTGACACACACGGATAACGTTCCTGCAGACATAAACAGAAAATAAAAGAGCGATTTGACAGGGGAATAACAGATTTTTAAAGAATGACACTGAAATACATGCTGAATCACGGCAAGACAAAATGGCAAATCCATAGTTTAAACTTCTTGACAGCCAGACATTTGTCCATGCACTGGTGGAGAACACACTATTCATCTGAAAGCATCCAGACACCAAGATGCCATAAACTTGCACTCGCAGATGAAAATATACACACAAAGGCTCAGCATTCATCTTTTACTGGACTCATCAGACTTCCCTGCTGCGTCATTAATCACAGAGGAAGATGAGTAGGAGGAGTAGAGGTAGCATAAGGACAGCATGCAATTATCTTATCCTAGCATCTGCTCAGGAAAGTTAACACAAATTGTAATTTTCTGTTCCAGAATTAAGGATGCACAATTACGTGGCCTAAAATCCTGATTATTTCGTCAACAATCAGCATAGTTACCCTATTATGATTATCTGTCTTCTATAATGTATTGCCTTATTTCAGCAAGTAAAGTCTCCCAAACCTCAGTGTGCGATAAGATAAAATATTATCCTGAACAGGCAGAAGCGTTCCATAATAGATGATTAAACAACTAATTCTGCCATCCAAACAACAATGATCACTTTTGTCACTTTTACTCCCTCACAGAGGAGAGTATCCGTGTACCTGCAAAAGTCCGCCAGCGTCTCCCCAGCGCAGCAGAGACAGATGGGTGCGCTGCTGAGCTGTCCCTCTTCAACAGAGTAGCCAGGAGCATAAACACGTCTGCCCAGCACACGCATACCACATCCTGGGTACCTGCATCTGAGGAGGGGAAAGAGTGAGTCACCAGTTTTATGACATGAAGGCACACACAGATCACACTGTAGGGCATACTCCAGAGAGAGTAGCACAGATGTCTAAACCACATAAGTTAGAATGACAAACCCACATAGAGTATGTTAATTGTAACATTATTCAGATACTGTTTACAAAATGTACTTTTATCACCATTTGAATTCATGGTGCATATCTGACCTAATCCTTTGGTATCCAGCATGAGCACAGACACCAGAGTGGACAACAGCTGCTTCAAGAAGTCCATCTGGCCAATCAGCTCATGGCTCGCTGTGACACATGCCTGCAGCAGTTTGGAGAAGCCGGACAGGAACTGAAGTAAGGTCATAAGCTGGAAACAAACACATACACACTGATATAACCACAATACAGGAGGAACGATTGATTTATTGAGCGGTGAAGGAAAATATGCAAAAAACTATGGTATGCTTTAGTATATGATAGTTGAGTATTCCACCCACACTGAAATGTGGGGGCGCCCTGAAGTAATTCAGCGCTGCGCAGAAACTGAAACTGGCACTGTACTGTACCAGCCCACGTTTTATGTGCTTAGTCACAATAACAAGTTGATGTGCTCTTCAGAAATGTCTGTTACAGTGTTCCACACCTGACTCTTGATGTCTTCTCTCTCTGCCAGAAGCGTGTCAGGAGTCTTCAGCTGAGTCAGACATTTTTCGATCGGCCCAATATCCACAAGACTGAGGAAAGAAGAAAACGATGGGAAAAATTGTCTGATTGCAAGATAACAGCTGGACAGGATTAGGATTCAAATCTAATTCTCTACACATTTATTTATACTTATTATAGATCTTTCACTTTTATAAAAACGAGTGACAAACGTATTGGCGCAGTGGCTCAAAGTGTTGATTGACGATTGTGTGTTCACACTGACAGAAACTACAGCGATTAATTGGTAATCAGGTCTACGAATAATTACTATTTGCAACTGAGTTTTATTCATGATAACACATTAAAAGGGGAGGTGGTGGTGTGGTGTTCGTGTGGACTGAACACGTGGTCTACTACCTGGCAAAGACCTGTAAGAGCTGGTTATTTTGGACGGCAGTGAGGGTGAAATCTGGCAGGATGGCCAGCAGGTTGGTCAGCAGGCCACAGTGGGCCGTCAGGAGGTCAGGAGTTACCATGACGACGGGTTCCACGGCCGAAGGTTCGCCCTGTCGGGAGTCCTGCGAGGTAGCCGAGTTGCTTGTGTCTGTATCACTCTGGCCTGAGAGAGACATCAATAGAGAGCTAATAGAGTTGCCTCCCCAATGGTTCACACAGCCAGTAAATCACATCTCTGTGACTAGTGATACTCTGACCACATAATCAAAAGCATCAGACTGAGGGAAAAAAGAAAGGGTTGTATATTATAGGATACTAATGCAAATGGTTTTAGAATGGTTTAGTTTAGTCACTGATCACACAGACGTTGACTCTTTCTATAGTAAAATAATGTGAGATCTGATGTGGTGTGAACGAGCAAACAAGCCCTGTTACTCTGATTGTGAATGCACATGTGCACACAGACATTCCTCTCTGAAGTACCTTGAGCCATCAGTCTGCTGGCAGGGGTATCTTCTGCAACGCTCAGAGGGGAGGGAGCCTTGGGGGTGTGAAGCCCTGAACCTCTTATCTATAATGGACACCATGAAGAGGGGAAGAATCCATTTAACTTAATGCAGTGTTTATTTGCTGGGGTGCATATCAGAATATGCAAAACCACTGGCACTGACCACAGTGCTAGAGGTGGAGAGGGAGCTGGAAGGCCTGCTGGAGCCGACGGTGGATGCTGGTGGCTCACATCTCCACCACAGAGAACTCTCAGAATCTAGACAGAAAGATTAAACATAAAGAACACAATAGCATGACATATGAGCGGCAAAATATGATGAAAAATTCAGAATACAACTCACTGTGGATATGTACCACATTAAAATTTCACATTATGAAAGCTATAATGGATGTCTCTTTCTGTACCATGGTCATGGTTAATTAAACATAGATGAAAGACTATGAGTGCTTACCCACTGAAGTGCTCTCCTGAGGACAGGGGCCACTGCTAACACCAGCATGAGGTTGGAGGTGGAAAGTGTACCTGCCACGATAACAACTGGAGGCAGAGAGAGCCACGTGCTGGAAATACTGACAGTGGTAGAGCAGCGCCTGCAGTGCTGGAAGACCCACCAAAGACACACCAGACGCCTCATCATGGACACATGGATGCTGGGAGAGGAGAGGGTAAATGGAGGACAGCTACGGACAGATGTTTAAACATCACATTTGTATTTTTCCCAAACTGATAAAAATCAAGCGAAGGGAGATGAAAATAGGACAAACGAGAAAAAGGTTAAGGGTATTAGTTAAGTCGCTGCAGCGATATAAGATTCATTCATTTCACAAATGTCACTTCATATCTAAGGGATGACATTTTGTGTCCTAGTTTTTTTTTTTTTTCCTTTTCAAAATAGCCTCCGCAAATAAACATTTTTTTTTAAACTTCTTTGTCTGTATCACATTTAGTCAACAACAAGCCCTGCTTTCATAAGATAAGAACAAACTGTTGTGACCTTGTTCCACTTCTAATAAACAGCTGCATTCACAAG
Organism: Chelon labrosus; assembly: GCF_963514085.1. NCBI lineage: Eukaryota > Metazoa > Chordata > Actinopteri > Mugiliformes > Mugilidae > Chelon > Chelon labrosus. The sequence continues at coordinate 20,330,433 of NC_140351.1, read as the reverse complement.
TAACGTCGTCTTAAATCAAGATGCTTTTAGTGCCTTGACAAAGATTTAAACTTAATTATTTTGGACATGACTGCTAGCGACACCCCCGGCCTGAACCCTGCAGGGCTCAACAAGAGAGACGAGGATGGTTAGGAATGGAAAAGAGGTAGTATAAACAAAGACGAAACAGCGAGAGAGGGAGAGAGAAAACAGTTTGTGGTCTATAAAAGCTTTTTAACTAGCTGGCAGATCTGCTGACCTGCCAGTGGGAGTCCTTGGCCTCTTCTGCATTGGCAGGCATGGGCATCACCAGCAAGTTCTGCAGGATAAATGCAGCCTGGACACGCAAACCAAAATAATATGAGACAAAAGCACACACACCGGGCCAAGACTACATCAGCAACAGTGCCATCTGCCTGTCTGTGGCAGGTACTACAGTGCAAGTCATAATTTACTGTCCACCGATTATGTGAATGTAAGATCAAAGTAAAAGATAAACAGTCTAAGGTAAGTTACTTATTTCCTGTGTAATAATAAGATAAATAATTAAACATATTTCTGGGTTTTAAGAGACAATTCTACAGCAGAGTCGCAGTTGTGACATCGCACCTCTCTGCGGACCATGCTGCTCTCCTGCTGATCCAGGAGGATGTTGAGCAAGGTGCCCCACAGACCCCCGCTGATGTTCTGACAGCTGGCACACAGAGCCTGGCACCCGCTGGGCATCGAGGAAAGAGCCGCACCTAAACCCAAACTGGCAAATCTCACCTGACACGAGGGAGACAAACAATGTTGGAAAAGAGAGAGAAATTAAATGACAAAGACAAAGGAGATTTTTCTCCAAGATGTGCAGTATTAGCATATGCAGGCTTTATGTCAAAGGAGCCTCTCAGACTGACTTGTGTAAGAAGCTATTTTTGGAAACAGACAGAGAATTTGGTATGAGTAACTGTCATGTTCTTTTTTTTTTTTTTGTCTGTGCGTTTTTGTGCAGCTGTTGTGGGTTTAATTTAGTCCCAAAGGCCAAACATATAAAACTTCATCTTATGAAGGAAAGAGTTTTTGAAGTGAAGCTGCAGAAGGAACAGAAAACTCCCAAATATCCAGGACTGTATTGTCTCATGCTGTGTCTATACCATGAAGTCTGAGTACTAATTCACAAATTCAAGGAAATTAGAAGCTTGTGGTTTTCTGTACCTCTTGATCTCGATCCACCCACAGCGGGATGAGCCAGGCCAAACACAGTTGCGAGGCACTTGCCTCCTCAGCTGCTGCCTCATTCCCCAAGGACCACTGGGAAATCAAATCCTGGTGCAGGAAAAACATGTTTGTGGTTTAATTGCAAAATGTTTAATACTGTGAAATACTGTGCTGACTTTCTATCAAAACAGTGGACTCTGAATATTGGAACATATTGACTTCTATATTGTTTCTGCGTACATTCTGTAGATTTCGTGCCCCCAAATCTGCAAAAGCATGATTACACTTGCCTTGTCCTTGTTTTCAGACATCATCTCATGGGACAGGTGGAGCAAGCAGATGACAGCATTCTTTGTCACACCTTTCCCCATGAAAGACAACGAGTGTCCTCCCCACTCAACATAAAATGATGAGATCACCTGTGTAAAGGACATAGGATGTATTGGAAATGTTGCATTACAGAATACTGCAGTTACTGTACTCAGCTGTATCAGGATGTATTCAATTAGGATTTTTCTGCTTGTTATTTGGTAAGTAGATGTTATCCCATGTCGATCTAGATTTCTGTGCTTTTGTCGACTGAACAGCAAAGACAGTTGACTGAACAAAGAGTGTTTGTTTCTGAGTTAATGCTAACTGCATGCTTGTCATGTAGCACACTGCATCCAAATGGAAGTTAAATACAGCAGAGACTAATTATCTAGCTTTGTTGTGCCATCACAATATGAGACTGCACAGAGGAGCAGATGAAGAGAGAGGAGCCCAAGGCCTGCTGAGCTTCAGAGCACTACATTGCCAAGAGTATCAGGTGAGAGGTGGGTCATACGGTTTAAAAGGCTCAGGTGAAAGAGTCAGGTATCAGATGGTTACCAATAGATGCAAGTAGCCACCAGAAACCCTGACTGAAAGGGAAATTAACCTTCAATTTTTATTATTATTTTTATTATATTCAGGTCAATGAAAGCTGCCCAATACAACGGACAAAATGAACCGATATGTGTTGTGTAAACACAACAGCCTATTCCACAGGGTTCTTCAGTTTGGACACCTCTGTGCAGAGGACTGCTGTGCAAGCTGGTCTACACTGTGTTACGCTATTGTTTTATGGACTGTTGAACATCCGAACAGATGGAAAAGGCAAGGTTGATTAATCTCATCAGCATCTTCACAGTGTGGCATATCCAATCAATGAGATTGTTACCCATTGCCATTCATGTCCTGCAACCATATTTTGGTTCATTTTAATTAATTCCTCAGAAACTACTCAGTTTTTTCTTTTATCCGTTTCTGTAGGCATTCTCATATCTGAGGAGAGGGTAGGAGGCTTGTATGTGTCCGTGTAAAACATGAACATATGCACACATACTGTGCAGACACAGAATGCACACACATGCCAGATACAAACATAGGCTGACGCACAAACACACCTCTAATAACCCACTGAGATACTTGGAGCAGAGGGAGCTGGGCTCCAGGTCAGGGCAGTGGGAGCTCCAGCCAGGCTGGGCAGTCAGAAAGACCATGCCCTGCAGTGTCCTCTCAAGGCTGGGAAGGCCATAGAAACGCGGGGCATCAGACACCCGCAGGCTCTGAAGCAAGCGGACTGCCAGCTGGCTCTTGAAGGGACCCGCTAATGCCAAACATAGCCTGGACAGACAGGAAAGGAGAGAGCAGAGAGAGCAGGAAGGGCCGAGAAACAAGCAAATCAGACAGACAGAAGGCAACAAGAAAAAAAAAAAAAAGAGAGAAGGAAAAACAAGAAGATTAAGAACTGATATTAATCAATTTTCTAACCCTCAGGCAGGCTGTGAAGCAATACGAGAGTGTACATTGTCCCACATGTCCCATACATTAACAAGTAATAATCACAGTAGTTCTTTCATTTATTTTTCATGCCACAAAAATTATTCATTAGATGTGTAGAAAGAATTTTATCACACTGCTTGTAGAAGAGGTCCTGGAGGACAAATCTTAACTCTGTGGCCCTGAGTTATAGTCAAGTATTTATTTTAGAGAAGCAGATAAGACAAAATTCTTAACCGTTAAGTCTTAAGAACATTTAAGATAAAATAAAAACATGCTACCTGTCAGTGGTGTGTGTTAGACGGAGTAGTAAGGTGTTAAAGAAGCTGATGAGCTCTTTCTGCAGTCTCTGGCTCACATGGTTCTTCAGTTCCTCTGGCTCAGCTGGGCTGTGAGTTGAGGTCTGGGTCTCCACACCGAGAAGCAAACTAAGGAGAGACACCGTCTCCTGGAAGATTGATGGATAAATGGTTACCAGTGATTTCCTGAATATGTCACTACTTTAGATTTATTGTTTCCAATGCTTCCTTTCTTTTTACACAAGTTACGTACTTGATCATCAGTTCAAATACACCCTTTTGTTCAAATTGTTTATTAACGTTAATGATAGGATTATACGGTTAAAGATGGAGTAGAAGCTCAGTAATTTATCTGCAAAACCTTTCTAAATTTAAACAAGCTGACCCCAGGAGTTAAGATGCAGAGAAGGGAGAGAAGTGTGTGTGAGCAAGCACCACCATCTCTCCCTGAGAAACTCTGCCCAAAGACAAGCAGCAGAATTTATTACCGAGCAGTGCGCATACAGTGGGTAGTAAATGCAACTGTATGAAGCGACAGATGTTCCAGAAACAGCTCAGTAATTACAGAGATTTTGGAGCAGAGCAGCGCTGTTCACCCCTACCAGGCTTTCAGTCTGAGTCTACTTTAGCTGCCAGGGGAAGACTTATTGTTTACACACACATTAATGAGAAAGCCAAGGTGAGACTGATTAAATCCTAAAAGCAGTCCTCCCTGCTAAAACAGTATGGTGATTCTTCTCCTCGGGCAAAGAAATATGAATCCAACTTTGTTTTAAGAGCTCAGGAAATAATCTCTGCCACAAGTCTGAGGTGGAAAGCAGTGATACTATTTTTCTGCTGTCATGACAGAGTAATATTTTCAGCTTGTCTGACAGCTTATGTGATTTATTCACGCTTTGATTCTAGGTATATAAGTCTCTGTGTTGGAGAGGAGAGCGCCTAACCAGATTACTAGTTAATGGAGATGCATATACACATTCCACTGCTGCGAACACACATAAATGACAAGGCACAGCTGTGCACATTTATGAGAGAACTATAGTAATTACTGATAACAAGGCCACTAGCGTGCTGCTTAACCAGTATGTAACACAAAAGTATCAAAGACTACTGCTCTGACGCGCTGGGGATTTACTTGCATGCATGTCTAGAAAGTGTAAGTGATGTGTACCTGGTTGAGAAGCAGCTCCAGTATCCAGCGTAGGTCCTTGTCCTCTGGGTCAGACACAGACTCTGTGTACGTCTGTTTGAAGTAGGCATTCAAAAATGCAACAATGCCCACCAGCAACCTTTCATCCTCAACAGAGGCTGGACGCACCTGGAGAAACCTGCAGGGAGGAAGAGACAGAGGCAGTGTCAACATAACGAGGAGAATACGTCTGAGAAGAACAACATATTCTAAGAATCAACATGCGACTAAATAGGGAAGATGAGAGGAGTTTTTTTTTTTAATAATAATTATTCTTTGATTCAAAAAACTAAGAAAATCTTTATCCGAAAACGATCATCAAAGTCTGGGAATTCTAAAAAAAAAAAACTGGGACCTTATCCCAATCGCTAAGCATGTATGTGAGCATCCCAACAGAAAACATCCTCTGGTTCTCAGACCACCAAAAAACAGTGGAATCACTTTTTGGACTACTACAGTGAGTTTTGTGTGACTGACTGCGAGTCATTCATCCATTATTTTTCATATCACCATACTCTATAGACCAGATGCTAGATGCTAGCATGGCAGTGCGGCTTGCCAGTGCATTTGCAAGCTGTAAGCAGTTTATTTCCTCACATACGAACCTATAAAACTAAACACTGATTTACATTACACTCCAAGTCATTCCAAGCAACCATTAGCCGATTAATAATACATATTCAATTACAATTACAATGAGCACAAGTCATCATACTCAACACTATCTTTGAACATTTCCAGTGAATAAAGCAAAGAACAGTTTCCTCTACACTGCATCAAGTTGTTTGATTAATAGTATCATTAGGGGAGGCACAGTGGTGCAGCACTGGGTTCTCTGCAAACTCTGCACCTTTGTGCAGAGCATGTTCTCCCTCTGACTGCCCCGGCTTCCTCCTACATTCCAAAGACGGTGTCGGTTAGGTTTTTTTCTTTTTTTGGCGATTCAGACTCGGCTGTAGGTGCGCTCTCTGTCTCTCTCTACGTTAGCCCTGTCATAAACTGGCAGCCTGTCCAGGGTGTACCCGACCTCTCGCCCAGTGCCAGCTGGGATAGGCTCCAGACACTGTAGAGGATAAGCCATAATAGGTGATGGCTTGATAGTATCGTTAAATCAAAGTCAAAGTTAAAGGTGAAAGTTAAAGTTTGAAATGGATTCGTAGATTTTATGTTTAATATATATATTAATAGTGCTTGGGAAAAAAGGTTGAAAGACTAAAGGTACAAGTTGTGTTATGGTATTTAGTATTCATTCATTCATTCATTCATTCATTCATCTTCTGTAACCGCTTAGTCCTGTTAAGGATCGCTGGGTCTGCTGGAGCCAATCCCAGCTGTCATCGGGCGAGAGGCGGGGTACATCCTGGACAGGTCTCCAGTCTATCGCAGGGCTAACACAGAGAGACAGACAACAATTCACACTCACACTCACACCTACGGCCAATTTAGAATCACCAATTAACCAAACCAGCATGTCTTTGGATGGTGGGAGGAAGCCGGAGTACCCGGAGAGAACCCACGCGGACACAGGGAGAACATGCAAACTCCACACAGAAAGGCCCAGTCGGCCCATGGATTCGAACCCGGGACCCTTAAACAATACAATACAATTAGAGACCCCCTAACGAAACAACTACTATTTGAACCTGAAGAAATAGAAAGGGTTTTTAAATATTACTATGAAAACTTATATACCCAACCCACAGCAAAAGGAGAGTGTGAAATGAAGCAACAAAATAGAAAACTAATTTCCAGTATCACTAAAAAGGAATTAGATGCCACAATTAGTAGATTAAAATCAAACAAAAGACCAGGTAGTGACGGATTGCCCAGCAAGTGGTATAAAACATTTGGGGAGGAATTAACCCCGCTACTCCTGAATTCTTTCAGTCTGACTCTGACTCTTTAAAACTGCCCCCCTCATGGAAAGAGGCTATAATTTCAGTTATACCAAAGGAAGAAAAAAAAAATAAGAAATCTGTGAATCCTACAGACCCATTTCAAATCTAAATGTGGACTTTTAGATCTTTACTTCAATAATATCCAACAGATTTGAAAATTTTATGTCTGACTTGATAGATGAAGATCAGTCAGGTTTTATAACAGGCAGGCAGACTCAGGATAACATTAGATGTATCCTTCACATAATAGATCAAATCCAAAGGCAGGGCCTGAGAGCAGTACCAGTGAGCCTTGATGCAGAAAAGGCTTTTGATTGTGTCAACTGGAGATTTCTGTATTGGATTTTGTGGAAACTAGGGATTCAAGGGCAGTTAATACAATGTATCCAAGGCCTCTACCAAGAACTTAGAGCGAGGATAAAAATGAATGGACATCTAACTAATAGATTTATCTTATAGCGAGGAACTCATCAAGGATGTTGTCTTAGCCCTACCTTGTTTGCTGTATTTATTGAACCGCTGGCACAAATGATCAAGCAAAGTAACAACCTAAAAGAAATCCATATAGAAAAGCAGGAGCATCTCATAGGACTCTTTGCAGATGATGTTATTGTGGCTCTCCAAGACCCAGACAGGACCTTTCCTAATCTGTTGTCGATATTAGAAGACTATGGTAAATACTCAGGCTATAAATTAAACGTAGCAAAAACACAAATGCTTACACAATTATTTCCTAGGCCAAGAAATTAGAGAAAAATATGACGTCAAATGGAATTCCAAGGTAATTAAATGTCTGGGGGTGGTACTGGCAAAAGATCTCACCAAAACATTTGAAATAAATTATAATAACATTAATAATAATAATATTCAAACGGATATCGGGCAGTGGTCAGCCTTTAACATGGACTTTGAGACACAAATTCAGGTAATAAAAATGAATGTGTTACACAGACTGTTATACCTTTTCCAATCCATCCCACAGATGATTCCAGAAACACAATTCAGACACTGGACAAACTTAAATCTATATTCGTCTGGGCCGGAAAGAGGCCAAGGTCAGGTATAGGACACTTCAACTACAAAAAGAAGAGGGAGGGTTGTTCTTGCCTAATCTGAAATAATACTTTTACGCAGCTCAAGTAAAGTTCCTGGTTCCTACATGTTGCCCTTTATATCAGGCAAGACAGAAAGACATAGAGGCCAAGATGGAAACTTTCCAGATTCATGCAACATTAGGGGACATAGGAAATAAATTGACCCAACAAAGCAAAAATGAAATTATTACACAAACACTGACTATCTGGAGCAAGATGGTAAAAGAATACGATATCCCAGAGTTGAACCAGGAATCAGTGATGCTGCATTCAGACAATGGTGAGACAGGGGCATTAGAAAATAAAGACTTCTTCTGATACCAGCAAATAACCCGTGGTAAAAGAATCATCCCAACTGAAGCCTATAAAAAGAAGAATAGAAAAATAATTTCTAAAATCCGTGTCAGTGCTGGATGTATGACTCTGGGAATGATTCTGGGATACGCAATTCCTAACAATGTGACGGTCCTTTATTTTTGTGTCTTAAACGAGAATGTGATTATTAAAAAAGACTGGTATCTATGTAAAATACTGTTGATCGCTTGTAAAAACTAGCTATAACAAAGTGCTGGTATAGAACTGAATCTCCAAGCCTTAACCAATGGATGGGCAGAGCGAAGGAAATGTCTTCCCTTAAACTGAAAATACTAAATAAAAAGAAACACACTGTAAACTGCCATGGGGGAAAAAAAAATACGGCAAGTGCTGTTGTTCACTGAGATGTAGCAGAAGTAAAAGTAATGGCCATATGCTGAGTTCAACTCAATTTGCGTAATTCATAAACCTAAGAAGACACATTTACTGCAGTACACGTCTCATTCCTAAATATGTTTGCAGTATACCTGGTCACTGCTGCCTGCCAACTGAGGGAGTCAAGGGTGTTTCTGTAGCTGTGGGTGGGAACGTGAGGGAGAACCAGTCTGTCAATCAACAAGTAGAGTCTGAGCCTGGAGAGGGCAGAGGCCACAGAACTGTGTCCCGCCGCAGTGACGATGGTCTGGATGCAGTCCTGCAGCGCAGTGGGGAGGTGAACTGCCTGCAGCGACAGAACCTGGGCTTCTGACAGCTTTAAGTCAGGATGAAATCTGTGGGGGGGGGGACAGAATGTAAGTGCCTAAAAAAACTGTATTCGAAACCACATTACATGATTATTGATGCGCTGTCAACAAGTGTGTTGCATAAGCAGCTCCCTCAGGAGCACACTAATGACTGCATTTACAAACATATTTGATCACCAGCCCAGAGGGATGAGACATTTATGAGTCATCAGAAGAGAGAAGTTTTCTGAGAATTTCTTGCAATTCAATCAACTCAATCGAGCAGAGACAGCAACAGTCATACCAGCCACAATCAATGGCAATGTTAAAGGGAAAAAAAATGAATTATGTCATGACAATAGGTAATGAAAGAGACAGCTGTGTAGTGAGAAAACAATATTTGCATAAATGCTAAGTACAAAGAAGATACCCTTCAATTTTCATTGACTAATCCATCTTAAACAAGTACTCTTCTCCCAATCAAAGCACTGTACGAAATTTAGTTTCAGATGGATTGATCCATCCCATGGTGTGCTTCAAACGTCTTTGGTGTAATCAAGCTGGTTAAAACTGTGAGAGACATTCTCATTTGTTTGAATTAGGGCACATTAGAAGTAAATGAAGACAGATGAAACACAAGATGCCAAGACTCTGAATCTAATCCTTCACTACAACTTCCCACTATAGAGAACGTTGTAAAAAGAGTGATATGTAGCTGGCTTTGTGAAAGCGAAAAAAATCTGCCACAGAATAATCATTCTGGACAGTTTCATCTGACATGAAATCAAACCAATATATTGCACAGTAAACTACACATAATGCCAACTACTAAAGTGTTGAAACTTTAATAGATCAATAGTTTGCTTCAGCAAATTGTCAGCAATGCTAACATCATAAGTTCATAACAGTAAAGCCTGGTTTATATCCCTGCAAGGGATCTATACAGAGTCAATACTGTAACATCATTCTGCAGTTACACTGGTAAAGTGCTACTCAGATGCTTGTTACCCATGTTGACTTTCTACATGTGCTTCAAACAATGGAATGAGCTGGAGTTGAAATTAATAAATGCTGCACAGAAGAGACAAGATGTCCAAGTAGATGTTGTGTAGAAGAAAGAAGGAGGGAAAATTTCTGTGCTTGTCTGGCCACTGAGAGACGTGAAGAAGGAAATGCATTCTGAGCTGGTCACATGTTTGCAGTTTCCGTCAGGCGCAGGTCAGGCTACAGCGTACAGTACGGACATACGCCACAGATGTGACGAGCAACCCTGAGTCACACTAAAGAAACTCACTCGACAGCATCACTGGCAGCGCCACGCAGCGTCTCAAGGAGGTTATCGATCCCAGAATGCCATGCAGTGTTCCAGGCCACCTGCAGAGCTTGGCGGGCAGGGTTAAATGTCTGCAGGTCGGAACAAGGAGCCAAGACGCAGCAGTACGGGCTGACGGCGTGATGAGTCGCTGCTTGCAATGGAAGATTGAACCTTAAAGAGACATTAGATCAAAAATCTAGGGGAAAGGAAAAACGTGTAACAAAATAACTGGTCTTAATAACTTTATGGATGGCCTTACCTGCGTATTACTGTCAGTGGTAGGGAGAAGGGTGTGGCGGTGACGGTGTTGGATTTGTCCGACCTGATGACAAAAAAAAACAAGCGGAATGTTGATTGGATGAACGTTGATAATACAGTCATGGAGAGAAGGGAAAGATAAACTCACCATATCTCAATGCTGGCGATCTCATCAAACAACAGTAAACTCATCAGGACAGCAATCTCACTTCCATTGCATTTGTTCTCCTTTAGTATCAAGGATGCTGTAATAAGGACACAACAGAGACAATTTACATAATATCCTCAACTTTACTGGAAAGTGAAATTCCATTAGAGTGACAAACACTTAAAAGCTCATTTCAAACCTTACATTTGTAACGTAATGTCTAAATCACATAAATAACAAATATATACAAATACACAATAGCATTTAAAGCCTCCTAATTTAAAACGTGTCACTGCAAATCTAGCTACAAATTATGCAACAAATAGTGGAGTTGTTGTATATATTGCAACCAAAGATAAAGCTCTTCGCAGCGCACTGGTGCTGAGCTGAGCTCCACGGCAACAAGTTGCATCACACTAACATGCCATTTATTACAGTATGACAACATGGTTAAAAGCAGCATTTGCAGCAGTGGCTGACTTGAGAATGCGGCCCCCGGGCTGCACAACACAACGTGTATAGCTGTTACTTAATGAGTTGTCTTGTGAACGTACCCCTGAGCAGAGTGAGGAGCAGGAGGTTGCGCTGCGCCAGGCTGTGCCTCAGAGATGGATCAGCATACACCAGCTTTCTCAGGATACATACACAGGGCTCCAGCAGACAATCCAAGCTCTGGGGGGAACAACAACATAGTGACTCTGTGTTTAATTGCAGGGAGAACACAAACACACACATTCTCTTTCTGTCTCCTCTTGCTTGGTGACTCATACAGATACACAGATGTCTTTACTGTCAACTCTCAAACCCAAATGTTTTGACTGTGCAGGTTGACGGCAGCGTATAGTTGGGACAAACACGACCTGCAGACATTGCTTTTACAGACACATTTGTAGCCGAGTAAAGTAGCCCTGTTCCTTCACCTCCATGCATCTAAACAAGTTGGGACATTTACCCCTGGCAGTGAGTCTGATTCAAGGCCTGGGAATGATCAGCAGACTGCAATAACTAGAGGGCAAACATCACTGCTGACCAGGGCCTGTCTGACACTATTAACGCAGGCCACTTCATCCTTCTATCATCCACGCCTCAGTGGCTTTCCTCCACAACCACTGGCAACACATGTACTCACATAACCACATGTAAACAAGGGCATTTACACAAACGGGAGCACTCGCAGTTCAATCTACGAAGTTACAGGGTTTGTTTTGTTCACAGCGAATCCTTCAGCACACATCTAAAGCTGATCGTTTTTACCTCGTTGCCATTCACGCTCTCCGTAATGAAAGAAATGACTTTATCCGTTATTCCAAGATTCTTCAGAACTGGGTGCATTGATGTGTCTGAAGCGAAGAGAGGGAACAAGTGAATATACAATGGTAAACATTTGCATAATTGTTGACTATTTTCTTTGTTTGTCGAAAACATATGGTAGTGGGAAGGCACAAGCTCTGCTGCACTTGCTGCAAATTGTAGTTTTCTCCAGTGGAAAACTTAACACACAAACTTTTAAAAGTATTTTTTTTAATTAACTCTGGCTGGGATCAATTAAGGTTCTCAAATGAAATTAAGACACATGTGAACTAAATTCCTCATGTAGATTTCTAGTGGTACTATCCCACTCTTAGATTAGCTTGTTATATCTCATCTATAGCGTGAAAGTATTAGTCCACTCTCAGAAACATATTATGACACCACAACAGATGAGTTCACATTACTGCTCTTGACCATCATTAGCTTTTACAGACAACTCACCTTGAAGCACGACAGACAGCTGTTCAGCAGCTGATCTTCTCAGGGAAATGTCAACAGTGTCTGAGTGCAAGATGCAAAACAGCTTCTCCACCGACTCCACCTAGCCAAAACACACTGTTAATATTTATGTCTGTGGACAAGTATATCGGTTTTCTTCTTTCTGATGTATGTGAGTTGATTTATACCTTTAGGACGGACCTGCTGCTGGTGTCAAGTGAAATGTCTAAAGGGTTTCTGAGGCAGTAGAGGTTGGGGAGTGAGGAAATCATAGGTTGATCCAGAGCCGGTCTGGCTGTGTTTGCCCCCTCACTGCTGGTCAGATGGGGCAGGATTTGTTGCACTGCTGCTATTCTTACACTGTTAATAATGAGTCATGAGAGAAATTAAGCCAAAAATTGTAACTGATAATTACACAAGTTAAAACATTTATCCAGGTTTAAAGCACTGCCACATGGGTGAAAATATTTGTATTTTATGTTTCTTTCTGGGCTTTTTAAACATGTAAATAGCAATTGGTTGTCAAAAAAAATAGCTGGCACTGCAGATAAATCTATTAGCTGCTGCTGAAATCTTCCAGGCCTTCTCTGGTGTTAATTTCCATCTCTATCAATATTCATGGACTGGGACTGGGTGGGAAGCTGCTTTTCACAGGCCTCAAAGAGCATTCAGATGTCTCGATGAGCACATCACCTGACAGCAACATACAATGGAAATATGTCCACCACAAGTGTTATGGAGGTAAATATTCAGGATCGCAGGATTTTGTCTCGTTAACAAAAAAAATTAAATTAAAATTAAATTAAAAAAAACGCCAAACTCATCAAAGTACTTCACGCAAGGAACAAAATGCACACATGTCTAATATGCAAGCACATCTGGGCAGACAAATAATAGCCAAAACAAACCCAGAGGAGCACAATCACAAACACGGACAATACAAAGACCCAGAGCTCAGACTCACGTGGGCTGTTTGGTGAAAAGAAGTCGCAGGGCTGCTTTTAGCTTGGCTGTACTTGGGAACACGTTGTCTCTTGCCACGTCTGACATGTCACTTATCAGCAGGACACAGTTTCCCAGTGACTCTTCAGTGCTGGCGTAACCCTGCCACACACACACAGACACACACACAATTCCCAGACTGTGTTGGCAGACAATGGAGCGAACAACAGGGAATTCCAGCTAAGCAGAGCAACGGTAAATAAAATATGCATCGCTTTGATTACGGGTGGTTTCATTTCGTCTCTTGTTGACATGGTGGGCTCATCTCTGAATGGCCTCCTTGAATTAAATCATACTTGACAGCCTAGTCAAAATCTCATGTATATTCATGAAGAGTTTCCTGGCTTTCTGTTGCCGGAATCTGAACAATTAATAAAAGTTTGTTTTTTCCACCCAGAAAGGAAACCATATTACACAGAATATGAAAATGGGAGAATAACTAAATTTTTTTCCACTGGCAGCTCAATATGCAGTTGTTGTGGACCTAATATTACACTTTTGTTCGTGAATGTTTTGATTGTAGCAAACATTCACCACTTCCTCCACTCCATAAATATAATGTAATAAGTTCCGAACATGATGGCGCTTTATGAGCTCTGCAGTGTAATTACTAAGCAGCCTTTACAGAGAGTACAACACCTGTAATATGGGCATGACCGGGTAAAGTGCCTCGTTGAATCTGTCCCAGGTTGACGCTGTCATCATCAATCGTCCCTTGAGCAGAAATAGCAGGACATCCTTGGCAGGAGCGTTCACCTATAGATCACAGGTAAATTGCTGAATTCACAAAGGCAGTGCTGACAAAACATCTACAAGCAAGTACTCTGACAGATTTTTAAACATCTAAATTATAAGACAGTTTAGCCTGATTTAGAGTAATGTAGAATAAAAAAAAACACAAAGAAATGCCTGTGATTTTAAGTCTCATGAGTACCTGTGTGTGACTGTAGTTATTCCTTGTAACACTGAACTGACAAGTAAAAGAAATGGCCAGAAAGACTTCCTAACAAGCCTTATTTCCACTTCTTGTTATAGTTCGACTCTGTTCTATATCCATTACAGACAGTACCTGGTATTTATTTTGGTTTGCTGATACTAAAAGGTGACTTGACAACACTGCAGCCCACTAACTGGCTGGACAGAACCAAGAGGGTTGCTATGGCAAACCAACCAAGTAGAGAAAAGTACTAAGAAAACCTAAAAGGGTATACATACAGGAAGGGACTAGAAGCAATGTGGTGACAAACGACAATGGAGTTTGAATAATATTCAGTGAGTTGTAGCGATGTTAGGTTAAAAAAAACCTTTGGCAACACAAAACGGGTGGGTTGGAATAATTTTAACTTTGAGGACATTCACTAATGAAAGTGACCAATAGTTGACATATAACGCAAACACAGAGCTGCTCAAACGTTTACAGTTCTAGTTCACTATCAAGAAAGAGGGCTTGGAGTATCAGGTAAACCCAGATGGAGTGCTGCTCCTACAAGGAGAGCTAGTTCTTGACATTGAATAATGTACAAAAACACTGTATAAGCCCAAATGTTTTGTTTGTATCTGCCTAAACACTTGGGCTGGGAAATATACAAGAGAACCAGAACCTGGAACGTCCACTAGCCACCAACTGGGAGGCGATGGGTCATGATATATTGTATACATATTGTATAGTACATAAAGTCAAGCGGCATTGGAACTGAGGTCTATTACATCTATTTATACTGTATAAGTGCAAGACGTACACCAAGTGCATCTACCTTTTCTGAAGAGTCTTGGAGACCAAAAGTAATTATTTCATAGAGCACTCGGTGGTGGAGAAGGAAGTTGACTCCAGCGCACGCTGCTGGATCCTGTCGTGACACATTCTGGATGCCAAGGCAGTCCTAGGGGTATATGTAATCACACCAGAGAACACCATAAATTATTGCTATCGTCTCACTTGTACTTTCAATCCACTTTAAATGTAGCTCTGCACTCTAGACAGTGATTGGTAAAATGAAAAGAATGACTGATCTCAAATGTCAAGTGGGGATTTCACAGCACACCGTCAAAGAGCTCTGACTCATCCATCTTGATCCTACTTATTTACATATGGATGCCCCACCAAACAGACCCACATTACGGCTGCATGTGACTGGTATTTATATGACCCTTTACACTCAGTTAAACAATGACTGTCCGTATAAGATATCTTGCTATGACCTTGACCAGGTTTAAAGTGCATTTATATGTTTCCGTCTTGACAGGCAGTGAAGGATGGGACAGCAGCTTGAGGAAGAGTTTTTGGCTTTCAGTCTGGAGGAGGGGACTGGGCTGATCAAACTTCCACCTGATCAGGAACAAATAATTATTCATATTTAAATGCAGCAGAATGTGCGAATGCTTTTATACTGCAATAAACTGATCAGAGTTTTATCTCACAGGTAAGAGCAAATGTGGACACATTCTTTAACGACAGGCAAGTGCTGATGAAACGGAAGTCCGTCTATGGCTTGGTCTGCCAGCTCCAGTAGCTCCAACCAGTTCTTTTCACCCTTGAGAGAGGAAGACATCAGTGAATGAAAAATACGGTTTGAATGCATATCTTTCTAAGATGACTGCTGTCTCTATTTTAGCTGTGACCTGCAGCTTATACCTCAGCTTGGGCATCTTTGAGAAAATTACAAGTGGATTCCATCCAGAGGGCAGCACGGGTCACCCTCCTGTAGAGCTCATGGCTGTCTGGGTTCACCTGCTCCAAATACGCCACTGCTGTCTCTTGCATGCTGGGCAATAAGCTTCCCAATGATGTGTCCAAGCATAAGTGGAAAATAGCTGTTGCTGTGTTTTCTGGGAGGTTGTCACTAGCCTGTGTGAGAATTATAGGAACATTAACTTTCAAATGGGAAAAATAATAATAAATTTATGCTATTTGGCCACACAGGCACACACACACACACCTTCTCTGGAGGGAGGATGGTTTGTAGGAGTTTAATGGTGAATATGGCAGTGCCAGCGTAGGCCATTCTGTGGTGAGCCTGGGAACTGTGGGGAATATCTGCTGAACAGCTCTGATGATAGCTCAGGATATCTCCCAGTAGTTCCATGCAGGCTTGCAGCTTCTCCTTCTAAAACACACGCAGACAGAAATATAAACAAAGGCACACATGCCAGACACACACACCAGCACAAGCACAAGTTCTCACACTGCGTGCATGTTCACACACTCTGACACAGCTGCTGGCTGGGCGCCAAGAGAAAAATTGTTCGTTCCAGGGGTTAGGAATGGAACGTAATCAGATTTCAGGGTTATTTTGGGACGAGATACAGATCCACCCCATCTCACTGTGAATAAATTGGAACAATCTATTCTGAGCCACTTTGTTCTGGGTGTAGGAACTGAACAATAGGAGACGAACACCAGCAGGGGGCAGTGCATGCCTTGTGCATTGCTGGAGCTGGCGTGAACAGTTCGGCCCATTCCCATAGGAAAAACCTAGAGGTCTGGCACACAAAAGCTGCTCTCCACATAAAGATGACAAAATAGTTCTCAGGCTGCAAGGATATGGGCATGTATTAAACAGCAGAGGGCCACAGGGGCCTGGGCTTGACAAGTGTGTAAATCCCCCTGCAGAGGAACATACTCTTTAAACAGCCAGGGTGGATAACAAATGATTCTGCGTGGTAAAAAAAGCACACCTGTTTAACACAATCTATTGTGTGGACTTAATACACATAATAAATGAAGACATATACTAACCCAGCAATTCAGTGCTTGGAAAAACCCAGGGGTAGAAACGAAGGGTGTTTGCATGTATGTGCAAGAAGCTCTTTGTAACCAACAGAAAGCCTTTGTAACCTTATATAATTCATTTCACTCAATCACATGCTCGCAGTTCTCCTTGACAGGTGAGCACCGCATGCCTGCGTATTTGTGGCAAATTGTCTTGTGGCCAACCCAGTTCCCCTTTTCAGTGAAGTGTATCCATTCATCTACATAAGAGGCTGTCATGAGTTGTGTTGACTTGCCAGCTCCATCCCCACCAGGCTGCGCTCGTCCCAGACCAGCTCACAAACGCTGTCCCCAAGCAGGAGGACGGCGTCGCACAGCAGCTCCAGAACACGATGGAACACATGCAGACCTTCTGAGAAGCGGGAGAGCGAGAGAGAAACAGAACAAGAGTGGGAGAGATTTTTTTTTAACAAGATCAAAAAAAACAACAACTGACAGATTCTAGTAAATAAAAGGAAACAGGTGAGGAGGCATTTACAATATCCTTTCACAAAAGAAAAAAAGGAACAGAAACAGACTGAAATAACTGATTTAGTATTTAAAAACACCGACTGACTCCTACCTGTTTTAAGCAGGGGTATGGCATGCTCCATGGTGGCAACAGTAAACTGAGCCACAGTCAGCTGCCGTAACTGCATCTCCAGGACATCTTCTACGCCCAGGTCAGGGAGATCCACGGGGGCCACATCTGCAGGTGATTGCAGCGTCTGTGTGGGGGCCTGGTCTGCTGCTCCACCTCTGTGTGAGCTTCCACTGGAAGCATTACAGACAAGATAGGAGCACAACTGTAAATTCAAGATCGGACCATTCAAACACAAGGAGTGACGCATCAGCTGTATAGGGATGCATCATAAAACTGAATATGCCATCACAGGAATCAAAACTGCCTTTTAAACAGTGCAGACCAGCCGCTAGAGGGCTCCTGGTGTTGTTCATATTTAACAAGAAAATCCCTCAGTCTTCCTTTCTTTACACCGTTTTATCCTCTTGTGTGGGTTGCTGGTGTCACTAGCAATTTTATCATTATCAAAGCCACAGAAAGCCCTACTGTGCACAAATTCACAAAAAGCCAAAAGGACTCACTTTTCAGGTCAGATGAACAGAACTGACTACAACGCTGAGTCATATCACAATGTTACTTCTACAAGCAAGGTAGACAGACATAACATAATACCACGTAAGTCTCAGGAGTGTGAGAGATGCCAAACTGAGAGAATCTCTGCTCTCATCGCCAAAATAAATACAACCTCATCCAAGGAAATAATACATAGACACTACACCAGATAGACAAAGAAGAAGATGCCTTTTTTTTTTTTTTTTTAATATAATCTCCTTCTGTCTTTATTTAAAATCTACTGTTATGAAAATTTGCCTACATTCACACACCTGTTAGAAGCTGCATCTCCGTCCTGGCCGTCTCCCCTGGGCCTCTGGCCGGTGCGTCCCACCACGGAAGGTCGGGGAGAGCACTCTGCCCCAGGAGAGGAGGCCTGAGAACGCTGGTTCCCCAGAACCTCGTGGGTGTAAGAGAAGGACGAGTTCTGGGACACTGGATCTACACGGACACAAAACACGAATGAAAAATGACATACTCGCATATTTGTTGCACGCCGCCCTAATTACTTCCTTTGAAAGTAATCAGCCAGTACGATTAGACATACATAGTTAAATTTCTTGTGTCAGAGTGAATTACAAGAAAAACATAGCTAAAGATTTAGATTTAGTGACAGACATGAAATGGTAACAGGGGACCACAAATGAGACACGCATGAAAAAATACTTTCTGCTTTTAAAAGTCTGTAAAACAGTTGATGAATGAGGCCAACAGACGAGGCATGCTACCTTGTTTTGCAGAGTAGAAGCTTGGATCTTGATGAAAGCGCAGTCTCTTCCTTAACCCCACACAAAGCTGCTGCAGGCAGGAAAGAGCCGGCAAGTGGAGGTAGCTGGCCTCACCTTTACCCAAACCCAGTCTCAACAGGGACAGCAGGTTCTGGAGGCAGAAGCGGATATCGGAGGTGTTATTTTGCTTTGAAGCTGCGTTACGGATGAACAACTATTCAATTAGGATTTTATTGCAAGTGGGCAAATACCTAAATTGGCCAATATACAGAGGTAAACTGAGGCAAACAATCTACAAAGACTGCTTTTAAACAGGACTTCATTGCAGACAGTGACAGAAAAGTCGTAATAAAGTCTGCAAAATAAAAAAGGCCCAGAGGAATTGAATTATTGAAACAGCAATTTGTTCCAAGTTCAGATGACCTACCCTCTGTGGTTAATGTCATGTCTTTAAATTCAAGTCTTTTATTCATTCATTCACTCTTTTAACATTGCTTAACAGCTCTTGTAACTCAAAGGAGGAACAAGTAAAGCCACACTACACTGGAAGAAAAGAACTTACCCACAATGATTTCTTTTTGAGTGACACTATGCTAATGCTACCCTGAGACAGATGTAATTTAATACACCAATTTATTAACCAAATAGTAATGTTCTCAGTGGCTCAGCAGGGCAAAATGATGTCTCCTCCAACACCCTTGTCTACGCCAGTAAAATCACAACATCATATCACACATGCACTTTCTTGCTGGCAGATGCATAATAACGTGTAGCTCACTTCTACAGAGATGGATGGCGGGCATGCATATCTGTTGAATATATGAAATGCGTTGGCTGTTGACATTCCTCAAAAGCCAGCAAGACAAGGTTAATGTTTTTACAAAGCCTGTGGATGACTGTGTCCAGTTATAAAGAAACTGTGAAAGGAGGCCTTAGAGGAAAGAGGCAAAACGCACCACCAAGGACTTTCACGCCATGCAAGAGCTACATCATGACTGAACTCTATCCTCACTGCGATCTAGAACCTGCTCAAGCAAAGTAAGCCTCCACGGGCTTCCACAACCTCCTGCAAGATCAGGGACACAGAATTATAAATTGATGTTTTGTCCAAGGCCACTGTTTTGACAGGTTATTATTTTGACAGTGGTTTGAGTGACCATCCTGTAAATCCATTATGAGCTGGCCATGCCAGCAACTCAAAACAGTACACTGAATAAAGAATATTCAAGAAATGAGGAAAAAAAATAAACAAGCCTTCAACAATTTTCTTACCAGTCAGTGACTGCTAGGGCATTGTGACTGCATCAAGCATTTTTAAGTCAAGACATTTCAGATTTTCCATTAAATACAGGGATTTGTCTGGAACATTAGCACCACATTTGATGGCAGTAGCAGAAATGTAGACTGATAAAAAAAATCAGAGAGCCTTTGAATGTAAAAATGAAAGCACTGACTAATACCCTGTTTCAAGATGCTGAAAAACACATATCTGCGATCAGTATTGTCTCAGAGTTACAAAAACATTCAGAAGAAACCTGAAAATTATTACAAATATAGGAGTCGTTCTATTACCTGTTGTAACATAATAATGGAAACCGCTACCACTTCTGAACCCTTTCTGTCTGGTGGAATGGTGTATGCACATTTACAATATTACCACTGCCTGTGCAAGAACACAATAACGTAACGGTACCTTTACAATGCTTGGCCTCTGCAGAAAGATCTCAGCAGGAAAGTCTTGCATAATTACATCGCACAGAAGTTCACACGTCGTCCGCACCAAGTTGGGATTGCTGCTGCCTAGAGAGCTGGTTCAAGAGTATTAAAGAGTTTAATGGTCAGTAATTTAACATCAAACACTCTTGTGAAGTTGATTAAAACCAAAAGGTTTAGTGAAAAATCAGATAATATCAGGTAAATAGGACTGGCTATCAAACCACAACATTTGTTTTAACTAAGAAACTGTTGAGTGCCAAGCGTTGAATCATAATTTTGTTTTACTCCTAATTTAACAAGGCATATAATATTATTTACAGGCATTCTTACTTCTCATTCGATAAAAGTATGTGTCTGTCTGTATTTGTCAAAGTCAGCCACGGAAACACAGAAAACTTCAGACATCTCACAGAATTGTGTACTGCAAAACAAAGATAAAATGTGTAAACCACAAGATATTTATAAGCAACAAAAATATCATCCATATCCTTAAGGCAAACGTTAGGTGGGGCACCTGCTATCTTCTGAGGCACTACGTCTGCACCGCTTGGCGTGCTCTTGTGGAAATAACCCATCTTAGGCAAACTCTCTTCAGGTGAAACAACTGTTGGATCTGCAGCAAAAACACTAGTAAGAAGGCAACACACGGCATTGCATCACGAACATTTTTTTTTTAAGAGACTCTAAACAGAAACAAATATTTGGCTTAACACCTGTTGGAGTTGTCTGATGTAGTCCATGTGAATAGACAACTGCATGACTAGGGAGTAGCTCAGGTAGCTGGAACAGCTGGTCCAGGGTCCCATCAATGACAGCTCGCAGTCTGGGCTCCACATTAGGAGATAGTTGGGTGAGAAAGTCTACCGCGTTGACGTCTCTCAGCATCTGTGCTGCGCTAGGATGCTTTGAGGACAGCATTACAAAAGACAAAAAAGAAAAAGGAAAAGTTTGGTATAATGTCTGCACCACTGTGTTTGTGAGATGAAGGAAACCTAAAATGAAACAAATGTTGATCCTACCATTTGATTAAAGTGGATTCTCAGTGGAATGCTCATTTGGGGGACTGCTCTTCTCTAGCCACTGTGATCTACATCTGATCACCTAATATTGTATGTACTGTCTGCATGCTGTATATTTACCTTTGATAGAGTTAAAAGAAGTTCAAGGACCTCCTCCTTCATTGGCACGTCGGGGAAATTGAACCACTCCAGAAGATACACAAACAGCATCTTTTCTTGGACAATGTCACAGACGGATATCAGGGAATGGTCCAGCTTACACAAGATGCTCTTCAATGCACGAACTCTTATCTCGACCAAAGAGTGACCTAAGATTTGTAAAAGACAAAGTATTAACACTATAACAGACATTACAACAGACTTAGCTAAGTATTGTTTTAGCTAATAAACAGCTAGCTAATGAAGTAGAAGTTAGCTACGTTTATTGTCTTCGGTTCGTAAGCTAAAGTTAGCCACTTTAGTCAGCCTTAATAACGTTACTTGGAATAAAAACAACTATAAATATAAGTGATTTAATTCAACTTAGAGAGAGTTACTGCTGTTAGCTACTGTGTAAGCGGCTAATGAGTCCAAGTAAACTCAACTTCCTTCGTTACATTTGCATAGCTAACAGTTCAGCTCACCTATTTTCCTTATAATGGAAGATAACTCCATGTCCAGCAAATATTTTAGAAACTTTCCTCTGTGTAAAAGCGAAGTAATACAAGCTTAACAATGGACCGAGGCGGCTCCTCAGTCTGCTGAGTGGTTGTCTGCCAGTGTCATGCCAACACAACGTCTGCTCGGGTTTGTTTTCAACAACCGCGCCAGCGTCACACCACTTCCGGTACAGGTCCTAACCAGGGTGCGTTCAAGAAGACCACCTCTGTAGGAAAATTGAGACATCATTGAGTCAACATAGTATTTAAACTATGACATTCAGTAGTCTACGACGTATGCAATGCCATAAACACCTGAATTAAAATGATTATTATGTAAATGTATTTTAAAATAATATAGGATCAAAACGATCAGCTGTTAAAAACTGTGCTATGCAACAATACATTTTAAAACATACCACACATTATCTGTGCCTGAATGCATCTGTTTATGTGGACATAAGACCAAACCAAAAGTCACACAGAAGTCTAAACTGCAGCAAAATGGATTGTCACAATTGATGGTCAGCAACTGGCATTCATCAGTTCCTTTGTAGCAATGCAAGATAAAACCTCCCACATCTACCCCTTGTCCTTAAGGACCCTCTAATACAATATGTTCAGTAAATCACAGCTGCTTAGACTATGTCCCATGAAATCATGTCACTAGCTGATGTTTCTCTCAACAGTGTTAGTCAAATGACCCAGAAGACATACCATTTTGCTGCATACCACTCCAGGCTGATTTTCGGAATGAAAATGAAGCAACTTTTCTTTCCAGTATCATCAGTCTTTCAAGGCATGTTTCAAAATCGCTGAAAGCCTCGGCATTGCTGACATATTGAATAAGGTTCTGACAGCAGCCACATTAAACTCTCATTATTAATCTTTTCAAACATTGATGTTCTCAAAAATCAAAGTCGATGTGCCTTGCCTCTTAACACGACTTCCATGCTCTATGTGTAATTTAATCCAGTTGCACGAGAGGTGCTGCGCTGAGGTGTGACATGGATGTGATGGGCAGACAGGGTGATAATTAACAAACTTTGCAAATGATAATTTGATATCCTAATAATATAACCAAACAGCTTTTGAGAATTCCAGAGGGATTTAAGCCGGTAATTAATTTGGCCACATACTACTGTATATTCTCTACTGTCACCTTGATGCTTAAAGAGGTTGAGGTGGTGGAAAGAAAATTACGATTTGCTCACATAATCCTTGACTGCAGGTACATTTTACCTGAATTTCTCTCCAGGTTCTCCTAAGTGACTCCAAATTTAGATGTAACATTTTGTTTATAATCATGCTCATGTTCCAGAGCTTTATACAAAGCCAGATATTCAAATCCAAGTTGCTGTATTTTTATTACTGCTCCAGTACAAAATCATTCTTTACACACATCCCTTCAATTTTGTAGGACCTGTTTGTTGTTTTGGGAGAAACTTTGCATCTTGACTGGAATTTAGAACAAAGGTTCGTGGGCTGGAACAGAGCTTGTCTGCACAACATGAGTCTTATTGATGGACCTGCCAGAGGGTCCATTGACCTGTGGAGGTTAAAAATTTTATTCCAGTTCTCTCTGCCTCTGATTCACTGCATAGGACAGAGCTTCTGTGAATCTTCTTGGCATTCTACAGACGCACAGTGAGAATACAGAGGGAGATTTCTTACATCCAAACAGCTGAGGAGGTCTTCTTTACTTGGGAGGAAAAATACACCGCCCTGGGTTAGACTGAGTTGTCTGTAGCTGCTGAGTTTACTCCTAGTAGTGCATCACATCGCTGTTTGGCAACCGCTGTGTGTCCTGGATTATTTGTTAGCACTGGGTGCAGACAGGAAGCAAAACTTTAAATTGATGAAAACATGCAGTCAGGTGTATGTTGTTCAAATCTGTGTATACATATATCCTATTTATGTTAATTCCTTTCCTCTTCTAAAAAACACAGGTTGCAGAAATTTTGCGACTATTTGCTACGTAAGTACACATTTGGTTTGAAGGTATACTTTGTGTTTTGTCCTTACAGCCTTTAATAAACATTTTTTTCACAATTTTAATATTGTAAACCCACATACACTGTATTGCCAAAAATACTGGCTCATCTGCCTTTACCTGCATGTGAACTTAAGTGACATCCCATTCTTAATCCATAGGGTTTAATATGATGTCGGCCCACCCTTTGCAGCTTAACAGCTTCAACTCTTCTGGACTTTCCACAAGGTTTAGGAGTGTGTTTATGGGAATTTTTGACCATTCATCCAGAAGTGCATTTGTGAGATCAGACACTGATGTTGGACAAGAAGGCCTGGCTCTCAGTCTTTGCTCCAATTCATCCCAAAGGTTTTCTGTCGGGTTGAGGTCAGGATTTTATGGACCTTACTTTGTGCTCTGGAGCGCAGTCATGTTGGAACAGGAAGAGGCCATCCCCAAACTGTTCCCACAAAGTTAGGAGCATGGAATTGTCCAAAATCTCTTTGTATGCTGAAGCATTCAAAGTTCCTTTCCCTGGAACTAAGGGGCCAAGCCCAGCTCCTGAAAAACACAATGCAGTCAGACAAGTACCGTTTTCCTGGAAACTGCCAAACCCAGATTCGTCCATCAGATTGCCAGATGGAGAAGCATGACTCCAGAGAACATGTCTCCACAGCAGTGTGCTTTACATCACTGCATCCAATGCTTTGCATTGCACTTGGTGATGTATGACTTGGATGCTGCTGCTCGGCCATGGAAATCCATTCCATGAAGCTCTCTACGCACTGTTGTTGAGCTAAACTGAAGGCCACATTAAGTTTGGAGATCTGTAGCAATTGACTCAGCATCTGTTGACCCCACTCTGTCATTTTACGTGGCCTGACACTTCATGGCTGAGTTGCTGTCATTCCCAATCGCTTCCACTTTGTTATAATACCACTGACAGTTGACTGTGGAATATTTAGTGGCAAGGAAATGTCACCACTGGACTTGTTGCACAGGTGGCATCCTATCACAGTACCACGCTGGAATTCACTGAGCTTCTGAGAGCGACCCATTCTTTCACAAATGTTAGTAGAAGCAGTCTGCATGCCTAGGTGCTTGATTTTATACACCTGTGGCCATGGAAGTGATTGGAACACCTGAATTCAATTATTTGGATGGGTGAGTGAATACTTTTGGCAATATAGTGTACTTGTCAGTTATTTCACATCAGGCTAAATTACTCATATTCCAAAAAACACCTCAGGCTGTCCATGAATGTAAGCCTGATCTCTGCCAATTTAAATACTTTGAAGCCAGATTTACTCTCAGAGCATCTCAGTGCTTGGACCGGTTAAAGCCCAGCATGAGTCATTATCATGTGCCTGACCACCACACTGGCCAACACGGACAGCTGAAGTCCAGTTCATTTTTAGGATAACTTGCATTCTGTGTAGATCTGTGAAAAGTACCTGTAAAGATGATATAAATATATAAAAACTGTCTTAAATCAAAACACATTATGGGGCTGCAGGCTTTTGGTGTGAGGAGGAGGTGGTTGAATCTTATATTTCCCTTGGTAAATAAGCAAGATACACCACTGCATATATATATAATATTTTATTTGGATGTTTTCCCTGACTTAAAATTGAACATCCTCCCAATATCTCAAATACAGTAGTTATTTCAATAATAAAACATTAAAAGAAGCTTAAAGAATACGTGGTAAAACACCATCACATATTAACGGAATCAGTTTTACAATAGCTAAAATGAACTATTTGCTAATATAAGGCAACCAAAATACAAGTATTACTCCAGCTACTCTCTATTTTAGAAGAAATATATATGCAATTAAATGCTAAACTTAAATTACAATAAACTGGCCAACTTTATCCCATATATAGCATTTTAAACTCTCTTTTATAATGCTGGAGGAAGGTGATTATGGGTAGAGATAATGTTTAATCCCTAATATCTGTACAGATCCACATGTATTTAAGGTTTCTTATGATGGACACAGACTGTAAATGGAAAATTAAGCCACTAAAAAGTCAAGGAATTTTTCTCCTCTCACAGACAAAGGCTGAAATATAAGTTTAGGCTGCTCAAAAAATATTCAAACCACCCCTTTAGCCAGAGGAAAAAGAAATAACCATCCCGTTTTGTAACCTCCCGTCTGCCCCTGATCATTTGCGACGAAGCTGAAATGCAATGAAATGTGTAAATGCATCTCCAAATGTTTCATATGAGCATGCTTGGCAATGCAAAAACATTGCCATTATAGGCTTCCATGCATAAAACAAGGTCAGCTCAGCTAATTATCCATATCATTGTTATAATTGTCCAAAATTCAGCACCCCATATGGCCACATAACGAAAAGAGAATTAGGAATGTAAATTCATGGGTGAAGTTATAACAGCATGGACACTATATTTATGGTTTGTTTCGTTTTTTACCAGGCAGTTATTTAGAATGAGCTCTATGGATGAGTCATTACACTGTATATGAACACAGCTGGTAGAACAGTAATTAAGACACATCTTTGACGATCTCTTAAAACCTCTAAGTTGGAAAAGTGGAAATAATAGACTCATTTAGCTGTAGCAAAGGTAGAAAAAAAGAAATGTCTTTAAATCACAGTAAGACACCAAAATAATGAGGCTGGGCTGTGGACATCACCCGCACCATAAACGTTCACATCGTATTTTGAGGCAACAACTTCCTGTGTTATTCCACTCCTGAACCAAAACCCAAGTGGTCCCACTGGTCCTGCCACGGTTTGACATGCCTGCTGTACCCGTCTTCCGCTCCGCTGCAAGTGTTGAGGATATGAAGGTGGGCACCGAGGGGGCCCTAAGACAATCCCCCGACGGCAAAGGAGTCAAGTCTAAGGTCTGAGTCGAACTGAAGCGAGCGAGTGCAGACGTATTGTGCAAATAATTTATGGCTGATACAGCGTTCATTTGAAATTAAGATGAAACAGCTTCCCCACATGTAAGGGTACCTCATTAAACAGCGCGGCCTACTCCATGTGTACAACGTTCCATCCCGCCTCAGTGTTTTGAGTTGTGCTTATACATAAATTGAATTTCTTTTGGAGAGAATCTTCAGTTCGATATCATCTTGCAGATATTCTCATCCAACTAAAGAGCAAGGATTCTTCTCATTCTAAACAGCTTGCTATTAGTAACTATTTGATCTGTCTATCTGTGACAAAACAGACTGGGTTATTCCCACAGCTTAGAATTTACTTGTTTTTGCTGTCTGGCTACAAACATCAACCACGCTAAAGTTTGTTTGTCAGGTCTAATTTAGCTTGTAGAAACACTGCAACCTTACTTCCCTGCGTCCTTGGCGTTATACCTAAGAGCTGGCACCCCTCCTTCCTCCCCCTCCAATAGCCCTCCCCTCCTGTGCCAGCACATCAAGTGAAGGCAGCCTGATCAACCCTAATAGGGCCTGGTAATTAGAGTCTTTGCATACAGCCTGTCTGCACGCAGCTGCCCTAAGCAGGTTGGGGAAGGACTGCCATACACTTGACAGTGTGGAAAAAACAATGTAATGTTCAGTATATGGACCAAATTAGTCTGGCAGTGGTAAACACAATCCACTTTAAAACAATACTGACACTAATTAGGCAACCAATGTATCATTTCAGAGTTCAAGTTTTACTTGCTGTTATCAAACACTCAAAAGTACTTTTGAGAGCCAACTTGATGTTCCACGAATACAAATTAGAAAGACCTTCCTGCATAAAGGCTAAGCACAGAGGGCTTTAGGGAAAGAAAGAGTAGCGCCTGGTATTTGTGCTTGAGTGGAGAGGGGAATCTAGATCATTGCATGGGAGGATACTGTATATACTGTACGATATAACTCATGTAAACCAGCAAGAAACCCTTAAAAAGAAGAATGTAAATGTTTTGCTTCTCCCTACATTAGAAGATGCTGTATCTTAATTAGTAGCTGCCTTCTATGCCCACACACCGTTAATGCAATCACAGTCATATTTCCAGTTTCTCCACAAGACAAGACAACGCTTTAGCTGAAAGATTGGACTACATTTTGACTTAAGAAAAAAAACATTTTTTTTTTCATTATGGATGCAGCCCTTGTCACAGTTTATTTTCCCATGCTCTTATTGTGAAAATCCCAAAAGCCTGGTTCATGCATTTTAAAACCACCATCTGAGGGAGTGTAGTGACCATAATCTTCTGCCATTTGTTAAAGTGCAATAGCTAATCATTTCAAAGCTGGTTTATGTACCTGCTATTACGAGTGAGCTGAATAGGCAACCACTCCCTAATCACAGTTGTGCAAATCCTCCAGTATGACAGTTCAACGTTTATTTTTACCTTACCATTTTGGATCGAGTGTTTCTTTGAATGCTGGCATCATGTGAAATGCAAAGAAATTCCTTTAGATTGATCTAATGTTAGTGGATAATTTGCTACAATATCGATAAAGACATCCTTACCATATCTTTATTATATCTAAAGTATTTTTATTGAGGCATTTAGTACCTCCTTGTATGTGTGATTGAACATATCTGACTATAATAAAAGAGGGCCATGTTCTTTAGAGCAGTTAAATATTAATCCAGAAATCATTCAGCATTCGGTTATTTACGGAAACCAAAAGTTTGTTTTTTGTTTAAATTATATTAATTCCTCAGAAGTCAATAATGTCCATGATTTATCATTTTTGAAAAAAAAAAATAGGCTATTAGAAATATATTTATTTTCCTGGGGACTCATAATTTACAAGAAATAGGTCAAATTGTTTTGAATCCTTTGTTAATCAATTAATCAATTATTTTTTTGTCTCTTTTTGGTCTAATTATGAACATGATTGCAGGGTGAGGGGTTAGTGTCAGGGTCGCGGTCTGCCTCTGGGATGTAGAAACTTGCTGCTGGAGCCCTGTGTCCGATCCGCTGCATCTGAATGCACTGAATCTGCTCCCACAATTCAACAGGCAACAAAGGAAGAAAGGAAGAGGCCGTGAGCTACAAAGTGTTAGCCAACCTAGGCAGGGAGATGTCACCTTATTGCGTTATTCTCGCCTCTAATTTAAACCCGCACGTTTAGAGAAGTGCCAGCTCCGGCCATATAAACGCGTTATACGCTCGTCTAGGTGCAGAAGGCGACTAAAGGAAGAGAAAGGGTAATGTTTTCGACAGAAAACGCTAACAAAGCTAGCTGACTGGCTCAGGTAGTAAGCTAGCATTAGCCAGGCTAGCATTAGCCAACAATCGTCAAGGAGCGACTCTTTCATTAACGTGTTGTACAAGACAGCGTCTCTCGGCTATTTTGCGAAGTAAAACCAGAAGAAGTGACCAGGTAAGAGGCGACACATGCACATTTTTAATAATCTTTACAGATTACAGTTTTACTTTTAAAGTAAATATGCTAACAGACTGACTGGTTGCTAGTAGAATCATATTAGCATACAATCAAACTAACAGTCTCTTAAATTGGCAAGCCGCATCGCATTTTTTATTTCTTATTCGTGTAACATTTAAATTGTATCAACGACATGTTAGCTGCAGCGTTGCGTTTTACATGTTGCATTTAAAGTGAATTAAAGTGAAACGCTAACAAGCAAAGCTAAGCTAAAGGCATGATGTTGTGTCCGCAGGCCCAGGACAAACCTGGCTAAGTTTTTTTTTTAAATTTATTTACACATCGTTTTAAGTAATTATATAAGTGCGTGCTATGTATTTTTTCCACTCTAAAGTCACGTTTTAACCAGAAGTGTACAGCTTTTCAAACGAGCTTGCTTTGTTTTTCACAGCATCAAATGAAAGGTGGTGGAGGTGGAACTTGACCCAACCAACTGAGTCACCATTTTCCTGCACATAATGGTGAGTAATCAGATTGCAGCTGTCTTGATCATCAAGCAGCTTTATTTAGGTTTTACTTGAAGTGGCACATGTCTCTAGATACTGACATCTTGATTTACCAGAAGTGCCATAGCTTTAAATGTCAGACAATGCTAGTTATTCATTTCCTAAAATCACAACTGTCATAGCATGTGGTTACTGTATATCTGAACAGCGTTTGTTTGGCTTGGTGGGCACAATTTAAAATGAAAGCATAAGTGCTTGATTTTAAGGTGCTCCCATCCACACTCACTGGCCAGTTCATTAGGTACACTGGTGGAAACAAATGCATTCCAATTAACAGTCCTGCAGTAGAGCTTTTCTTTATAAAGATAATGAGCTGTTGAGCTGGTATTTTGTGGTGCTATGGAATTGTATTACGTGGCATCGACACGTTTCTATTATTCTGACAAACACATTTCAGTCAGTGGGCTAGGCTAAATAACAGAAACACTTTTAATTCAATGCACCACAAACTACATCCTCCAAAACGATCACACTGTGGAATTAACACCTACAGTGTTTCAACAATGAGTGAAGATTTTGGCGAAGATTATATGCAGAGCAGGGGTGTAATATTGGAATGCATTAATTTTCACTAGTGTACCTAATGAACTAGCAAGTGAGTGCATATTGTGGCAGCAGTGTTGGAGCTATTCCTTCAATATCGTGGAGTTTTACGAGCCAATCTGTGCTGAAATTAGTAAATAATTGTGAAGAGTTTGCCAAGAGGGGTTAAAACTACTTTTATCTCTCTAATGCATCTCATAGGATCTGTACTCTTAAGAATAGGGACTGATTGTAAAGGGCTACAAGTCGTATTGGTACTCATCAGTTAACATGTAACGCTTGGTGTACAACTTCTTACTTTTATTAAGCAAAAATGCCAAACATGTGACAAACATATCCATATACACAAGCACTTAGCTGTCATGTAGCGTGCTGTTAATAGATTAAATCTTTTCAGTGTACTGTTTATGTGTGTGTTACTGTCTTTGTAACAAGTGTTTTGTGACCAAGTAAAGAATACCTTGTGTCATTTTCTTTCTGCAGGGTCTGATGGCTACACTGTATGCATGACTTGTTTCGTGTGGCCTGATGGGAGGACACTGTGGATAGTACTTTCATCGGGATACCAGGAGGGCCATCCCATGCCCCCACTTCGGAGGGCCTGTCAGAATGAAGAAGATAA
Source organism: Chelon labrosus (assembly GCF_963514085.1). Taxonomy (NCBI): domain Eukaryota; kingdom Metazoa; phylum Chordata; class Actinopteri; order Mugiliformes; family Mugilidae; genus Chelon; species Chelon labrosus. The sequence goes on along the minus strand of NC_140351.1, from coordinate 20,299,449 downwards.
GCCTTAAGACCATCCGCAAGTCCCTCAGCATAAAGGGCAAAGAGGAGGGTGACTTTGTCATGCTCCAGCAGCCCTCGGTGACTACAGAGTTTTCAAAGGAAGAGTCACTTTTTGGGGGCTGCTACACCAAAGAGCTTTCTGGCTGTGACCTCGGTGGTGAAGAGGAGAAAGCGAGCCAGAACAAGGGCCGCTCAAAGACTGAGAGCCTGATGGGATCACTAAAGAGAAGGCTGTCTGCCAAGCAGAAGGCAAAAGGGAAAGGTGGTTCTTCCGCCATTGGCTCAGTGGATGATGATGACACCTTTTCATCCTCTTCTGTGCCTATCAGCTTCAATGAGGTGAAAGCCCAGAGACCTCTTAGATCTGCATCCTTACGGAGTCACCATTATAGCCCGTCACCGTGGCCGTTGCGGTCAGTCAACTCTGATGATGCGTGTATAAAGATGGAGGTAAAAGTTAAAGCCATGGTTCACTCTCCAAGCCCAAGTCCCAACTTAAATGGTGTCCGTAAAGAATTTCACGATTACCCGATGGAAGGGCTCTTTCAGGACCAAGCCGAGTCCTTAAAGAATCTCCAGCAACCTCAAAATGGTGAGCTGCATCTAAATATTGATGAAAATGACGTGCCTGTGGTGCTAGGGTTGACGCCCCAGGACTACATTCAATATACAATGCCTTTAGATGAGGGAATGTACCCGGAAGGGTCCCACTCCTTCTGCCTGGACAGCTCCTCTCCTATGGAGGTGGTGACGGAGGCAGACAGTAGGTCTCTCCACACAGACCAGGGACAGGAGGAGCATGATCTGGTTAGTGGATTGCCTCCAGATCTGTTCATGGAAACCTCAGTTAATAGTATTCTTCTCGGTTCTGCTAGTATGATGCTCCAAAGCTCCAGAGTAGAGGTCCCGCCTCCGCTCTCTCCACTCCTGCCACCCATGACAAATAATGGGCATATCCCCAGGACTTTTTCGGGATTCAGCTCTTCAGACAGCCAGGTAGCTGAGAGGGTGAGACACCACCTCAACTTTGACCCCAATTCAGCCCCAGGCGTCAGTCGGGTATACGACTCAGTCCAGAGCAGCGGGCCCATGGTCGTGACCAGCCTGACAGAGGAGCTGAAGAAGCTTGCCAGGCAGGGTTGGTACTGGGGCCCCATCACACGCTGGGAAGCAGAGGAAAAGCTGGTCAACTTGGCTGATGGTTCATTTCTGGTCAGAGACAGCTCAGATGACAGGTACCTGCTCAGCCTGAGTTTCAGGTCACAGAGCAAAACTCTCCACACTCGCATTGAACACTCTAATGGACGCTTCAGCTTCTATGAGCAGCCTGATGTGGAGGGACACACATCAATTGTTGACTTAATCGAACACTCTATCAAAGACTCGGAGAACGGAGCTTTTTGCTATTCCAGGTCTCGCTTACCAGGGTCTGCAACCTACCCTGTCCGACTAACCAACCCAGTATCTCGGTTTATGCAAGTGCGCTCTCTGCAGTACCTTTGCCGCTTTGTCATTAGGCAATACACAAGGATAGACCTGATCCAAAAACTGCCCTTACCTAACAAGATGAAAGATTATCTGCAGGAGAAGCACTACTGAAGACACAGAGACAGGACAGTGGTAGCAATTTGCACTTTTGTGTTCAGTTGAGAGATTTAAACAAGGTTTACAGACAACCACAGTTTTGAGATGATTGGTTCTGGTGGCTCTTGATTTGTGTCCAGGTGACCCTGTCACTGTTTAGTCCTCCATTCCACTGTTCTGGGGTTTTTCGCTGGTTCTCTGTGGCTCAACTTCCAGAAATATCAACCAGCACATAATCTATTGCAAAATATAGCAGAGGTATACAGCCAAGTAACATTATTCGAATACATTAAGTGCACACATTAGGCACTGAAATGTATGAATATGTGTAATATCCAGCTGTGCAAGTAGAGCAGATTTTCATGAATTTACTGTTAAAGTTGGGGGCAGTAGGAAAAATATAATTCCACTCTGAATTTGAGAAGTCATTGAATTTTTATCCACAAAATTGTACATTTTAACGATGATTTCTAGATGGAAAGCTCACATCAGATTTTTAAGGGCTCTGCAGACTGGCAAATTTTGATCATCTTTTGCATTTTAATTTTTAGACGTTCATACTTTTCAGCATGAGCAGACTGCAAATTAGAAGGTATTCTGCATTCATACCTTGCTATCAGTCAATTGGGAAGGTAAGGCTTTGTTGTGTAGGTGAGGGTGCCTGATCTATAATTCTAATGCCAAGCAGTTTATAAATATAACTTTCTTGGCCTTTGATAGCTGTCAAATAGTTTTATGCTTTGGTATTAAAACGGTACTGGCTTTGGTTTTGAATTTGTCATGGACATGAAAAACACTAACCGAAACACCATGTCACAACGTTAAGAACATTGTGTTGCAAGAGCCATGCAACATTTGCCAGTCTGCCTGAGGCTTTAAATTTTTTAGTTTAGAGGTAGCTTTAAAATTGTATGGCTGCATGTAGCCATTATACATTGTGCAAGCCTAAAGGTACTGATAATGCTGGATTTTAATGTTCATCAATTTAATGTATAAACCTTTTTGAAATATGTTAACATTGAAAGTGAAATCTTTCTGCATTAGGAATGTTACAAAAACTGCACCGCAGCTCAGGCCTAACAACTTTGTCACTATCTGTAATGCTTGTATCTGCATGTAGTAAAGGCTTTAAGACTGTCAATTAAAGGCACTGTAGAGTTACTCTAAATGTGAGAAAATATCACGGTGGGAGGGTGAGAGGTTTGGGCTGTTGTTAAAGTGCAACTCGAGTAAAAGGATGTTAAATGCACAGTTTCCTTTACCTTAGGCTGGTAATATGTAAAGAAAAGTGCCCTCAATTACCCTTGAACTGACATACAGATCTCCAGTCAATTGAGCTGAAGCCGTACGTAGGGATGGCTGGTTCTTAGTCTCTTAATGCCAGCGCTGAGCTGGACCCATATCAAAGGAAACCCAAAAGAAGGTGTGAGCTTAGGTAAACAGATTTGGGAAAGCCAGGGTTAAATCCTCCGTGCTACCTTGGAGTAATGCCAGGGTTTCTGCGTATGACAAAAGTTCTATCACAACTGCATGGCATCATTAGTGTTAGATGGGATTTTACGGACATCTTTGGACAGTTTGCCCATTCACATTGTCCTCACAGAGCTGCACTACCCCACAGATTATCTCTCTACCGGGCTGTTTGTGCCAGAGTAAAGGGAAGAGCACACAGTATGCTACGCAAGTGCTTTATATGGATACTTGACAGGGAATTGTGTTTTCACATCATGAATGATTATCTTTTTTGACATCCGCGTCCTTAAAAGTATTTGGAAAATGGTCTCTCAGACAACCCTGTTAGGTTGTTAGCGCATAGTTCTAGTTTTAGTTAGCTGGAAGTGTTGGTGTCTGAGGAAGTAACCAGGAATCTAGCACAGCAGAAATTCGATAGGAACTCTGGATGGTGTTGCATGTTTAAAGACTTAGCATTTTAAAGCTTTGAGTTGTATAGGAATGAAGGATTTAGGTTGCGTGTTTTGGCTGTGTGTGTAGAGAGATGTTTTCGTTTTCTGTCACAAACATTGGCTGGACATTCTGTGTACAAGAAATGTATTTTTCTTTTAAGAATTCTTGAGTATTTTTGTTTGTTTTTGTGACATTCGCCATCTGGGGGACTGGGCTGTACAAAAGGAATGTACGCTTGTTTGAGGCGTCCATTTTATCCGCCTGCAGACCAGTTTCAGAAAGCATGGCAAACACAAGAACCACGTCGACACATTATTTTGCACTTGAACATTCTCCGTTGAGATCCTCTCCTGCCTAGCGTTGTCCCTCAGATGGCGTTTTTTTTTTTTTGTTGTTTTTAAAGAAGTCGCGCATTTGTCCTGATGTGTTCATATAACTGTTACTGTCATATCTGTGGGATACAAAGGGTAAGGCACCAGCATCATTTCAAAGCTAACACTCATTGGCCGTCAAGGAATGGGATCATGGCAAGGTTGTGGATGTAAATTTGATTTCACTATTCCTTTTTGTGTGTGCGTGTGTTTCAGTTAAAATGTGAAAGTATCTTTTTTATTTTTATTTTTCAAAATACAATGTTTTAATTGCATTTCCATTTTAATTTGTTATCAGATTTCGACAAGCAGGAGCCAGTCTCATGGTATGCTGCTGTGATTTCTCTAAATACTAGTTTATTATTGAGCATTATTGCCTTCAATGTTTGATTCCAGAGGTTGACGCTTGTTCGGGCTGCTAAAGCATTTTGATTTAATAACAGCTGTTTAGCACTTAACAAGCTCCAACTCTTTCTTGTGCATCTCGGTGAGTGAAGGTAATTGTTTACAGCATTATGTTTGGACTTGCCCCTCCCTCTTTGTTTACCCTCTCTCACACGGACATCTTGGTACAGTTTGAAAAACTCTTTTCTTTTAATGTGTTATACACATTTGTGCTGCTTATGGATATGATTGCCTTTTCTTGTATTTAACAATGGGGGAAATAGAATGTCACCAATGTAGATGTATGTACACATAATGACTTTGGTTATCAACTTGGGAGAGCAAAGCAGATTTGCAATTTGTTAACAACTGTAGTCGGTTAAATGAGAATTAGTAGCGATTAGTAAACCCTCTGTAGAATTACCAGTTCACTCCAGTTTACATTGGTTTGTCAACTTTCCAAAGTAGATGGTCTTTTTGTATTTTTCTTTTGGGAAAAAAAAAATCATCAGTGATTTATTGCACATTTTGGATACAGTTCAAGAGTTTTTTGTATCTGCCAATTATAAATTATAAATAAAACTATATTCTAAAAAAAAAAGTGTTTTTGAGAATTGCCTGTGTATGCAGTATTCTCGAATGAAATGAATTAAGCGTGACTCATGGCTTAATCATCCTTTGCCGTATATGGATCCAGTGATGCACTTGATAAGAGCCAGCTCATCCTTGCAGCTGTGTTAATAGGTAAAAAAAATAAAAACTAAAAAATCATGAAGGCCTTAAGGAAATTTTTTCCACAGTGGGTACAAATTGGCAGCTAATCCCAGTGCTCCGTTGCCTAATTTACAAAGACAATCTGGGCAATCTTTAAATACAACTGAGTGAAGCAGAGACTCTGGGGAAAGATTAGAGGCAACGCTTCCCTCCCCGCTTTAACTTCACTTAAAGTAAACTCTGGAGAGAGTGAGTTCTCGTGTCGAAGAGGGGGAGGAGAAGCTGGGAGCGGGGTAATGGTGTCAGGTTTGGACTAGGATCTGCTGAAACATGGCCTGAATGATGATGAGGGGGGTAGGCTTTGTTAACTGCTGCGTCTGACAGGCCTCTCCAGGCATTTGAGGTGAAGATACACAACTGTTTGCTCTCTCTGCCCTGTTCTGGATGATTTATTCATTGCACACTCTGGTGGTCCTGTGTCATGGAGATGCCTCCATCATAAAAGGACTCATCTCTGCTTTCCACTGTTACTTCTCCTTTTTTTTTTCTAATTTGCAGCTGTTTGAATTCAGAATTTATCGTGGGAGGGTTTTACTTGAGTGGAAGAGTGCAGCTTTGTCACATGACGTGACACAGCATTTCAGCAGAGTTTGTCTTCAAATGCGATATTTGACCTGCTCACCTTGCCTCCACGTAACCAGGATGTTTCTGCTTACAAAGAGCGCTTAACTTTGGCAAGCTGTCACTTTTCATCTGGTGCTGTTTCAGCAAATATTTAAATGATACAAGTGACACATAAACGGAGATTTTAGTGTGGAGGACTTAGTGGTAAGGCTTCACAAATTGAATACACCTCCCTTACCAAGCCTGTAGGAGAACACACAATGGCTGCCATGCACTGAAACAAATATATATATAAAAGGCCCTATCTAGAAACTGTGTTTGGTTTATTCATTCTGAGCAATATAAAGAAATGTAGCAGCAACCGTGGAAGATAAATCTGCTCCCTATGTAGGTAGGGCTTATTATAAGCTAACATATAACACAACTAAATAATAATAATAATAATAATAAAATGCTTCTTTTTAACAATTAATCTGCATGGATGTTTAATATACACATTTTGATCTAGTATAATCTTTGTGGCACTATCTAATAGTCATATAGCTTACATATGTCCATTAACAAGTAGCCTTGAGTTCATTTGTCAGTCAAATATTTAAAGTGCATCAGATTTGTACAGGGATGCAGAAAGAATGATTGAATAGTTTAGGAAGTAAACAGGCTTTGTAGATGTGGATGAGAGGATTGAAATGACTATATGGCAGACAATCAACTACCACTATCAGATATTGTCTTAGCTTAGCCAAAATACAGGAAGAGTGGGGAAACCACTAGCTTGACTGTGTCAAAATTTAATCAGCACCTCTACAGTAAAATCCAGCTAGAAGTTGTGTATTAAGAAGAGTTTAATATACAACATTCTTTGAATAAGAATTCATAAATACATCCACCAGGAGCTATCTGAGTAGCTAAATTAACATATAGCTACCATAAGCTACAAATATAAAAATTTGCCAAAGAAGTGCATCAGAGTAGTACACTGAGACATATTCTTTTTCTAAAAAATGGAAAGACAAATTATAAATGATGTTTTAAAAGGTACCAATAAATGCCAAATGTGTCTGTTGGTAATGCTGCTAATGTTAGCTAATGTTTGCTAATACACAGCTAAGAAAACATTATCAGAACGAAGTATATTTTGTTTAGTGTTTGGTCACCTGAATAAAAAAGAATATAAATACACCAATGCCAGTATAAGTTTATATATTTGGATATTTAGGATATTTGCTGTTTTATCTCCCCCTCAAGGAAGGCCTTTTTAACAGAGAACTGACGCTTTTGGTAAATCTAACAGACTCCATTGACAAAAATGGAAAAATGTTACGCTCTGTGTCCCAGGCATTTTAACTCCCATAACTGCTAATTTTGATCCAAACTATCACTGAACATGTAAATTAATTCTGTGAAAATACATTCACTTGCTAGTTCATTAGGTGCACAGTCCTTCACTATGTCTTGTCTTCATGAAGGGTACGGTATTCAGCATTAAAACTACTGAGTGAGCTGAACAAACTGGGTTTTCAGTTTGGAGGCTGTGGTTTGTGGTACTATTGAACTGTGCTGTGTTATACTGACATATATACACCGATCAGCCTCAATATTAAAACCACTAACATTGACCATCTTGTGAAAATTCAGTGTCCTGCAGGGAAACTTTTGGACCGGGCATTCATGTGGATGTTACTTAGACATGTACCACCCACATAGACCAGACCAGGCACCCCCACCCCATAGCAATGACACTCCTTGATGACAGGAGCCATCCCCAGAACACGCCTGATCCACAGAGGCCCCTCCCCTCAATCCATAGAACCCAAAGGCCCCCATTAACTACATTCACCACAGGACACCCTCAGAAGGTCCATGTCCATTCTCTGATGAGCCACAACTGTTTCAGAGGCACAAGGGAGACCTACACAATATTAGGAAGGTGGTCATAATTTTTTTTTATTTTATTTTTATTTTTAATTTTTACGGTTCTGTGGGGCTCAAGGAAAGGAGCCATTATAAGAACATAGTAATTTCTCCATATATTTTTCTCCAGTTCTGGAGAAAGAATGTGGAGTGACAACTATGACCAAGCCTGGCTTTTTTCAGCTGGGTAAGGAAATATCTGTGACAACACACGCAATTATTGCACACAATAAAATAAAAATAATTGTGGCCAACAGATTTAAACAGGGCTCAATTTTAGCTGCTGACAGCCATTTTATTGTGATGAAAAAGTAAGCTAAAACTAAACCAGCTTGTGTCCATTTGAAAGCAGCCCCCAGGGAGCAGCAGTCAGCACCAATCTTTTGATCCAGCCAGAATTCCAAGTGCTTTTTGAATTTGAAAAGCTCTTTTAATGTTATGCGATTGTTGTAGGATGCTTTTAAAAATCATGGGCAGTGGTTAGCAACAAACCAGATTTTGACATCAAAGAGAAATATTTTGATTTTCTACATATATTTTAAATTGCAGCAAATGGAGGCAGGCAGAGTAAAGAGAGATAGGGAGAGATTACACGTCAAGTAGCGGTATGATTCAAATATCTTTGCAAAATTCATCTGGTTTGTGTGCCTTTTTATATATTTATTGCGTTCTTTTTAACAGATTGAGTACATTAAAGGGACAGCTCATGTGAGATGGTTCAGAGATGTAGTTAAAGAGGCCAGGTTGAGATGGTTTGGACACGTTCAGAGGAGGGATAGAGAATATATTGGTTGAAGGATGGTGAGGTTAGAGCTGCCAGGCAGGATGTCTAGAGGAAGACCTCAGAGGAGGTTTATGGATGTAGTGGAGGAGGACATGAAGGTCAGAGGATAGGGCGAGATGGAAGCAGATGATCTGAAGGGAACAGGCGAAAAAGTGTTCTTTTTAACAGACACATACTGGTGAAATATTTAGGTATGAAGTATTTTGGCTTTAGCTACAACCTTTATATCAACACATATTTGATGAGAGTAATAGTTATCTCCATTAATTCCCTTTACTCTCTCTCCCTGGTGCAGGATTGGGAGATTCACCAGTATTTTGCTCCAGAATTAATAAAATAGGCTTGTAAGACTGAGTTCGATTACAAAAGGTTGCACAACAATAGTTTGTTTGAAGCCTATCGATTGACATTCACTCTAGTGCTAAGACATATGATAGGCCAATACTGGTCATGTTATTAATTGTGCAAGTGTATTGTGAAGCAGCAATTGACTCTTAGGGAAGAAGTTTTCCAAATTCATGCTTGCATGTGTTTAATTTTACTTACTGAGCAGGTGTAAGAATATAAATGTACTCTCGAGACATTTGAGTTCGTTGCTGGGTGCTGTAGAAAAAAAGTATTTCTGGTGCGACTTCATCTGCTACTAAGGTGCATGGAGGAGGGAAAGAAATTGCAGAAAGGTCGAGACTCCCGCAACACTTGTAGCGTATGGAACAGCTTTATTAGACTGACGCATTAGAATGTCACGTTTTTGGCTCATGGCCTTCATCAGGATCACAAGCCGATGAAGGCCACAAGCCAAAACGTGACACAAAGTCTTAGACCTAACTAACTCCCATAAGTTTCTTGTAGGTGTACTTCTTGGTTTTGACTGAGCTAGGCTAACCCTTAGCATAGACTTTGTGGTAAGCTAGGAAAAAACAAGTTGCTCTTACTACTTTGGTTTTTGCTAATTCTAATTAATTTAACTGTTCGGATAGTTTTGACTAAAACATATTTTCTTGTCTGGGATACACTAATAGTATACAGTAGAACACTCAGGAGATTAGTAGTATTCTAAAATATGTAAACTTGGACAGAATTAATTCTATTCCATCACAGAAATCAATATTCTACATTTACCTAAAGGCAGATTGTTAGTGCGAGATCTCAAGTGTGATTGACAGAGGTTTGTTTCACAGACGTGCTGCACATTTTTCTGTAGGTTTTGTGTTTTTAATGTGACTTTATGAACTGAATAATTGGTTCAGAATTTGATGGAGTTTTGTACATGCTTTCTGGGAATGATGTGAATCAGCCATGAAGACACTTCATTATCTATTTCAGTATTTGTTCTGGACAGACTTTCAGGACACGTGGTAAATGTAGATGAGAAACTCTCCAGCTCTCAGAAGAGTTGAGGAAATACATTTATATGTTCCTGGGAGAAAGCAATTTCCTCAAATATACAATATAAGCTGAATAACAATCAAGATGTTAGCTAAAAATGTTCACTTTGAGGCAGAGGTTCACTGTGAGGCAGCTGCTTCTTGAGTGGTTTACAGTTTCATTATGTTGTTTCTGTGAATCCAAACCTTTATGCTGGTAAAGTTAATATCAGATAGAGTCATTTATTTTAACTACTGAAGTGTGACAGCCATGCCACGCTCAAGTTCCACCACCAACAACAAGATGAAAGAGCAAATCTAACAACAGAATCATCTGTGTGTGGTTGTCTCTCTGCAGACGACTGAGTGAGATCAGGGATGACCACTCCTCAATAAATTTAAAAGCTTAAATCCGTGTCCTCTACAAGTCCCGTGCTCCATTAAGGAGGCATTCTCTGTTCAGGCTCCTGTAAGTTTGAGGCCAATCAGCATAAAGTGAGTGGCTGGCTCTATGTTCTTGTTGTTGCACCTCCTCCTCATAGCTTGCGCTCTGTTTCTAAACTCCTCTGTGTGTTTCTTTTTAATCAGAAGCATTTGGTACCTGACTGCGTCTTGATTCAGAGGGAGCTGGTGGCGTCGCTGCTTAGCAGACAACAAACAGAAGCATTTGGATGATAGGAGAGTGAAAGCGTGGACTGTGTGCGCCGCTGTTTTGTGTGTTTTTCAATCTATCTCTCATTATCTTCTTCTCAGGTTGGAGGCTCCTACAGTCTGGTCAGCACCATCAGCCAAGAAAATCATTTTGGTTGGTTTTGGTTACAAGCACTCTTTGCCAGTAAATTCCCTCTAACGCTTTATAAGCATGAGATTTATTTTTACAGCCACTTATATAGAAAAACATGTTGCTGCGTTGATTTCACCGTCATTCATTCATTCATTCATCTTCTGTAACCGCTTATTCCTGTTAAGGGTCGCGGGGTCTGCTGGAGCCTATCCCAGCTGTCATCGGGCGAGAGGCGGGGTACATCCTGGACAGGCCTCCAGTCTATCGCAGGGCTAACACAGAGAGACAGACAACCATTCACACTCAGATACACACCTATGGCCAATTTAGAATCACCAAACAAACCAATCACCTAACAAGAATGTCTTTGGATAGCGGGAGGAAGCCCGAGTACCCGGAGAGAACCCACACAGACACAGGGAGAACATGCAAACAACACACAGAAAGGCCCAGTAGGCCCATGGATTCAAACCTGGGACCTTCTCGATGTGAGGCATTTTACCATCATTTGTTGGAAAAACCTTTTATCAGTGACCTAACCTGTGTGTCTGCAGACTTGTGACCTCTGTTTTCTCTTTTTTCTTGAAACATTTTACCTTTGTAACTTGGCCTAATATTTTTTAAATATGAGCAATGATCTTTCCCCTGTTAGGACACTGCAAGATGTAGTGGCTGCCTCACATTCATTGATTCATAAGTCTCTGAAACACCCAGCTCATTTGTTCGTGAACAGTGGCTGAAGTCACCCTAGATCCTTTTTTACAAGAGACAGGTAAGTATATCTACATAGCAACACATTTAAATAACGACAGGAACCGTGTAAAGCTACAACAAGACGTGAACTTATCAAATATTGTTTGTAGGAAATGAGCTCTACTCTGTGAAGACACTTCTTTACTGAAGACACTGGCAAAGTCCAGAAATCACAAAGAACAGATCAAAAGCACACTAGGAACAGCCTGGTACGTTCTTGACACAAAGAACAACGTTGAACTGGCATTTCAGGAAGGGAACACAGAAACTAAATACAAGGGGGACACCACTTGTGTCTTGGGTCGTCCGTTTGAGTCCTCCTCAACCTGTGCCTTGTTTCAGTATACATGTTGATCACACGTGCTAACTGTTTCACGTTGTCAAATTGTTGTAGCAATAAACAACACTTATAGCTACTCTAAGGCCTTGTTACAGTTGATCTGGTATTCCTTGTCCTAGTTTTGGTCTATGTAATCAGTTTTGATTTTAGGCAGTGAAACTTCCAAGTTTCAATTTTCCGTCCAGTACTTGAATGCATTTGCATTTCTTTTAGTGCATAATGTCGAGACTGAAGTGCTCGTTTGTGAGCAAATTTCCCCTCAGTGTGGCTCTTAGTTTGAAACTGTTTACTCTGGAGAATCCATCCATCACACGTCTGCCGTCTCAGATTGATGATACATTCCTGCCATCTGGTGCGCTGCGTGGCGCTCCCATTTTTCACCTACAAACAGGGATGATGTTGACAGCTTGAATTAGCCAGCAAACATATATATCGCTTTAAATTGTCGTGCCAGGAAAACATCGGTGGGTCTAGCTAGTAATGATAAAGCTGAGGTTACCTGCTGGCAACAGATGTCTTTCAGCCTAGAGTGAAAGGTTCAGCTCTATTAATGCTTGTGATCTCATGCCAGCAGTGCCGTACACCACTGAGACCCTCTCCTTCTCCATCTATCATACATTAGATGCCTCTGAACCTCAATTAGCCCTGTTAGAGACGGGACTGCCTTCATCATTAGCAGGTCCCCACCGCAACAACAGCTCGTTGAGGTATCCGGAGTGATCATTCTTCACTGTTTCCTATGTATTCGTGGAGAGTATGTTTGTTGAAGTTCAGCTTGGTAGCTACCACTTTGTGTGTCTCACACCGTTGTGCTGAATACCTCCAGATCAAAACGCCTTTCATCACGGCCTATTTACAAAAGCGGCATCGCTCCCACACCAAGCGTCGAAGATCGAATTTCACAAACAGAGTGATTCAAGTGATTCAAAGTGTGCTACCAGTTTCAGTTACTCTTTCAGGATTCATGCTATCAAGATTCCTGAGAAGTGAGCATGGTTAATGACCAGAAAATGGCTTTTCCAGATGGCCCCAGCTCCGGGGTGTCTGCAAAGATGAAGCTGGCCACTTTGATATTTGATTGATAATCTGTCAAGGAAGTCATTCCCATTGTGAGGACATTTCATGCTTTACAAAATTAAAATATGATTTACTTTCAACTGTTTTGCTGGTCTTTGTGATATCATTTGGCAGCTGGAGGAAATGTAAATTAGCTACCTGATCTACCTGTAAACTATCTTTCAGAAAGACGCCTTTATAATTACAAATGGCACAGGACTGAAGGCGGTGAATAATAATGATATGCAGGAGCTATGTGTGTTTATGTGCAATGTGCTCACCTTCTAGCACAGACTGAAGGCCAAGGGGAGTCATAAGACGGTCATAATTATGCCATTAAAAAGAGTGACATCTGGAACTTGGGGGCCATTGAGAAACACTGAGTACCCACCTCCTTCAGTCCTCTGCCCCCTGTGACACTGGCAATCTACACTCTTTCCCTCCAACAATCTGCCCATTCTTCACACAGTACGGAGGTGTGTGTATGTGTACGTGGCATGGCGGTAGGGATGGGGGTGGGGTAGGGATTCTGGCGGGGGATGGGGGGTGAACAGGTGGCAGCCATCAGGAAATGGATGGGGAATGTTTTGAATGGGAAACTTGCCTCCATTCCTCACGGAGTACCTGGGTGTCTGCCCTTCACCGGTGGACCAAGAGGCACGGCGAGGATGGGCGAGATGAAATGAGAACAGGTGGTGGTTTGTCGTTTAACGAGGAATGGAGTTCCCCTGTAGGTCTGCGAAAGCACAGCCAACAGAGCAGTATGGACTACAGCTGCACAACGGGATCCCTGCGCCGACTGCTCGAGGGTCTCGGTGGGCTGTGTCCAAAACAAGAACGCTTCGCGGATAAATCTCGACGTGCAACAATGCTAAATGAGCTTGGCAGTCGCAAACAGAAAATTTACCTGCGACAAAAAGTGCAGGCGAAAATGAACAATGTGTAATTAATGACATACCTGCCTCCAATCTGTTTTTGGTCAAGGGCCAGGCTCCTACCATTTTGTACTTTGATTGAATCGCAGTCACTCTCTCCACTCTTTGAACTGCCGCCATCCCACTGGTGCTTCGTGCACAGTTCAACTGAGATGTTGCATGGCAATTAGCAGCTCCCCCACCTCCGAGTGTGTATTACTCAGCAGGGCCCCACCCTCCTCTGCAGCCATACCCTGCTAATATTCTGCCTCCATCTTTTCCCTTACAGCCCTGATGTGCTGTCTACAGTAGCTCAGGGCCTTTTGAACCTCTATGATGAGCTCACTCTCTCTCTCTCCCCACCTCTGGTACATATGGGAGCATCTGTTTTGCAACTTTCAAACTGAGCCACGGTAGCTGTGAGACAAGCATCCCAATTCTCTTTACATATCCAGCCATTAGTCCTTTGTTTGACAACAGCTACCATTCAATTAAGCCAGAGCTGTAATTTCTCTCGATATATGTGATATTTTCCTCATCATTTTTACTCGACGTGACTGAGAGGCTCAAATGTTTCATCTCCACAGTCACTGCTCCAAGGCGGCTGATGTGATCTAATCACTGAGATGTATGCTAATTGTGCTGTTTGACATCACTGGCTGAGATTCATTAAAATAGATTCCAGCTAGAGAAAAAACACGGGTGTGTTTTTGTTGGTTCCAAAAACTATTTTTTTAAAATCAATATCTGTTCATTAGAGCACCCTAATGACAGTGCCAGTAACGTTTTATGCGCTCTGTTAATGTTTTGACAGTAAGTCTATATTTTTCCATCCGTCATAGTTTGATGCTCTCCCATCCTGCTGACATTGCCAACCCTACAGGTTTGAAATTTTGACAAGCTTGTTTGCCTTAAACTTTGATTACATTATGTTTGGTGCCATTCCCAGCAACACAGGAGTACATTAAAGCAAATGAATCAGGTGAGAAACTGATTTGTTGTGGCAGCCTCTGCTCCCTCTTCACTTCTCGGATCTATTGAAGTACAAAGGTTTTTTCCCCCAAAATGTTTGGAACCACTGCTGGTGATTCGCAGTTTCCCACAGGACCTTCTAGGTGTACTAAGATTGGTTTTTAGAAAACACAAGACAGACATGGAAACTTGCATGATGCACATGTACAAGGGATTAACCTGCTTCTTTTTTACTACTTCACATATTTCTTCCAACAGCAACTGGGAAACCTTTGGACCTGGCATTCATGTGGATGTTACTTTGACATGTAGCTATCACCTAGACCAGACCAGGCACCCCCACCCCATAGCAATGACACTCCTTGATGGCAGCAGCCATCCCCAGCAGGATGCAACCTGACACAGGCACACATGCAAAAATGGTTTAGGAACAATTAAAAAAACAGTTGTGGGATGATCCACAGAGGCCCCTCCCCTCAACCCATAGGACCCAAAGGCCCCCATTAACAACATTCTGTTATATATAGATATTTCCAAGGGCCTTGTCTTGTCATCATAGTTTTGCATTTCTCACATGAAGTTACCCTGTCCTTAACATCGGTGGCTTCTAAATACCAACAATTGCCTAGCAACTGTAAATTTGTGGTTGATGTCACCACTTTAATGCCAAGCGTTTTGTGTGCACAGCTTCCCATGTCGCAACGACAAGCTCTCGAGATTCATTTCAATTCAGCGAGACATTCGTGGTCTGCAGAGGATGAATCTTACAGACTTCAGGATTCCCTCAACTTTTCCCTTGAGCACCACCAATCATGACTGAGGAGATGAGAGGGACGGGCACCATCTCTAAGATTGAATTCCATTCCCCTCAACTGTATCGTGATGGCGTCAGAAAACATCAGTCGATGCCTCTAGAAATGTAATCTACCGCCTGCATGACGAGGAGTGAGATGTGGGTGCAACAGCCCTTTAAAATCCAGTGTTTATCTTCGGTGTACACAGTCTCTTGGCTCTGACGGAGAAGATCAGAGGAACAGGCAGTATCTCTAACACTGATGTAAATCTGAACCAGCACACAGGAGTAGCAGGCTTTAAAGTGAACCTGGAGGGAAGTCTTTTAAAATTAGATCCAAACTGAAGGAATTGTGAGGAATATTTGCCCACCGCTCATAGATACACAGCATGAGTGTAGTTCTCGCTTATTTACTGTACATTTCAGGGTTACTTATTAAACCAGTGCAGGAGAACGGTGTAATGATTTTTAAAGGGCTGGCGTGTGGTTTTGGTTTACAACATCAAGCTTGTTTATGACATGAATGCTAACCATGACTCAGGTCATTTAAGTAGGGCTCAGTCCCTCAATCCTCTCCGGTTATATCAGCTAATCTTACTGACGTTGTCTCCAGAGTCCATATCACTGTCAGTCTGTCCATCCCTTCTTCTCTGAGATCCTTGCAGTCATGTAGGCTCTGCATGAAATCCTTCAATCCCATTAGGTTTTGTAAGTAAGTCTTCGCCCAATGTCTGCCCAGAGCGAGACAAATAGAGAATTGTTGTCCTGAATCTGTCTTCTTTTCTTCTCCCAGAGACGAAACAGCAGCCCGAGAGAAGGACAAATCCTTTAAATACACTCTCACGGTCTCCATGTAAAGATGCTTAATGTAACATGGCATAGTAAATGAAATACTCATACATAATTCAGGTTTGGGTGTTTTAATGGTCGACTCCCAGTCCTGTTGTACATCGCTCCCTCAACTGTTTCCAGTTTGTAAATAATGTAATGCAGTCTTGATGAGTAAAAGTGGCCGTGGGCCATGCAATAGTAATGAAGAGGGAGCGGGCTCAAGCAGAACTCAAATAATTCTGTTTGAGGAGGACTGTTAAATATCCACAGCTGTCATTAGTCAGATCTATGGGGAGGTGCTCGGATAAAAGAACCGGTTCCTTTATTTATTCATCTCACAAACTGTCAAGTGCTCCGAAAGGTTTTGGTAGTTTGTTTAACGTCAGGGTGCAAGCGGAGAGGAGAAAATGCTCTGAGTGAAGTCTGAAAGGAGGCATCATTTGCTAATGGCAGGCGTGCAGAGAGCTTTAAGTCTACGTGCATAATTGTGCGAAAAGAGAAAATGGGGAGTTTTTGCCGTGACTCAGCACTTCTCAACCCTCTCTATAAAAACTACAATTTCCACACATCCACCACTGTATTAAAAAACAATATTTATTTCCATTACGCGAAAGCAAATAGTTGTTATTTCATACTTCTATATAATGGCCTCAAAGGTCAAAGCAGCCACTTGAATCAAAATCAAAACCACTACATGCACTGATTGAGCATGATGAGGTAAAATGAGTGCTCCTGAAAAGGGCGCCTCACTGTTTCCTGTTTGAGTGAGAGCCTTTAGAGACATCAAGTGGTCTTTGTGCCGTGTGAGGAAATTTATGACGCGAAAAAGGGTGGAAAAAAAACAACACACACACACAACAACACATTCACAGCTGATTCTGGTGTGTTCTGTGATACATCCCTGAATAAACAATCACTTTCATGCCGCGTTTGTGCCTCTTAATTCCATGAGAGACATCAAAAAAACATTCCCTTTTTTCACTTCAGTGTGTCATTGTGACTAAGTAGCTTTAGCCCATGCATGTCCGCTCCTCCTACTGAAGTGTGCCATTCAGTTTTAAGTAGAAAAATCCTTCCAAATCCCCTCGAGAAAAACAGCAGCTTAAGTAAGGTTAATGTTCGCTACCCTTGCTTCTCCTCCACTCCATGTAAGATTATATTGGAGGACATGAATCTGTTTTATATTACAAGCTGTGAGCTGTAAGGACGTGACCAGAAGATACCTATAAGGTAGTGACCTATATACAGCCATGGAAAATGATCATTTTCTGTGTAGCTTGTATTCTGAAAGAATTGGTAATACATATCTGATTTTTTTTATCCTTTATTAGACTACAATAAACAGGTTATTAACATGTTATATTCATGTCAGGAATATATATGTTATTTTGAGTTGTAATTATTAAAAGAAACATATGGTAGAATTATGTTGCATTTTTTCCAATGTAATTTGTCAACTATGACAGAGGTGGGATCAGCCTGTCATGAATGTGCATTTTCATATATGACCTATAGGTGTCCTTGTTTAGCAAGTGATTCTGCTCAACGCTGTCCTAAAAATAGGTTTCTTTAATAGAGAATAAACTGACATAATATCACACGTTTATCTGAAATACAGTCTTTGAGTCATGTGTCTCTTCTCTTCTCTCTCTCCAAAGCAGTGTTGCAAACATAGACTGTATATAAATATGGACAACGCATCCCCACTTCCTTGCATTGGCTAACCTGACACTATTTTCCTGGGGATACGGGCAGCGCCGCCTTGCGAGTTTGGAGCCAGAGTCTGCACAGTACGATCTGAGATTATCAGTGTCCCGTCTACACTTCTGCCAGGCTCACTCGCGTTTTTGTTTCATTAATACTACGCTCTGCTCTACTTCAAGCAGTTACAAAGAAATGTTGGATTATACATTGTACTTATTATATTTTTTTTCCAACTCTCATGGCCCTACAGAACTACTTCATGGAGGGGTTGGCATGGCAACATGTAGTTATCATGATGTCACATCCTGTTTCTTATCTTCATAAGAAAAATAGACGCTTGAATATGCATCCGCATTGTATTAACTACCTAAAATGACAAAACTATCCTTGAAAAAAAATTTTTTTTTAAGTGTATTTGAATATTTGATTTGGCCAAATCAAAACACTCATATACATAAGCTCCACCTCCTCCATGTTAGTGGAGGAGGTGGAGCTTATGACCTATACTGCAGCCAGACACCAGGGGGAGCTCTACTTGCTTTGGCTTCACTTTTGAGGAGCTGTTCCATGTCCATCTTTATACAGTCTATGGTTGCAAAAGGGAAACATTTTGGAAGCTGCGGTGCAGACTTCTCTACAGAGGTTTCTGTCATTCAGCATATGAGACCCAAGTTGATCCAAGAAAGCACAGGAGGCAACGTCTCACTCTGATTCACACATTATTAAAACAAACAACAACAAAAAAAACATAATTACATGGTGTTTTAGATGAATCAACCCAGATGGCTTTTATCAAATTTATTTCACAGGTAGTGATCTTGATTATTAATTATATCTACAACAGCTCAGCACCTTTTTAATATAAAACAGTTTCAAAATAAGTTTGGAATCTGTCACGTCACAACAAAATGATTGTTTCACAAGCCTCTGTTGTTTTTTAATTGCCCAAAGCTATCATAAAAAGCCCAAAAATGTCATCTAACTGCAGAGCCAAACAGACATGAACATTTGGAACTGATCACAACCTGTGGCACAGTTTTTTTTTTTTTGTCAGTGCAGGTGTGTTTTGCCGTATTTCATTTTCATTTTTCACCCTCAAATGTGCAGGTTATATATATGTATGAATCCTCTGCCAGGCCTTAAAAAATGTCTATAAAGCC
Source organism: Chelon labrosus (assembly GCF_963514085.1). Lineage (NCBI taxonomy): Eukaryota > Metazoa > Chordata > Actinopteri > Mugiliformes > Mugilidae > Chelon > Chelon labrosus. The sequence continues at coordinate 20,280,496 of NC_140351.1, read as the reverse complement.
ACATTTAGAGGAGTAAATATGCAGTATGGCTTTTGGATCTGTGAATCACAAAGGTAAAAAGACTGTCAGCTCCGGTGCCGCGGTGCCTAGATCTTAACGAGTGCGGAGACAAGAGGAATGTGGAGCAGACGTGGGTGGTATTCAAAACTACATATAAATAAATAAGAGGTGAAAATAAATAAATAAACCCTACCTACATCAGTGAGCTGATAGCTATCTCTTGCGAGATGAATTCAAATGGAGCAAACGGAGGACAAGCTGCTTAATTTTCTCAGTTTAGCCTTGAATCTTTATATATGCTCCTGCTCCGCGCCAATGCATTTTTATTCCACCTGTGAACGTATTTTTAACCTCGTAGAATTATCACTACATTACTCTGATTACACCTGTAACTCATATATGACTCGTGTGTTTACCTGTGTCTGACTCACGCTAAAGAAGAAGCATCTCCTTCACAGACATTTTCTTTCCCTTTTAGAGAATGGATGCTATGAATGGCGAAACCACAAAAGAGCACTTTTCAGCTTATTATTCAAATTGAGCTTTCAAAAAAAAAAAAATATATAAAAGGATCCCATAAGTGTGGAGTTTTTCAGAGTTGCTATTGCCTCTCACGAGAACAGGAAAGAGCCGTTTTCATTGTTCATTTTTCAGGAGTCTTTCTTCCACAGAAGTGGATAACATAAGCTAGTATTCACCTGTACGGTTCAGATGAATGTGCCGTACTGAAAGGCGGTAGTTACAGCAGCCGGTGAAAGAATGCCGCCGCGAACAAGTGGCAAATTAGCTCCATACAAAGCAACAATAAGGATCATACAGTCCAAATGGGCCAATGATTTGTGACTGCACAGTGTGCAGTGTGGAGGTGATGACTGGGGAGATGTGCAGAAAGGGTTAAAGATATTTAGGTGGGTCTGATTTTTTTCACCTGCTCCTCTTTTAGGCTTACACCGGGCCATGATGGACAGAGAGGAGCAGTGTCCGGCCTCAGGTTCTTAGATTTCCTTTCATCCGCCACCCCTCCATCTTTTTTTTAACAATCCACTCAGCAGACATTGTGCCTCCGAATTTCACCCACATTCTTCACCGAGTCTCCAATAAATCTTTTACCTCACTGGACACGGTGCGGTTTCACAGAGAAGCAGAAATGGAAGGGGAAAAAACGGAAGGGACTGTAGCATGCTGGCATCCATTACCCAGCCTGTACAGTAATGTACAAAAAGCTTTGAATGAGTGTATTTAGCGGAAAATTATTGTGCACAACTTATAGCCAGAGAAAAAATGAGTTTGTGTAATTCTGACACCTGCAAATCTCGTCACACTTGAATAAATAACAAATGCGGGCACAGTTATATCATGTAACACCAACCTGTAACGCAAAAAAACATAATTATGCCTAACTTTACCTGGGAAAATTTGCTATAGAGATCAAAAACGTGCTTATTTCTGCTGTAATGCCTGGCATTTTGACATGTAGGTCTAAGGGGATCAACTCACTTGGGAAACCAGCTTCGAGTGGCCATCTGAGGAACTCCTGTTTTTCCCATTTCTGTGTTTGCTGAATTATTATTATTATTATTTTTATCCCAGGGTGGTTCCTGCTTGGATGTAGCCTGTTCAGCATCTACATGTGAATGAATTAAACACATAAGTTGTCAGCTAAAGGAGAGACATTTCGGGAAAGGTGCTTAAACTGACAGAGACAATCTGAGAGTAATATAGCATGTGATCAAACCAGTTCCAATGCGCAATCCAATATTTCATTGTAAAAGTGAAAAACAAGAACCAATAGACTCATTATAAATACCATGAGAGACAAACTAATCAGCTAGCTGGTTTGTGTAGTGGCAATCAGCTGAAGAGCTAGATAGTTCCTTTAGTGCTTGGTGGTGACCAAAGACAGAGCTAAAACAGGGCCTGTTCAGATACAAGTGTTCAGACCTGGCCTTAACATGCGTCTCCAGATCCGATCTCAGTTTGGCACTCAGTATGCAAATAATCCCAGACATCATCTGGGGCGCGGTAGAATATTTTAACAGCGCCTGTTTGGCTCTACCGCTGCCCCAGGACCGAGAACAGATCTGTTTTATGTGTGTGCGTCACGATTTGGGCACACAAGTTAAGTTATTATTTATTGATCTCCGCCCTGACGTTGGTTAGACCGGCGCCAAACTCACAAGACACATGTGGACACATGCGACCCAGACCACCTCCAAATGTGGTCAGGGATCGGATGCAAATCAAATGCAATCTCAAAGTGTCCTGGAGGTGTTCACACCTGTCTTTTACGTGACTGGACCACCCAGATCAGATCTTAATAGAAGGTCTGAACAGGCCCATAATAGTGCCGATTTTTCTTAAACGCTAAATGTTTGCCACAGATTAAAAGGTGAGAATACACCAGTATGTCTATAGTTTCTTTCTGATGTCCTCAAAATGTGTGACAGTTATTTATTTAAAGAGAGTGAAACATTTAATCTTCATCAGTCACCCCAAACGATATTGCTCAGAAATCTTATTTCCTCACTTCAAAATATATACTTGTTTGGCTAGTTTTTTGTTTTTGTTGTTGTTGTGACTGTTTGTCATAAATGTTGGTGGAGCTTTACCTGGAAGCTCCGGAAGAAAGCAGGCATGTAAAATATTGATAGCACCGCCACGGTTCATCCTTACCCGGTCAGCCCGGGAGGATCACAACCATCCTCGGCCTATTTCTCGCAGGGAACTTCTCTTCTTTTTGGTTGCTCGTGACCTCGCAGCATGGCAGGGTGAGAAACACACAGCAGGGCCCGTGGAGCTTGAAAAGATTCAAAGTCTTGCTCAAGGACTCTTCAGGAGCATCTTGACCACGCCAGAGCAGGAATCTTGGTTGTCCACCCTAAGGAAAGTGTCTTTGTTTGCTATGTCATCTATTATGTTGTAGTGCAGGCACTACGGGTTTACTCACTGCGATATAAAGCTCTCTTTTACATTAGAAGTATTATTTATGGATTATATACTGTCAAAATAATATTTGACAGAATTTAATTTGTTGAAATTGAAAACTTGGTCAGTGATAAGTGGTCAGAATGTACAGAAGGACACCAGTTAATCAACCAAAAAGGCTGAAGTGGTCAAATTTAAATTTAATCAAAAACCAAATAATCCTCCAAAAATAATGATTTATTAATCTTGATTCAAGTTTCTTGTATATGCTATTAGCAGACTAATTATTTTATAACTTGCTTCAGCAATTAATCATTTGGTTTTCTCTGTTAAAGCTCACATTCTCATTAGAATCTCCAAATCTGTGCTGCAATCTGCAATGCTGTCCTTCAAAACTCTTTTCGAGTATATTTAGAGCGGCTTTTATACACTGCAAAAAAAATAAAGACAACTAATCTGCATCTAGGTGAAACATTTTCAAAAAACACTACCTAATGTAAACATTAAAAGCCAATTTTATTGATCCCGGTGCATCCAGAAGTCTGCTTTGTAGCAGTCTTGGTGACGCCGGCGGTCTAAATATTATTTTTCATTGTCGATTTAATTTTAAACTGAATCCCCACCAACTGACTGAGTCTTTGTGCAACGGGAAGTTTCCCCGGCATGCGTGATATGCACAGAGCTGGGCTCTTATTTGTTCAGGTGTGGTGATAGGCATCCAGTGAGAGCAAAGCAGAGTGGGGAAATAAAAAGGACATGTTCATCCATGTGACACGGAGCTCCACGGGGACAGGAAACAGTAACCTAATTATAGGAGACGACGTAGAATTTTATGCCGTTGTTAAATGTAACCTCGCTGAGTCGTGATTCAAATGTGAGGATGTTCATTTGGCTATAGAAGAAAATCAGGACAGAGCTCTTCCAAACAACTGCAAAAATAAGTTTTGGCATTCTTTTACACTGAAATTTTTTACACTAAATTATGTCAAAAATTAATGTTTGTGATTTTGAATGGTGCGTTTCATCTCAACAAAAAGTGGCAGTTAATTTCTTAAGCTGTATTTTTTTTTTTTTTTTGTCAGATATTTTCAAAAAATCTGTTCTACACTAAGAAAACTGCTAAAAGCACCTCAAACAAAAGCATCCGCTTTCTACCTTCCTCCTCCTTCCTGTTATTCATCTTTGTCACTAACAACCCTGCTAATCCTTTGACCTGTGCAGATCTACGTCAGTCTTTGTGCCGCAGGAATCCAAGGTATTCTCCACGGTACCAGCTGGTGCACCACTTGTGCCTGTTTGATCCTTTGGCAGACTCCCCATCTTTGTTTAATGTGTATTTTTAGGATATTAGAAAAATGTGGAAGGGATGTTGCCCACGGTAATGTTGGGTAGATGTGTCATCTTGCTTCTGCTAGTTGTTGTGTCACTTCTCATTAGTTTTTTTTTTCTCCTCAAAATGTTTGCAGAGTCAAACGCATGCTTTGGGGTCAAGGAAAGGACTTGCCTGATCAAGCTGAGTTGTTTATTTGTGTGGCATGTTCTTGGTTTCACCATAGTGGGTGGCCAATATTAAGAAGGGTGCATGCTGGGGTAGTTTGCTGCGTAAATATACAAGAGTTACATCCACTTGACTGGATACTACATAATGGTTCATGATTTACATAGTTTTACAACAGGAAATGCACTTCATTACTTTTAGAATTAGATGAGATGACTGACACCACTCACATATCCCTCAATGAAACATAAGCCTAAGTATAGCAAATAGTCTGTTAGCTAAGAAACAGAGAACAGCTACTGTTGCTCTATCCCAAGCTAACTAAATCTACCAGTCACCACCTTCAGTAGATAACACTTTCTTCCTTCCATCTTTCTTCTTTAACTAACACTAAGACACAGTCTATGTACGTTCCACTGTACCAATTCTTGTCATCTCCAGTCTTCATTGCTAAGATAATCTAGCTAGTGGATATGACAAGACATAGACATGAGGTTGGTATCAGCCAGCCCATCTAAGATTAAAAATCTAAATGCTTGCAATGGTGTAGCAAGTTGATTTTTGTGCCAACCAGTAGTGACTAGAACTGAGTGGATTATGTCCATGTTCTGTAAAATCTAAATTACATAGGTTACTTTTACTAAAATCACTGCAATGCACAGAAGAGAAAAGACTGACCACTGACCACTGAAGACCAGTCTGAAGCAGGAGGATGATTGTTTCTGTTTTGTCCAGCAACTGAGAAAGACGGATGGTGAAATGCGTTTGGGTCCAGTCACACAGGTCGAGGACAGTGTCACTGCAACGTATGCTTAACATTTCCAGGCATGTGCACGTCAGGCTACAGCGTAGTATACAAAGCTGTGTCCTAGCTAAGGTGTAGATCTGAAACGGAAGGTTAAACTCAACCTTACTCAGCAAGATGCAAAGATGCAGATGTCCAAGGACCAGATGATGGTGACAGGGTTCTTTTTTGTTGATACAACTAGAGACTTTGTAATAGGTCTATAAATTCTTAAGTATTATTTTCCCGTTAGGGTTTCCTTTAGAGATGGGATTTATGGCTTTTCGAAGGGAGTCGGATCTTGTGGATACATTCCTTTCAAAGAGCCGTTCGAAAGACTGGCTCCTTTTAATATTTATTTATTTTTAAGATGCCAGCCTCAGGGTAACTTATTTTATCTTGAAAATAAGTACTGTGATAGGGTAAGATTTGGATCAGAATCATTTAAACTTAGACATCTGACCAATATATATTCTCTTGGTGGTATATCTGAGTCTATCTATCTATCTATCTATCTATCTATCTATCTATCTATCTAAACACTTTCTATTCTAGATAGACAGATGCTTAATTTATTGCAAGAGAAATTCGGTAAACACCTTTGCGCTGACCGGGAATCGTAGCCCGGTCCGTTACTACGCTCACCACTGTACCAGCTCCATCATCAACTGCCAACAGCGTCTCAAAGCAAAGCAGGACCTAATGTGTGCTCAGTTCCCATAAAGAGCCAATAGATTCGGTTTGTTCGCGAATCTCGATTCCTTTATCCAGTATTTCCATTTAGCCTGGTAAAATAATTAATACAAAACAATAATACATTTAAAAGTAGCTGCTCCAAATGCCTGTTAATGCTGATTTAACATAGCTATAATGAGGGTGTGTATTTAATTAATGAGTTGTACCCTGACTGGTCTTTACTGGCTTAAATTTTCTGTCGTTGACTCTTAATTTAAGACATTTTGGACATGTCTGATTACAACTGATGTTGTGTACTGTGCACCTAACCTTTTAAAAAAGTAAATAAGGGTACAAATGTTACATGACACAAATGTTTCCTAACAGCTTACAACTTATTCACTGTGGTTGGATGGATGCCGATTACATTAAATGATAATATTGAATGAATTTGCCAAAACTCTAAAATCTTTGCAGAAACCGGATCAGTTTGTGCTGTGCTTTATTTTTGCATTTGTCTCCACACGTGAAGAATATGTGCACAGACCACTCCTCTCAGTTTGTGATATTTGGTTCCATCCATCTGGAAAGAATGTGCATTAGCAGGAGCTAAGTGATCCACTCTGCAAGCAGCAGCTGTTGAAGCCACGTTGAATTGTAAACGGTGGTGTTTACCACGCTGTTAGGTATGAATAACCAATCTGAAACCAACCATAAAAAATGTAAATTTGCACAACTAAAGAGTTTTAAAATATCCCATCCTAATTTGACTTTAGCATCTGTCAAGCAGTAAATATTAGTCATATAGCATTAATTCCCAATTTGGAGCTAAGTGTAACACCTCTGAAATAAGTCTGAGAATGAGAACTCTCTTTACTCACCTTAAACAATTAGCAGTGTAGCCTACAAACCTGGTGTTACCCCTGCGAAGAAAGTCTTCTCATTAAAATGATCTTGTTCATTATTGCCATTAAATGCAACAGTGAACAGTAAATAACTAAAGTGGACCCTGAAGGCTATGACTCTTTTGTCGTGGTTAATAAAATGAGAACAAATGAATTAAATCAAGAAGCCGAACCACTCATCTGCAGATCTACTGTCAATGCCACAACACAGTGAATAAGATTTAATTATAGGGTTACTCATGATCAAGACTATATTTTGAGCCGTGACATGTTTCCCTTGCTTCCTGTATACAGCAAGAAGTGAATGTAAAATAGATCCTGTAGACAGAATAGAATAATGACAGCGGATCCTGACTGACTGACAATGGCAGCTTCTCTGATTCAAATGAAGGGGTGTGTCAGTCGAGACGCTGCCTGGGTGGACGGACTGAGAAACACTGTCTCGTGTGGCGAGTCAAATGAAGCTGTGCTGCATTGCATAGAGTTAAACTGAGACGATTAACATTTGAAGATATCAGAGTTTAGTCTTTGGAGTTAGTTAACGTTAGATTGTTTGGAGAAAGATGGCTGTTTGATTGGAAAATAGTACAATTTCGTTATTCAGGAATAGCTGCTGTCTTTGTCTGGTGCTTTTCTCTCTGATAATTTGATGCAGGAGAGGAGATCCCGAGCACTCTTTCTGTATTCTGTTAGGAGGATTTGTCAGCGGAGATTGATAGGAGGGGTATGTCACTGTCTCTTCCTCTTCCCCCTTCGCGTTTTCTCCACATTTCTCTCCTCCACTGTGCCTTGCTACCTCTCTCTCTCACACACTTGCTGCTTTGGAATTCTTCTTGTGTTCCTGCTGTGGTATTGTGGCACCTCATTCACATTACCTGGTGTCACAGTCTTGACTTCCCTTCCCTTTGTTAATCGGCAGTAAACAACATGGCTGTCTGGGGACTCTGCATGGTGTGGGGGACATATTTTTACCCCGGCAAATAAAGAAAAAAAACAATGCCTTTCACACTCCACACTATGCACAATGATAAAAGGTGCGCAGATATCCCAGTGACAAGTCAAAGCAGTGCACACAGCTAATTGATGCTGCCTCAGAATCTCAGCGCGGTATCAGAAGCATTTGGCAGCGTTGTTAGGGCGCATTTATTCTCAGGGGTGTTCGCCAGAATCCGTTTGTAATCGTCAAACGATCACTTCCGTTTAGAACCTGCCTTAAAACAATGAAAAGGAGGTCAGGCACTGCGAGTTTGATTCAAACCTTCAGCAGTTCCGTAGATATTTTTGTTCTGTTATTTTCTAAATCAGACTCCTTTTCCAATAACCCCTTTTTTCAAATCTTTCTTGGGATTTTGACATTTGTTTTCCCGGTTTTGAGTCAATTCAAGGGTCATTTAAAAGCCTGCTGGAGAAGACTGCAGACACATATTAAAAACTTGAGGGATGAGAATATTGGTATTTGAGATTTAAATGGTCCCGCTAATGATTTATGAACACAGCCAGGTCATTCAATACTAACTGCTGAGGCAACACCGCTAAGTAGACCCATGATTCCCTTGTTAGTGTAAAACTGAACCGGTTACAGAATAAAAAATGCCTAAAAAAACATTCACAAAATCATTCACAAGTGTTAATGCGACGCATTATGCATAAAAATGTGTTTGCTCTCAGATAAAGCTCAACAAAACTCTTAATAGCTTACAAAATCTCCCAAATCGCACAATCATAAAGACTAATCTCAGTTTAAATATTAGTCTTGAAAGCCAACCCTACAGCACATCCTTCACACACAGCTGATGTGTGTGTGTGTGTGTGTGTGTGTGTGTGTGTGTGTGTGTGTGTGTGTGTGTTGTGAGAGCCCTTTCAGCTGATTAAATATGTGAATATTTAAAAATGACAATTCTCAGCACAGCTGCACATAGTCGGCAGGTCTGTTCCCGAGGGAACCGCCAAGCTGTTCCTCCTGCATTCAGCACCACGCGCCGTGCTGCACGAGGAGGCTCCAGCGCCATTGGAGGGGACTCCATGTCATTTGTAGAATCTGATTTTCTCCCATAAATACAGAGCACTCGGCACGCTCCGCCGTACAAAAAAGACGAACCCAGAGGGCCGTGGAGTGTTTGGCTTTCAATTAGCTTTTACCTCCCTTCTCTGGCTCCACCACCATTTACCGCTATATGACGATTGTGGCGATTGTGGCGAAGAGGCCTTGGCCAGCTCTGCCGTGATAATCTGCGAAAGGGAGGCATAGTTTTCATCGGATCTTTTTAAGAGGGATGAAAGGGATGGCAAAGGTAGAAAGTGCAGTAGTTTAACATGAGGGGTCAGGGACATCTTCTTTCTCCTCCTGGTGCACTCAAAACCTCCGTCAGGCGATGTTAAGACCCTCCGTCTTTGTATTTTGCACAAACACCTTTAACCTTGCTTGACTTCATTTAACCTTCCAGCCCATTTTGCCATTTAATTAAAGGAAGCTGTCGCAGAAAGGAGCCGTTGCACAAAACAAGCCTTTGCAACAACAAGTAGAAAAGATGGGGACCTTGCCCCCTGAGCAAGAAAACAGACAGATGTCATTTGCATTACAAAAAACATGGCCTCGAATTTACCTGGTTGAGAACGACATGTCAGAGAATAACATTTCCACTCCCATGTGTTCTAAAAAAATAAAAAAATCATAGCACAAG